>NW_022589726.1:16813345-17119105 GCF_004348235.1 Phoca vitulina | reverse complement strand
GGGGGGGGGGGGGGTTGATCAACCCCCACATCAAACCCATGGTTAAACACTTTGACACTTTGGATTTCAGCTCTATCCCAGGAGATCATGATTCTATATGCATGATCTATGTAGGACAAGAGGGGACCCATGGCTCCATGACACGTTACCTGTGGGTCCAGAATCTCTTGATGACCTGGGCATGAATCTGGGTCACGTACCTGGCATCTGGGTATTCAGACATAGCTCTCTCAGTGGCAGACTTATTCGGGCCCCTCAGAGAGGATGATGGGTGGTGAGAGTCACACTTGTGGCTGATTAAATAACGGTATCAGGTTACAGCTAGTGCACAAACATTTACTGAATGAAAACTACCAGCTCAGGACACCGTTGTGGCATTGCAGATACAACTGGATAACACAGGCCTCGTCATTCATTAATCCATTCAGCGAATATTTATTGAGTGTCTACTATGTTTTATACTCCAGGAACACAAAGATCAATAAGACATAGTCTGCGTCCTCACTCACAGTCTCGTTGGGGAATTACACTAGTAAAGGTCTATATAAAGTGCTATGGAGTTGAATTTCTGCTTGATGAAATTCAGGAAAGGCTTCACAGAGGAGGTGACAATTGAGTGGGGCTGTGGAGAATGACTAGGGGTTCACCTGGCAGAGAGAGGGAGAAGGGTATTCCAAGCAAAGATATGAAGGCACAGAGCCATAAAACATAGGGTAGTACTTTGGGTCTACTAGGGTGGGGTGTGGGGGTAGGAAGTAGTAGAAGATAAGCCTGGGAAATTTGAGGCTAGATTGTAAAGTGGCTTGAAAGTCAAGCTAGGGACAATTTTATCTTGTAAGCAATAGGCATTCATAGAAGTATCTGAAGCAGTTTCCTGCTTATTTCAGGGGGACAGACATGATCATGTAGGGTGGACTAAGTGAACAGACAGCCTTCACTGAGGCCAGGCAGAAGTGTCTTTCCCACCTCTCTCCTACTCCCCTCCTATAGGAAGAGGCCATGACTGCCGTTCCCACGCTGTGTCCTGCCTCCAGAACACCCTTGACAGCCCTCAGGGGTGGGAATGGTTCCTTCAGCCTCCTCCTCGCAGATTTCTGATGTCCAGAGTCAACAGCCTTCTCTCTTCAGTCTCCTTTGTCTGATTTATGATTAGCAGGGGATTAGGAGCCTGGATGGGTAGTGCTTGTGGCTGGGCAAGGCAGAATACCTAATATTTTCCTATCCCAAGATTCCCCCACTTCAGCAAAGGTAGCAGACAGAATATGGAGAACAACATGGCAACATATCTTTACTGTTACACCATTCTCCATCCATGTTGCTCACCTACCCCCAAAAGGCTGACTTGTCACCCCTGATCAATCCATCCCCCCTCACCCCAACGCATGTGCACACCACCACCAGCATTAGGTCAAGCCACAAGCAGTGTTGCCAAACACCCCACTGGGTTATGCAACCAGCTTCCCGAGTAGGGCGGGGTGGTAGAGGTGGAACCAGGGGAGGGCCATGGGTCCCAGAGGGAGATGGCTGCCTTGCCTGCTTGCCTGCTG
Source organism: Phoca vitulina (assembly GCF_004348235.1). Classification (NCBI taxonomy): domain Eukaryota; kingdom Metazoa; phylum Chordata; class Mammalia; order Carnivora; family Phocidae; genus Phoca; species Phoca vitulina. Next base: position 17,117,558 of record NW_022589726.1, on the reverse strand, counting down.
GCCTGACCGCAGTGGCCCCAGGGGGCGGGGGCAGGCCTGGCCCTTTATCAGTGCCCTGCAGGGTTGCACCCGCCACCCCCTGGCTTCCTCTCTCAACAGACGGAAAGGGGAGGCAGCCACAGGAGGCAAGGGGAGGGCTGGGCGTTATCCTAGGCACCAGAGCCTGGCGGTTACCCCGGATGGCAGGGGGAGGTAGTGGAGGGGGTCTGGGACCTGGGAATAGTTAAGGCCCCTCTTACTAAAGTAAACCGAGGCCCAGGTATTGGAGCCAGATCTCCTAAGCCATCCACTGGGGTTTTTCCTTGTGTTCTAGTTTGGGTAAGGATAGGATAAAAAAAAGTTGAGGAGGTCCTTTCCAGTGATAAGAATTCTTAGAGGATTGACGCAGGAGTTGAGGGGAGACTGAGCCCCATTCTCAGACCAAAAAAGCTCGGGGCTTACGGGTCGAGGGAGTTGTGTAAGACTGAAGTTCCCGACTCTGACATCTAAGAGTTATGCCCTGCTAGCAGAGCCTAGCCCTGAACCCAAAATGGATGAAGACTAATAGATGAGTCCAGAGTAGCCCAGAAGAAATAACCCCTGGGGCTTCATTCTAAATCTCAAAAGAGACATGAGCATGGTGTATAGCAGAATGAGGGAGGACCAGATCCTGAATCTTCAGACCTGGGCTTGAGTCTCAGCATTTCCTGGTTATGTGGGCTTGGGCAGCCCAAACTTTCTGAGTTTTCTCTCCTCACCTGAAAAATGGAGATGATGATAATAATACCTATTTAGTGGTGCTGAGAAGATGAAAAGAACTCAATAGGAAAGTGAATCTGTTATTATTAGGAGATGGAAGCTTCAAAGCCTGGAGACCAGAGCGTCTCAGGGGCTTGGGGAACAAGACTAACCTATCTGGAGGCCGCACTCCTGTGTGAGAGACTTGGCACAGAACTGCAGCCAGCCAGTGGACAGTCTGACTCTGGGAGACATTCAGACCTAGGATGCAGCATTTTGTGGGGGCGGGTGGCAGCTAGACTTCCAGGAACTAGCCCTCAGGCCATGGCTCTCCCACCAGCACTATTGGGCGGGGCCAGTTTTAGCCACACAATGGGCACAGGGCCAGCCTTATGGGCTTCAGTCACCTTCCAGGAACCCCAAACCCCTACCCCCACCTCACCATGTTGTAATCCTCTGCAGGGGCGGAGCTGCCTAGGAAGCCCCACCCTCTGCTCCTTAGAGGATGAGACTTGATGCCTATTTTTTTAATTTTTTAAAAAATATTTTATTTATTTGTTTGTCAGAGAGAGAGAGCACAAGCAGGGGGAGCGGCAGGCAGAGGGAGAAGCAGGCTCCCCGCTGAGCAAGGAGCCCAAAGCGGGACTTGATTCCAGGACCCGGGGATCATGACCTGAGCTGAAGGCAGATGCTTAACCTACTGAGCCACCCAGGCGTCCCTTTAATTTTTTTTTTTTAATTAAGTAAGCTCTGTGCCCAACGTGGGGCTCAAACTCACCACCCCAAGACCAAGAGCCGTAGGCTCCTCCAACTAAGCCAGCCAGATGCCTATTTGCTCCTTCTCACAGCTATCCTGCTCATTCCAGTCTTCTATCTTTGCTCAAGCCGCTCGCCTCCACCAAAATGCTCTGCTTGGCCCTTCCTACCAATCTGAGGCAGTATGGAGTAGAAGAGAGATCTCAGTTTGTCAGCTCAACACAGCACTGTGCATTTTGGCAAATTATTTAACCTCCTTGAGCCTCAATTTCTCCTAAATGGGGAGAATAGAGCTCCCGACACAGGTGATTGTGAGGGATCAGATGAGACCATGTACGTAAAGTGCTTACACAGAAAGTCCATGAGTGTCGGTTTCTTGTATGTACCAAATAATTAATAACCTGATTTAAATGTTTTATTTGCAAATCGAACCATATGATTTTGTGTTTTATTATATTGCCTTGTAATAGTGACGGTATAAACTGTATTGTACAAAACTTGACTCAGGCCCTATAGCACAAAGGCTAAGAGCATAAATTTAGGGGGTGCCTGGCTAGCTCAGTTGGAAGAGCATGAGACTCTTGATTTCGGGGCTGTGAGTTCAAGCCCCACATTGGGTGCAGAGATTATGTAAATAAATAAAAACTTAAAAAAAATAAATTCTTAAAAATTTTTTTAAGAGCATGAATTTTGGAGTTGGAAATGCCTGTACTCTGACAATCACTTTGAGATCTCAAGCAAATTCTTTAATCTCTCCAAGCCTAATTTTACCCACCCAGTAATTTGGGGGATAATAACAATACTTACATGTTATTTTGAGAAGTAAATGAGTTAAAAACCAGGTATGTGTGTTTAATTCAGTGATTCAGTGCCTGGGATATAGTAAGCACTATTAAATGGTACATATGTGGCGCATCTAATATTATTAATAAATATATTAAATTATTGCATTAAATTGTTGTGAACTAATAAACTTATTGAGAAGGAGTGCATTTTATGTTTTGTCTTTTTTATATATACCTCAGGGTGTCTAGTTCTGAGTATAAATACTGTCACTCAATCAACAAATATAGAGTATTTGCCAAATTGCTAAATTTGGAGGATACCAAGATAACTAAGTTGTGATCTTTTGCCTTTGGGCACTCACAGTCTAATGGTGCAGACACATGTATAAACAGGTAAGTGGATATGGCCAGGGATGTGAGAATAGATAAATTAGGGTTTTTTTGTGCGGGGGATGCCTGGGTGGCTCAGTCAGTTAAGTGTCTCCCTTTGGCTCAGGTCATGATCCCAGGGTCCTGGATCTATTCCCACCTCAGGCTCCCTGCTCAGCGAGGAGTCTGCTTCTCCCTCTCCTGCTGCCTGCCGCTTCCCCTGTTGTGCTCTCTCTCTCTCCCTCTCTGACAAGTAAATAAATAATAATTTTAAAAACTCTTTTTTTTTTAAAGATTTTTATTTATTTATTCATGAGAGACAGAGAGCGAGAGAGAGAGGCAGAGGGAGAAGCAGGCTCCCAAGGAGCAGGGAGCCCGATGCGGGACTCGATCCCAGGACCCTGGGATCATGACCCAAGCCGAAGGCAGACGCTTAACCATCTGAGCCACCCAGGCGCCCCCAAAAATCTTTAAAAATAAAGAAAAAAGATTTAAAAAATTAGTTTTGGGGGGAACAAAGAAAAAGAAGCAACTATCTCAGAGGAGGCCTCAGAGAGGAGGTAACCTTTCAACTAGTCTTTTTTTTTTTTTTAAGATTTTATTTATTTATTTGATACAGAGAGAGATCACAGGTAGGCAGAGAGGCAGGCAGAGGGAGAGGGAGAAGCAGGCTCCCCACAGAGCATGAAGCCCGACGTGGGGCTTGATCCCAGGACCCTGGGATCATGACCTGAGCCGAAGGCAGACACCCAGCCGACTGGGCCACCCAAGTGCCCCTCAACTAGTCTTGAAAGATGGAAAAATCTGAATTTCCTAGGAGAAAAATGGGAGACAACATTCTGAGCAGAAGAAACGATATATGTAAATGCACAGTTGTGGGGGGGAACCTCTAAGATTTGACCCGTTATAGTATATGGGAACCCCAATGTTGTAAAAAGAGGTTTGGGTGGAGAGGAAGTCTCCTAAGTTTCCTGGGACAGCAGAGTAGGTCTTAGTGAGGAGGCTCAGAGCCCACTCCCTGCCTGGAGTCTAGTTGCCTATCAAAGTTCTCAGATAGACTCCTCCCTCCAAGTACCCTGGGGCAAGTTGGGATGACCTACCCTGGGAAAACTTACAGGGCTTTATTTATTTATTTATTTATTTAAAGACTTTATTTATTTATTTGACAGAGAGAGAGATAGCGAGAGCATGAACCAAGCAGGGGGAGTGGGAGAGGGAGAAGCAGACGTCCCGCTGGGCAGGGAGCCCGATGTGGGGCTCGATCCCAGGACCCTGGGATCATGACCTGAGCTGAAAGCAGACGCTTAACGACTGAGCCACCCAGGTGCCCCAACTTACAGGGCTTTAATGAGGTTATCTCAGTCTCTAGGAGTGACCAACTTGGTCAAAACTGACAAGGGGGTTCTCCTCACTGTGGTGAGCCTGGGCTCACCTCTATGTAGCACATGGAGACACTGGATAAAGGTTGTCTAATTTTCCAAGTGCCTCTGGGCCCCTTCCCAAAGTCTCTTGCAAACTAAAGTTTCTTCCAAAAAGCCTATCTCCACACCAGGGCCTCACACTTTCCCTGTTGGCAATTCTTGTCTGTGTTTGCTCTGGTTGCAGTTTAAACCATGCTCATAACCTGCTTGCTGCTCCTCTGGCCATATTTTCCCCAAAGAGATCACTTGGCAGAGAATGAGACACCCACAAGGAGAAAGGTGCAGAGCTCCTGACCTCATCTTCCCCCAACTATCAGCTTTCCTTCTCCAGAATGAAGAGACAGAAAAAGAGAAAGGGCTCCATATTGAGGACTGGTGGAGAGCCAGCAGCTCAGTTACCCAGACAAGAAACGAAAAGCAGACTTCATTGTTTCTTACTCTCTGGTGGGAGGAAAGGTAGAAAGAAGAAATAAGGAAAGACCAATGGTTGGAAAAGAAAAAAAAGTTGGAACAATTTAGTCCAGATAAAATCCTCTGAAGTGTCCAAGTACCTTAACTTCTGGTTCACCGTTTCTATCTTTTCTTCTCACACCCTAACACCTCTCCTCCCACCCAATTACCTCTTTTCCCTCAAAGATCTCTAAACCATTGATACTATCTTTTTATTTTATTCTTTTTTTTTAAAAAGATTTTATTTATTTATTTGACAGAGATAGAGAGCGAGACAGCACAAGCAGGGGGAGTGGCAGAGGGAGAGGGAGAAGCGGGCTTCCCGCTGAGCAGGGAGCCTGATGCAGAGGCTCGATCCCAGGACCCCGGGATCATGACCTGAGCCGAAAGCAGACGCTTAACTGCCTGGGCCACCCAGGCGCTCCTTTATTTTATTCTTTAAATAACCCATCCACTCCCCTTCATATCCAGAACTATAAACCTGCAGACACTGTTAACTTCCTTGCCCCTTTCCCCCTCCATTGAACTTTCCTGGGGAGAAAACAATCAATTCTGGGATGCTTGGCTGGCTCAGTCTGTAGAGCATGTGACTCTTGATCTTGGGGTTGTTAGTTCAAGCCCCATGTTGGGTGTAGAGATTACTTAAGGAAATTTTTAAAAAATCAATTCTGGTTAAATCCAACAATTTAGCTTCTCCACATCTATACCTGGGCAGCTAAATAGTGATAGAGGAAATCCCAGATTCTTGCTGACTAGTATCACTTTAAATTTATGACCCAAAAGCTCAACATTGCCTAATACTACATTTCCCTGGTAAATTCTCATTTCTACTCTGCTCAATAATTGTTTCACACCTTCTCTCTTCTAAAATCTCCAACCCCCCCTCCACTTCTCTCTCAGCAGATGACCTTGTCTCACATTTCATTGATAAAATAGATGCAGTTAGATGGATTGTCTTATTTTTCCAATACCAAATCCACCATCTTACTTGCGTGTATTTCCACATGCTCAGCCTTCTACCTTATTAAGATGAAAGAAGTATCCCTGTTACTAAGGCCATCCCCTCTCAGCTCTGTGAAAAGATGAGAAAATGAGATTTGTCTGAGTGCATAGCTAACATTCAGTTCTGCACCACAAGCGGCAAGATTGCTCTCTGTACATCTGACTATGTGGTTCCGGTCCTGAGGAAGAGTAATAAAATAATTCAGAGGTAGGGCTGAACTGCAAGGTGGCAGTCCTAAGAGTTCATCCAGGTGGAATTCCCACCCCGTTCTCTCGGATCAAAGCAGCAGCTATATAACCCCAGGAAGCTTCCTCTTTGTGGTCTTAAGTGTCATCATAGTCGTATGTTGGGGAGACACTTCCTATACTTCAGAGACAAAGCCAGACTGCTGTTAGGTCAGAAAGATTTTACCTTCTTCTCTTGTCTCCCCAAGACCTGCTTCACTGTCAGAAAGTGCCCCTACTGAGCACCCAAGAATCTCTGTGTCCTTACTAGTCATTTTGTGGAGGGGATGTGCTCCTATTTCCAGGCCATCAGCTATGGCTGCTGAGGCTCTTCTATCTGTAATTCCCCCTGTTTATGCTGTTTCCCATTCTGTAGAAACAATCAACGATTTCTTTAGCAAGAGGCAGAGCAAGCCCTGGGCTGGGAGTTGGAGCATTTAGCACCTAATCTAGGTGAACTATGTGCGGCCCTAGGCGACCTAAGCACTTTCTAAGTCTTCATTCCACTCTAAAATGGAAAAACAAAACAACAAAAACTCCTCTCACTACCTCTCTGAGTACATGAAATAAGGCTCCTGCCAAGCCTGGGTTGATGTTGGAGGTACAAGAGATACAAACATTGTTGGGTTTTCTTCTTTAAGAGGTTCTGAGCCTCAGCTTGAATGCCCTGAAGTTGATTTTGTCCAATTAATTCATCTTAGGAGAATTCATTTATGCTGACCAAACTCAAAAGAGCATGAAATATAAGCCATATGGTTGATTTAATGTTCCACATATAACTTACAGTGGCCTAGACAATCCTATTGACCAATCAAAATACTTGACAATTTTGGAAGTCAACTATTATAATTAGAAGGCTGTTTAGTGAACAAGCGAATTAGTTGGATAATTTTAATGACTAATAGAACTACATCCATCTTCTTTATAAATATATAAGATACTTGTGTAGGCCAAACAGGGAATCTTCTTCCCTAAATGTCACTGGGGAAATACTGACATTTTTTTTTTTTGGTTGGGGAAGGGGGAATTCTATGCAGATTATCTCCCCCTTTTGTGAAGACAAGGTACAATTGAATTGATTGGGTCTCAGCTCCAGCCAAGTTAATATAATTGATTCTGTTTATGTTCACTTCAGCCATTTTATTGTAATTGATTAGGTTAGAGTTTGATTGTGTTAGGGCTCCAGCCATTCTACTTTAAGTGATTAGGCTGCTAGAGCTTTAGATATATTGATAGAATTGTGCTTTCCTGAGACGACACCAGGTCATTTGCTTCTTCTACAGATGGCGATTCTTATCCATTACACTTTGACTTTTCCTAATTTCACTTGTGGTACACAATCTTTTGGGGATATTTTCCCATTGTTACTATTCTGTGTTCACTGCAACCTGAAGAACTGTAATGGCTTCCTAGTTGGTCTTTCTGCCCTTCATTGCTCCTGGAATCCTTCCTACACACACAGTTGTCAAATTAATTGTCTTAAAATTTCTTTCATCCAACCTACAAAATAGGAGAAAATACTTGCAACTCATATGTCTGATAACAGTCTAGTATCCAGAGTATATAAGGAACTCTTAGAGCTCAACAACAAAGAGACAAACAACCCAATTTAAAAAAATCGGTAAATGACTCGAATAGACATTCCTCCCAAAAAAGATTTACAAATGTCCAATGAGTACATAAAAAGATGCTCAGATCATTAGTCATTAAGGACATGCAAATCAAAACCATAATGAAACACCACATCAACTAGGAAGGTCATTAAAAAAAAAAAAAGGAAAACAACAAATGTCAGTTATAACGCGGAGAAATTAGAACCCTCGTGCCCTGGAAAGTAAAATGGTACAGCTGCTGTGGAAAATAGCTTGGTGGTTCCTCAAAAAGTCACACATAGAATTAACATATGACCTAGCAATTCCACTCCCAGGCATTTAAACAAAAGAACTGAAAACAGGTACTCAAATATTTGTAACATGAATGTGCATAGCAGAACTATTCTATTTACAATAGCCAGAAGGTGGAAACAGCCCAAATGTCCATCCACTGAATGCATAAACAAAACAGGGTACATTAAGCAATGGAACATTACATGGCCATGAAAAGAAATGAAATACTAATACTTGCTGAGAAATGTATGCATCTTGAAAATGTTGTGCTAAGTGAAAGAAACCAGATACAAAAGGTCACATATGGTATGATTCCATTTATCTGAAATATCCATAGAGATAGAAAGCAAGTTAGTGGTTGCCAGGGGCCAGAGGGAGGGGAAAATTGGGAGCAACTGCTCTATGGGTGTCAGGTATTTTTGGGGGGTAATGAAAATGTTTTGGACCTAGATAGAGGCAGTGGTTACACAACATTGTGAATGTACTTAATACCACTGAATTTTATGCTTTAAAGTGGCTTATTTTGGGGGGCGCCTGAGTGGCTCAGTTGGTTAAGCATCTGCCTTCAGCTCAGGTCATAATCTCGGAGTCCTGGGATGGAGCCCCACGTGGGGCTCCCTGCTCAGTGGGGAGTCTGTTTCTCTTCTTCCTCTGCCTCTCCCCCTGCTCGTGCATTCTCTCTCTCAAATAAATAACTAAAATCGTAAAAAAATAAAATAAAATGGCTAATTTTTTGTTTTATGATTTTGCTGCAGTTTAAAAAATTGCTTCCAGGGTTGCCTGGATGGCTCATTTGGTTAAGCATCTGCCTTTGGCACCGGTCATGATCCCAGGGTCCTAGAATCAAGTCCCACATCGGGCTCCTTGCTCAGCAGGGAGCCTGCTTCTCCCTCTGCCTGCTGCTCTCCCTGCTTATGCTCTCTCTCTGACAAATAAATAAATAAAATCTTAAAAAAAAAATTTAAGGGTGCCTGGGTGGCTCAGATGGTTGGGCGTCTGCCTTCGGCTCAGGTCATGATCCCGGGGTCCTGGGATCGGGTCCCGCATCGGGCTCCCTGATCCTTGGGGAGCCTGCTTCTCCCTCTGCCTCTGCCTCTCTCTCTGTGCGTCTCTCATGAATAAATAAATAAAATCTTAAAAAAAATTTTTTTTAAAAATTGCTTCCATAATCTCATGCTTCTGCTCGGAAGTGTTCAATGGGTTCCAACTATTTATAAGGTAATGAATAACAATGGTAGAGCATTTAACAGTTTATGTATATTTTTATTATCTCATTTAATCCTTACAACTTTATCCCCATTTTGATATTCATTTTTTTCTTTATTAGTTTTTAATAATAAACACATGCTTGTTGTAACAAAGTCAAATAATACTGACATATATAAAGGAAAATTATTTAATAATCCGCTCTTTCCATCTCACCCTCTAGGGTAACATATATATATATTTAGCTTTTTTCTTTTTATTTTTTTTTTAAGATTTTATTTATTTATTCATAAGAGACAGAGAGACAGAGAGAGAGGCAGAGGGAGAAGCAGGCTCCCTGCTGAGCAGGGAGCCCGATGTGGGACTCGATCCCAGGACCCTGGGACCATGACCTGAGCCGAAGGCAGACGCTTAACAATCTGAGCCACCCAGGCACCCGTAGCTTTTTTCTTTTTTAAATACGGCTTTATTTATTTATGTATGTATGTAATCTCTACACCCAAGATGGGGCTTGAACTCATGAGCCTGAGATCAAGAGTCACATGCTCTACTGACTGAGCCAGCCAGGTGCTCCTAGGGTAACATTTATTAATACGTTTCTTCCACATTTCCCTTTATGTGCTCTCTTTCTCTCTCTCTCTCTTTTAAAAAAGATTTTATTTTTAAGTAATCTCTATACCCAACATGGGGCTCAAACTCACAGCCCCAAGATCAAGAGTCACACGCTCCACAACCAAGCTAGCTAGGCAACCCCTCCTCTATGTTCTCTTCGCCTGGAATGCTCTTCTCCCATATATCCACATCATTCATTCCCTTACTCCTTTCAGATCTTTTATCAGATATCTCCCTGTTTGTAAGGTCTTCCTTGATCACCCTCCTGAATTTCCATCCTGTCCGTCACTTTTCCCCAAGGTGAATGGTACCACTCCAAATTGTGCAACATACTAGAATTGCCCCCTAGCCTCCTCTTCAGTTTTAATTTTCTCCCTAACACTTATCACCACCTAAACTCCTATACAGTTTACTTGTTTCTTCAGTTACTGTCTGCTCCTGCTCCCCAACTAGAATGCAATTTCCATGAGGGTAGGGATACTTGTCTGTTTTGTTCACTGCTATATACCCAGTACTTAGAGTGAGTGGCTGGCCCACAGCTGGAATTTAATAAATATTTGTTGAATAAATAGAATAGAATAGAATAGAACATTTATAAATATAGTTATTCATAATTAGAGTCTCATATTGTTTCAAATTTAAAAAATGCAGGGGCACCTGGGTGGCTCAGTTGGTTAAGCGCCCAACTCTTTATTTCAGCTCAGGTCATGATCTCAGCATTGTGAGATCGAGCCCCGAGTCTGGCTCTGTGCTGGGTGTGGAGCCTGCTTGGGATTCTCTGTCCCTCTCCCTCTAACCCTCACCCCCTCTCTCCCTCTTAAATAAACAAATAAATAAATAAAATGCAGTCGTACCTCATAAATTCCTCTGCAACTTACATTTTTCTTTTTTTTTAAGATTTTATTTATTTATTTGACAGAGAGAGAGAGCGTGCACAAGCAAGGGGAGTGGCAGGTGAGGGACAGAGGGAGAAACAGGCTCCCAGCTGAGCTGGGAGACCAATGTGGGGCTCAGTCCCAAGACCCCAGGATCATGACCTGAGCTGAAGGCAGACACTTAACCGACTGAGCCACCCAGGCGCTCCTGCAACATTTTTCATTTAACATGCCACTCTACTACTTCTCCAGGTTAATGCATACAGCTAGAATATGATTTTTCATTAGTTGCATATTATTCCACAGTCTGGATGTACAATAATTTATTCGACTATTACCTTATTTATACACAATAATATTATTTTTTGTCATTGTAAACGATGTTGCAATAAGCATTCTTGTATTATCATTATGTACTGGGTTATGTTTTTATTTCTCTAGGTGAGGATGTACTTACATTTAATTTTACAGGATATTGCCATAATACTTTCCAAGAGACTGTAACAGTTCCAACTTCCACAATCATCTGGTCCCACAACAGCAGCCACGTAGGTTTGCATTCAAGGCATTTCCCAATCGGCCATAAGTACCTTTCCAGTTTTATCTTCATCTTCTTCTGTTTCTTTATTTGAATCCTCTCTACCATCAAGCCAATCCCTCAAACATTTTTTACACAACCATGAAGACATTATGCAGAGTGAATAAGCCAAACAAACACAAAAGGACAAATATTATATGATTCCACTTATAGAAGGTACTGGAATAGTCAAATTCATACAGACAGAAAGTAGAATAATGGTTACCAAAGCCTGCTGCGGGACGGGGGAGGAGAGAACGCGGAGTTATTGTTTAATGGGCACAGAATTTCAGTTTTGGACGATGAAAAAGTTCTAGAGATGGATAGTGGTGATGGTTGCACAACAACGTGAATGTACTTAATGTCACAGACTGTACACCTAAAAATGGTTAAATGGTAAGATGTATGTTATGTATAAAATAAATTAAAATATTTTACACTATTTTACAATTAAAAAGTAAAAAAAAAAAAAAAAAGCTTTCTTGCACATCCTATACCTTTATTCATACCAAACTCTAAACTCTATCTGGCGTTTCAGCAACGAATGAGTGAATCAAGGTCTAACTCAACACCTCCTCTTCTCCCAGACCTTGACAACCCCCTGCCCCAATCCTAAAGGATCACTCCCTTTCAATATCTGTGCTCCTAATTAGTCTTTTAATCCTAAACTTCCCTTTGCCACTGTTCATTCCTCTTTGTATCTTGCATTTTCACAAATGTTCATTCCATTCAGTAAACACTGAATGTTACCATTTGAGGGCGAGGTGCTGAGGAAATAAAATGAATGGGACATAGATGGCAAGTCTAGTGAGTTAGATCTATGTGTTACAACATGGCTGTAAGTAGAGTCAATGATGGCAACGAAGGGGAAACGTTCAACTCCACCTGGGGACATCAGAGAAGGCTTCATGGAAAGAAGTTGATTTTGTCCTTTAAAAAATAGCTTATTTTTCTCCTTTTAAATAGCACTCACACATTTTATTTATTTTTTATTTTTATTTTTTAAAGATTTTATTTATTTATTTGACAGAGAGAGACACAGCGAGAGAGGGAACACAAGCAGGGGGAGTGGGAGAGGGAGAAGCAGGCTTCCCACAGAGCAGAGAGCACGATGTGGGACTCAGTCCCAGGACCCTGGGATCATGACCTGAGCCGAAGGCAGACGCTTAACGACTGAGCCACCCAGGTGCCCCTCACACATTTTAGAACACCTGGAAAATATAGAAACATTGAAAAAAGTCCTAGCACTTAAAAAAAAAAACAAAACAAACACTGGTTACATTTTGGTATATTTCTTTCCAGGCTTTTTCTCCATTTTTTCCCCACATATATTTTTTTAAGATTTAATTTTAAGTAATCTCTACACTCAACACGGGGCTCAAATTTACAACCCTAAGATCAAGAGTTACACACACCACCGACTGAGCCAGCCAGGCACCCCTCCCATACATTTTTTATAAATTGTTTGTAACCATATATACATGGTTTTATATTATATATATATACATACACACACACATATATATATGTATATATATATATATATATATATATACACACACACACATATATACATATATATGGGGCAGGCACATACTCGTTTCCCATTTGATTGATTCTTTTTTTTTTTAAGATTTTATTTATTTATTTGAGAGAGACAGAGAAAGCATGCGGGCGCATGCATGTGCGCAGGAAGAGGGGCAGAGGGAAAGAATTCAAGCCGACTCCCCACGGGGCTCAATCTCAGGACTCTGAGATCATGACCTGAGCCGAAATCAAGAGCCAGACCCTCAACTGAGTGAACCACCTAGGCGTCGCCATTTGATTGATTTTTAAAGGTTTTTCAAGTGAAGGCTGATGGAAGTTTATAAAACTTTAACTCTAGAAAAGGTTCTAGATAGCTCTAGTCCATTTTTTGTGTTTTTTTAATTTTTAAGTAATCTCTATCCCAAACATGGGCTCAAACTCACAACCCTGAACTCAACAGCCATAGGCTCTATGACTGAGCCAGCCAGGTGCTCCAGAAGGCTCCTGCTTATCAAGTCCAAGTCACAACAAGAATTAATGTCTCCCGTCCAGCCAGTTGTCCTCCCCCTATACACAGTCACCTAATAGGCTGGAGACCTAAGAATGAGCCATCTTCTGGAACAATGTCTGACTGTTAAAATTTGTCACTTACTCTATCAAAGAAAGAGGACCTCTCCCCCCATCACACACCTTTTCTCCTCATGGTCCTTACAGAACATCAGGCATTGGTGTAGCGTACTTCAGGTAGGACTGGAATACACAAGAGGCTGTACCACAAGTTAGAAGAGTGGATCGTGGGTAAAAATATGGTTTAGAACCAGACCTTCTATGCTTGAATGTATGGCTGCCAATTAATTGTTGTATGGCTTTAAGTAAATCATTTAGTTGCTCTGAACTCTACTTTCCTCATCTATATAATGGGTGTAATAATCATCTACTTCATAAAGATTTTCTAAAAATGTTAAATAATGGGCCTCGGGGCAGCAGGCAGCTGGGAGTGAGGGGGTGGCCCTGGAGTAAGGGCTGTGGCGTTGCTACGGCACGGTGGCTGCAGGGTTGTTGAGAAACTACTAAAATTCCTGTGGAAGTAAAGTAGAATTTAGTAAGAACATAATGGATGGAGAAGAGAAAACCTATGGTGGCTGTGAAGGCCCTGATGCCACATATATCAAATTGATATCTTTTTTTCCTAAGATTATTTATTTATTTATTTGAGAGATAGAGTGAGCGAGAGAGAGAGAGAGAGAGAGCACATGCAAGCGGGGGGAGAGGGAGAGGGAGATGCAGGCTCCCTTACTGAGCAAGCAGCCCAATGTGGGGCTCAATCTTAGGCCTCTGGGATCATGACCCGAGTGGAAGGCAGATGCCCAACTGACTGAGCTACCCAGGCACCCCCAAATTGATATCTTTTGATGGTCATGAATTTATTGTATAAAGGGAACATTCACTAACATCAGGAACAATAAAAGCCATGTTGAGTGGCCCAAGTCAGTTTGCAGAGAACAAAACTAACAAGGGGTACCTGGTTGGCTCAGTTGGTTAAGCCTCTGACTCTTGATCCCAGGGTCGTGAGTTCAAGCCCTGCATTGGGCTCCACTCTGGGCCTAGAGCCTTTTTTTTTTTTTTTTTAAGATTTTATTTATTTATTAGACAGAGAGAGACACAGCGAGAGAGGGAACACAAGCAGGGGGAGTGGGAGAGGGAGAAGCAGGCTTTCTGCAAAGCAGGGAGTGCAACGTGGGGCTCGATCCCAGGACCCTGGGATCATGACCTGAGCCGAAGGCAGATGTCCAATGACTGAGCCACCCAGGCGCCCTGAGCTTATTTTAAAAAGAAAGAAGAAAAAAAAAAAAGAAAAAGAAAAAGAAAGAAGAAAGAAAGGAAGGAAGGAAGGAAGGAAGAGAGAGAGAGAGAAAGAAAGAGGAAGGAAGAAAGAAAAAAAACAAATGAAGTCAGTTTGAGATCCGATCATATGTGCTATCAAAAGTATGCATGTATTTTACCTACAATGTTTGCTACACTAACAGCTCCACAGAGATTCCTGAATTCCCAGTTGCACCTGAAATTGCACTGGAATTGCTGATGGCTGGGAACTTCCTAGATTGTTAAATAAAATAAATTATAATAAACTGTTAACTTTTTTCTTATTAAAAAAAAGTTAAATAATCTATTCAAAGATTTAGCATGTGCCTGGCACATAGTAGATGGTCATTAAATGTTAGTTTTATCATTAAGCTGCCAAGCCAAGGACAACCTTGTGATGCCAGGCACAATGCTAAATGTTTGAATAACTCCCCATTCAGAACAGATAAAGGCTAAGCCCTTACTGCCTCCAGATATGAGGCTTGTCACCTGGGACTTTACCAGAAAAATATATACCTTCCTTCATACCATATGTTAACTCTAGTTTTGTATTGTTCTATACTTTTCTCTTAGGCCCTCTGGCTCTACTCTGAAATTATTAGAAAAACTCTTGGGTAGGTTTGGATGTTCTTCTTGGAGAGCTCCTGAAGACACAATTGTCAGAAATGGAAAAAAAAAAACAAAACCCAAAAAACAAACAAACCAAAAAACCTCTCTTTAGAGCTAATATAAGGCAATAGGTATCCCTGACCTAAGAGGAGTCGGCACCAACGAACCTAGGGGTAGAGGAAAGCTAAACTTCATCAAAAACCTTCCATATTGTGAAATCCCTGCATTCTGTAAACTTCTCTTTTCTCGTTTTGCAACAGCTTGTCCCTACTGGAAAACCGCAGACCCTGTTCCCTATACCCTTCCTTATCCTGGACCCTCTGCCCCTTTGTCCCTCCTACTATCTCCTCTCTAGTCTCCAAAGCTCTAATATCCCGTTTCATGTCTGGCCAAAGAAAATCTCCGTTAGAAATTCACTGGCTTCTTGTCCTTCCTTCCCTGGGCCCAACAAAGCCTGGGGACTCCATCTTGAGATTATTACGGTAGCAATTAACTTCTGGCGGCCTTGTTTTATCTAGTTAATACGCTGGGCATCTCTTGGCTTTACTCTATGGTTGTGCAGACTGTGAGGATACTGAAGGGATCTCACCGAGTCGCAGGGAAGAGCGAGCAGTGTTTGCTAAAGCAACCTTGGATACCCAGGCCCTAAAGTGGGCTTTTGGAATGAGGATTAGGGTAGGATTCCGTCAAGAGCGGCCAGTGTTGAGGGCTAAGGAGACACAGCGCCCTCTAAAGGGAGTGCGGATTAAAGTTGCTAAATCAGGCCGACGATATCACGTGTTCTCCCCTCTGCCAATTGAAAATTAATAATCGCTTCCTCTGTTCCCCATGGAAACAACCCCGCCCCACTGACCCTCCCGCCCCATTCAACCGTGAGGTTTTGGCGTTTTATTGAGTCTTTAAACTGACAATCAAATGCCTGCGCTTTCTGGCTGGACACCTTGCTTCCGCTAAGCAAGTTAGTACACTGATTGGCCAATAGAGCAATAGCTGGTACGATATAGTCCAATAATCCTCCTCCTGGGCGGGGTCTAATGAGGACGCGGGGCCAATCAGCGACGGTGTAGCTTTTGCGGCTCCACGTCGGCACCAGCTGCGGGGCAAGATGGAGGCGTTGATTTTGGTAGGAGCTGGAGGGGCGGCCGAGCTGCTGCGGTGTCCAGAGGGGCTGGGAGTTGGGGTTCAGCCTGACTGGGTGGGGGTAGAAAGGGGAATTCCGGGTAATCCTCGGGGACCGAAGCTTCTGCCAGTCCCTGGAATAAGTGTGTGGCCTACTATAGGAACTGTAGGAGCTAAAGCCTCGGTTTAGAGTAGGAAGCTCTTCCGGGGAGAGGGCAGAATCCGTGGAAAGTTGAAGGGAGCACATGGAGTCCTTAGAATGCACAGTATCATAAGCATACTGGATCGGGGTCCTTTAGGTTCCCCCTCATTCTGAGCATTATGGATGATAGCCTGGTTTGACTTTCTCCAAACCTTCAAACTAGCCCCAAATTGTAAGAATAGACTGCAGGTGTTTGTCCTCACAGGGTCCTCCTCATGGTTGTCACAGTTTGACTCTCCTTTGATAATAACGTTACATTTCTTCCAAAAACGGTTTTCCTTTTACTTCCGTCTCCTGTTAATCCCCATTATGTAGGTTTGTCATGGTAAATGTATTCCATCAAAGTTCTGGAATACCTGATAGAGTTAGCAGGATTATAGAATATTTTTCCAGACTCCTTATTCTGTTCTTTTTTTCTCCCCACTAAGACTTTAGGAATTCTTAGTGCAGGATCTGGGATGCTAACTCTTCCTCTGGTTATATGAGCATTTTGGTGGCTAAAGGGTGTTTTAGATTCCTTGCCCATATTTAAAACAAATAAAATGCTATTACCCCTTCTTTAGAACTGGACTAGAGGATTTCTCTCTAAAGTGCTCTGTTTTGCAATTTGGGATGTTAGTATATATGTCTGTATAGGAATTTAGCTCCCAGTCTCCTTCCTTGATTGAGTTGAATTCCAGGTTCTTTCCAAAGACGTTTTCTTGTATCTTTTCCTTCAGCTCTAATATATGTGCATATCCAGATTTTCATCAGGTAAAAGAGAATAACAGGTTTTATTTCTTTTCTTTCAAAATGGCAAAGATAGGGATAATTCTTTCTTATCGTATGGATTGGTCAAGTCAGGCAGCAAGCTTAAAATCTGAGGTTTTTTAAAAATTGTTAACTTTTTTAAGTAATCTGTACACCCAGTGTGGAGTTCAAACTTGTGACTCAGAGATCAAGAGTCGTAGGCTCCACCAACTGAGCCAGCCAGGCACTCCCTGAGTAGTTTTTTGTTTGGTTTTGAGATTTTATTTATTTGTCAGAGAGAGAGAAAGCAAAAGCAGGGAGAGTGGCAGGTAGAGGGAGAAGCAGGTTCCCTGCTGAGCATGGAGCCCAATGCAGGGCTCGATCCCAGGACCCTGGGATCATGACCTGAGACGAAAGCAGATGCTTAACCGACTGAGCCACCCTGAGTAGTTTTTAATAAGATATTTTCTGTACCAGGCAGTTAGCCAGTATTCTTAACCAGTTGACAGACTAGGATAAATTCCAGGGAGTTGGTTTCTTTGGAAGTTTTTAGAAAATTTTAAAATGCTCCCTACATCTGTTTACAAGGGAGCCTGCTTAGAGGTATAGGACTGAGGGACATGATGCTTGGGGAGCCCTCTTAATAAGAGATCTGTGTGTAGGGGTGAGTTAAAGGAGGTATATGTGAAAGTCTCTCACGTTTTCTCTTACCTCATTTTTCAGTTTCTGCTTCCTCAGTGAAGTCTGTTTCAATCTGCTTCTTCCTTATATCCATTTTGATCTATACCTAAGATGCCACTTTCACAGATTCCTACTAAACTGGTCAGGTACCCCTGAACTTTGCTTTTAAAACCGTACTGATTCTTTGTCATGAGAAATCTATGTAATGGGGTTAGGGGAAACCAAATTGCAGGGAAAAGGGATGGCTCAAGGAAGCACACGTCAAAACAATTGAATTTTGATTCCTCATCCTCCCAGACTAAGTCTCTCTCATGTTACTATAGGTTTTCTCATCATGGACTTTCTACCTCTTCAGTATGCAGAATTGTACTTTTAAATATCAGTTATATAAAGCTTTTGTTGGGGACAAAGTACTAACAGGTATCAATACGTGTGCTGGTCTCCAGAGTTCTTATATTAAACTAGTATTTTCCTTCTTCTGTGTCAGCTCTTTCCAACTTTTTTTTTTTTTTTCTCTTTACAATTTCATTATATTTTGGGCCCCCAATTAAGAATTTGTATATCTTTCTCGGGGCGCCTGGGTGGCTCAGTCGTTAAGCGTCTGCCTTCGGCTCAGGTCATGATCCCAGGGTCCTGGGATCGAGCCCCGCATCAGGCTCCCTGCTCAGCGGGAAGCCTGCTTCTCCCTCTCCCACCCCCCTGCTTGTGTTCCTGCTCTCACTGTGTCTCTCTCTGTCAAATAAATAAATAAAATCTTTAAAAAAAAAAAAAAAAAAAGAATTTGTATATCTTTCTCACCATTCCAGCCTTTTCTCGACCAGAGTTCTAGGAGAGTTAAACCCTAAGGCATTCATTAATGTAATGAATCAACTTCTCTGTATCCACAATGGTACTAGTTTGTACCATCCTTGGGAGAAGTAAAAAAAAAAAAGCAGTTATTGAAATAGTTTTCAGTATTCAGTGCTTCAGATGAGGAATCCTAGTTGAGAATCAGGTGATCCTCCCTAAATTTTTATTTCTCTACCCTCACAAACCGGCCCACGAAATTTAGCCCCAACAGATTCAGAGTCACCTTCCTGCATTGGTCCTTTTTAACCTCATCCCCTTCTCTGTTTACTCAACAGCATTTGATTACTTATTGCCATCTTTGTTGTGAAAAGTATGAGGAATCCCTGGATCTTACCTTAGCTCTCTACTGAACTAAAGTTTACTATACTGTGATAATATTGAACAGACCACACTCTAACTTAAAGAGGGCAGACACCTTCTAAAGTTCTTGTCGGCTTCCTCTCACATTTCTGTTTCCTGGTTTGGCTGGACCTCTGGAGAAATCTGATCAAAGTATATTTTTCTATCCTCACCTCTACAAGGCACACAGCCATAGGATATTGAGAAGAAGGGAAGGGTAATCTAGAGGGGGTCAAGAAGAAACATCTGCCGAAATTTGGTCTGGTTATGGGAATTTCTTTTCTCTTTCTTTTTTTTTAAGCAAAGGCAGACGCTTAACGACTGAGCCACCCAGGCGCCCCGGGAATTTCTAAATACCAGTAGTTTCCCTTCATTTAGGTACTTTACGGTGGGTCACATTTCTTCCTTGAATTAAGTAATCTGGCTCTAGGTTTTGAGCAGATTTATTTAATCTTTCTCAGGTCCTCTTGTAGTCTCTAAGGAAAGAGACCCTTTCATCACCTTCCTTCCCAGTGCTTTATAGTGCTCCCAGCCTGCATCTTTGGACTCAGCTTCCTCTCTCCCGCTGTTTTCTGCTGGTTCTCCCTTTCTTAGCTGTGAATGGAGATGGATCTCTGCAGGTCACCATTCTCCATTAATAACCAATGAAATCTTAAAGATAATGACTTACCCCTTCCTCCCTTCCCTCTTTACCTTTTTTTCTCAAAACTGAATTACTCTAGCAGTCTAGAACCTTAAATCTTTCATCATAGGTTTCGTTTTTCCTAATCCTCTCTAGATTCACTTTCTGAGTGTTTTTCCAGTGTTTGTCCGGCTAGACTTAATTCTATCCTTTCTCTCCCCTTAGTAACATTTTTTATTCTAAAACAATGACCAAATCCCGAATTCTAAGCCTCGTTCAAAACTCAGGGCATCCAGAGTGCACAAGGGTGTGCGTATATATGGAGGAGGAAACTATACAGAATACATCAATGACTTAAAGGTTGATATTGCTCTGTGGCCTTCGCTTCCTGAATCATCTTAATGGGGCTTTTGTTAAATTCCTTTGGCACTAACAGTAGAGGTACTTGGCCTAAATGCCCCCTCCCCCTGCTCTGGGCAAAGGTATCAATTACATTAAGCCCCCAAAGCACTCCCATCTCGTTCCTGGCAGTCCCCTGTGCCCCTCTCCCAGCTGCGTCCTTGCCGGTGCCTGGCCCCTCCATTTCGTTAGGAGAAGCAATCTCCTCGTTCCTGCACTGTGGAGATATATTTCTCAGCTAGGGCGCGAGCAGTGCCAGCGCTGCCCCCGGTGAGGTCCCTGGCAGCCATAAAAATTTTTATTGTGATTATGTTGGTGTCGGGGTGTCCATCTGGGTTATTGCACACCTAGTTTAATTGATTGAAGTTTAATTTATTGACACTTCAAATTAAATGATCAGAATAAACTGTGCTGTTACTCTGGCCGGCTTGTTTTAATGGTTGATTGCTGGAAGCAGACCTCAGCTTGAACTAAAACCCCCAAAGAGCAATTGACGCTGCTTCTAACTCTCTCCATGTCTTGCCCTCCAAAAAGACCTCGTTATAGATTTCCGACGTATTCATATATATTTTTTCCCTCTCCTTCACAGTGGTGGGAAAGAGTTGGTCCCTGGCAAGGTATAAATTATAACAAAGGTCTAGGGGAGCTGTCACACGGTCAAAAGAGGAGGGGGGTTCTCCATGTGAAGAAAGCCAGATCTTTGAAAAGCCAGGTCTTCCCTTCGAGGCAGAGGATGAATGCAATTATCCAGATATTTGAGGGAGCCTAGTGGCAGATTTAGGGTCTTTTTCATCTAGATATTTGCTGCTGTTTTTTACTTCATTTACACGACTTGGTTAGAGTTAGGATATTGACAAGACAACTAGTTTTGGAAAGGGAAACTCAAGAAGCAAATAAAGGATTGAACCAGAGTAAAGAATCAGTGTCTACCTATCCACTTATAGTAAAGTAATTAGAAAGACAGAGGGCAGAGTGCCCTCAAGCAGCTGACGAAGATGGATTGGGAGGTTGAGTCCATGCACATTATAAGATGCTGGTACTGGCAAAGGCCCACTCACATTCTGTCTTGCCTTTCTCTCAGATCTGATTAGTAGAGGAGTTCTCTTACCCTTAGATTTCCTAGCTTTCGTTTTCTGGTGTTTGACCACATCCATCTCTTCAGAAGCCTTTCTTGCTGTGTCACCGAAGTCTCAGGCTGCAGGTGAAGCACATGTATCCCTATCTGGCTGTTTAGTTTTTGCACTGTCAAGGCAGATATCACCACCTACAGCCACAGGTTTGGATAGCTCTACTAACTTTCTTCACCTCCTTTTCTGGGGTGCCTGGGTGGCTCAGTTGGTTAAGCAACTGCCTTTGGCTTGGGTCATGATCCCAGGGTCCTGGGATGGAGCCCCACATCAGGCTCCTTGCTCTACGGGGAGCCTGCTTCTCCCTCTCCCTCTCCCTCTGCCTGCTACACCACCTGCTTGCGCTCTTTCTCTCTGTCAAATAAATAAATAAAATCTTAAAAAAAAAAAACACCACCACCCCTTTTCTATTTTTTGTGGACTTATTAGAGGGAGACAAACTGGGGCAGAGGATAGCAGTTACTCCTCGGGGTGCGATTTTGAATTTTGGGTTGATAGACTGAAAGATGAACACAGAGGCTGTTAACTCATTCTCTTAGACTAGCAGATGTGGGGCAGTGGCTGGGGGGGTGGGGGGTGCAGAAAGCATGAAACATAACTAAGGACTCAGCAGAAATAGATCTAGTTCCATTTAATATTTCCCTTTACTGAGTGGTATTTAAATGAGAACTCTTGGATTACTGAACTGGGAAGGCAGGAAGTTCTAATGTTGCTCTCAGGCCTTCGGGTGTGGAGTACTCTGATTTCTGCTTGTTCAACTCCTCTCTCTTTCCAGTGCTGCTTGCTGTGTCCTGCATTTCTGTAATTCTTTCACTTTCATAACAGTTGGAGAATTTACTTTGTCGCCCCGGGGGAAAAATTCTACAAATAGCCTTTCTGAATTTTTTTTTTTTTTTTTTTTAAATAAGTTCTGGGCCCAATGTGGGGCTCAAACTCACAACCCTGAAACCAGGAGTTGCATGCTCAACTGACTGAGCCAGCCAGGGGCCCAGCTTTCTGAATGTTAAGAGAGGACCTGAGATTTTGCATTCCTGAAGAGCTTGGGCTTGGTTACCTTTGTCCTTCCTGTCTCACAGCCACCAAATTTAGTCATTGAAAGGTGCTGACCTTTGCTCCCCCTGCTGGCTGCGTTAGTTTTCTCAATCATATTCATTAATTTATGAAGGCCACACACATTATTTATTGAAATCATTATTTGGTGCCAGGCAGAGGAGAGGGGGTGATTTATAAAAGTATCACTCATTCCCCCCTTTTTTTCTACCCTCTCCACACCATCTTATTATCCTCACAAAGTATCATATTTAATTCTGAGCTTGAAATCATAAAAATTTGTGAATGTATATTTTTCTGGGAACAGGGTCCATAGATTTCATCAGCTTACCAAAGAGGTCCTCGGTAACTTAAGGTATTAACTTTAACTGATCTAGGGCAGGCCTCTCATTTCTCTGATGAAGAAGCAGAGTCCCACAGAAAGGTAGAACTTGAATTAATGGCCGATCCAGATTATAATAAAGGGTTTTAGGAATTTAGAGACATTTTCTCCTGGAGCGTATGAGTTCTTAGTAGTGACTGCGCTTTCACATTTTGTATCTGTGTCAGATAGGAAGATTCTTCCTAGGTGTCTCTTCCTGACATCACTTCTTCCTTCCTAAGACTTGTGTTCAGTTTCCTCTGTGTAGCCAGTATTTAGTCTCATGGCATCTGGGTTATGTTCCGTGGCACCTGTGGCTCCTGGTCTTTCCTGAATTGTGCTTGAATCTAAGCAAACTTTTGGGTAGTGTATAAAAACTATGCTTCCTTGTCAAATCCTTGAGTTAATTCTTTTCATTTAAGTCCCTAGGCTTGTGGCTGGCAAATTGGAGCCCTCAACCCCAGAGGAGCTTTTCATTTTAAAGAAGTTGGCACAGAATCAGGGAGCAAAATACTTGCTTAGCTATGTGGCTGGGAGTGGTATCTAGGAATTTTTCCTTCTAGTTTATACTGTTTTGGTTTTACTTTATAAATAGGGTTGAGGGAAGAGCATCTTGTTTCTTGTTGTTCAAAACCTATTGCCAAGCCAGGGTACTACTTTTGGCATGGCCATAAAGATTTCTTTATAAGTGGAAAATGAAGAACTTTCTAGGAATCTCAACTGGATTCTTACTTGTGCCCTTTCAGCTCTGTGGATAGCATCCTCTAACTCCACAAAGGCTTCTTGGTCATGTCCCTCCCTCCCCCGTGAATTAAATAGAGTAACCAGTCTTAGCCCTCAAATGTCCTGTCTGCCTGCTGCAAAGACTTATTATCCATCCCCCCGCCCCGCCCGCCCCAGTCCTCTTCTGGTGGCATTCCATGATTTTATCCCAGAGTGCCCTCTTACTGTATACATTGTCAGCTGACTTCATTCCCGTGCTTTTTCAGAGCGCACCTCTCCTAGTTTGGCTTAAAAGACACACAAATAGAGAGCTTTTATCCAGAGCTGCCTTTTTAATATTTTTGCTGACTATAATTCTGAGGAAGCGCTGCAGGTCATTCGAAGGCCCACAGGGGGCAGCACTAGGAATGACTTCCTCCTCTAGTCCCCTCTGTGCTGGGGGCGTGGGTACTGGGAGATGTTTTTCACCAGGCTTCAGAAAGCCTCTGATTGAGATCAAAGACTCCTTTGCAGCGGGCTAGTTGCTTCTTCCGTGTTGTTTCAGCTCTCCTGAGGAGCCCAGTCTGGTTTTCTTGATAATAAAAACATACAGGAAAATCTGTCTGAGCCACCCACCTCCCACAAACCAATCTGCCTACACATCATTTCCAGGCACTATTAGCATTTGAGGTGAAGTTCTGTTATACACTCAGGCTGTGGCTCTCTGAAAGTCAGTGCATCACAGAACTTTGTCTCGAAAGCTTTCTAGCAGCTACACATTTGGGAGTGGGAGGGAAGAATAGACCTTTGAAATCCTTTGAACATGGCCCTAAGCTTGTAGGGTCTTTTTCAGTAATCAGCATTTAATGTGTTACAAGGTCAAGCCTAGTCCATTGTCCAGGAGGCCCATTTCTCAATACCTGGGAGTTATTTATAAACTTGCCCTTTGCAAAAACTTAAGATGAAATTACATTATCAGTAATGGCTTCTGGGGCCTTTAAACTGGCTGGTTTTATGGTATGAGAGGAACTCTTGGCCTCCCCGCTCCTGAGAGGTAAAGGCCCCCGGCGGAAGTGGAACCGGCAGCAGTCAGGAGGTGGCAGGAGAAGTAAAGGAGAAGCTGCTGGCTCCAGCTGTAGCAGAGTGGAGAGTTAAAGCAGCATTTAGACTCATGCCTACGTTCTTGGCTTTATTTAGTGTGGTTATCCCTTGGAAGTTTGAAATGACCAGCCTTTGCTCTAGTGCCTTCTTACCTCTTTCAGAGCTGTGTAGTAAGTCAGATCTGGTCTTCTCCCTGCCTTCCTTTGCCTTTTATCCTTTCCAGTAAGATCTAGTTCCTATTTTGGAAGTTTCCTTGATAACATCTTCTAGGAAGCCAGTGAGGAAAGCTAGGAGCGGAACCCAGGGATCTCTTTCTCTCTTTGCCAGCAGTTTTAGGCACTCATACCCCATTGGCCTCAAAGGGCAAAGGACATTGTTTCCTAGTTGGCTGGTGGCTATAAGGGTTTTTCTTTTCTTTTTTCTTTTTTTATAAAGATTTTATTTATTTATTTGACAGAGAGAGACACAGCGAGAGAGGGAACACAAGCAGGGGGAGTGGGAGAGGGAGAAGCAGGCTTCCTGCGGAGCAGGGAGCCCGAATTGGGGCTCAGTCCTAGGACCCTGGGATCATGACCTGAGCCGAAGGCAGACACTTAACGACTGAGCCACCCAGACACCCCAGGGCTTTTCTTTTCTTTGGGATCCATCCCATTCTTTCTAGGGATGCCAGACTCTATGGCTGCGAGAACCAGTTACCTATGCCAGATCAATGCCCAGTTTAAACCATTAGGAAGTTCTCCAAGGTTCCTGTGAATGTAGAGAGAGGAACAGAGCCAAAGATTTCCAGGGAAAAGGCTGTAGGAAAAATGATCTTTTCTAAATTTCCTTCCCTGTGGGCTTCTTTTCCTCTGTTAAGGAAATTCGTTCCCATTGGTATCTCCCTTTGGTGAATTGAGGATCCAGTTGTTATAGCATTGAGCCTGCTTTATGGGAAGATCTTTCTGTGGGGCATAGGAGTTAGGAAAGGTTTTCTATTTGTGACCTTTTAGATGATATTCTAGGGGACTTACCTCTGCTAGACACAGAGTTCCTTATTTTGAGACAGAGTATTTATTCCAGGGAGTAATGTGTATAGGGTGGACATCTCTTAAGTGTTTATCAGAGGAGAGATAAGTTGGTAGTAATATCACCCAAAATGGCCACACCAGAATGTCTACCTATATTTGGAAGTCTAATTATAAGAGGGTCCCTTAGATGCTTACTGCTTCAAGAAATTTTTACTTTATTCTCACACTTCATTAATTCTCATAATCGTTCAACAAATACTGAGAGTTTAGTGTGTGTCACACATTGTTCAGGACACTTGGAATAAATCAGTGAACAAAACACAAAAATTGCTGTTCTCAAGAATTCAAGTGGGGAAAGCTTACATTCTTCATCACCCTGTTGTCAAAAGACTGGGTTCCCTTTACTCTCATTCTTAACTCCCTGAGGTAGGGTTGGTTCTTTGCATGGAACCATAAACCTCCTGGAGCCTCATGGGACAGTTTACCTTTGTAGAGGTTGTAGTTTCTAGATCCTTGGCAATAATTCTTTCATCCTCACTCTTGGGTCTTTATTAAACACATGCTTGGAGATTATATTTAGCCCCTGTGAGGACTGCGGGTTTCCTAAGTAAGGCCAGGAAAGGGAGGCAGCAAAGCAACAGCCCTTTGTCATAGTACAGGGGAGGGATATCAATGGTAAGTAATGTTGATTAGAAATTCAAGGAATGTGAGGGGCACCAACCGGCTCACTTGGTAGAATATGCGACTCTTGATCTTGGGGTTGTGAGTACACTGGGCATGGAGCCTACTTAAAAAATATATTAAAAAATATATATATTAAAAAAAGAAATGTGAACCTGCAGACACCTTCCATACACATAACACTGCCTCCCTTTCCTTCCTCTTCGTCTCCTGGTTAGCTGGTTCCCTAGACGTTGCAGGAGTAGAGGAGCTTTTGCAAAGTGTTATGTTTTGCAGTTGAGTGTAACCATTAAGGCTGAGGCTGTGGTTCCTTTATGAGAGCCATTATCCTCAAAATTTGATTTTGGGTAGTAAAAGAACACTCCCCTCCTGCTCATTGTATCTAGGCTCCAGGCTTCTTAGATTCTCTTCTTACTACTTCTTAATTCCCCCCAAATTCAGATTGGTTTATGTCTTGGGAAGTTAAGTGGTAGTGGTTGGGGGTGTGGTAGAAGAATTGGGATCATAGGGGAAGTCTTGGAAGATGGATGTCTCACTGGGTTGCATTCAGAACTGGTGTGTCTGTGTGCATGAATGTGTGCACATGCATGTATGCTCATTTCCCTCTGCACAGTGTGTGGGTGGTTCAGGGAAGGCTTGCTTTATGCCTCTGCATTGCTACTGCATTGGGACTGCAGAAACTTCCAAGTACACTAGGGCATTCAACCCTGTTTTCAGATAGCCTCGTGCAGTGCCTATTAATTAATCTGGTCACATTCCATACCTACCTGTGCATGGGAGACCAGGGAGGGAGAGTAATTTGGAAAATAACTGTAGCATAATATTTGGAAATAACAGCATGACCTACCTTGATTAAACCCTTTGTGAGTCTGGCTCAGAGAAACTGTTTCTCTGATGCTGCTTTGGAGTCCTTTGTTGAAATGCCCCCTCCCTCAATTCAGTTCATTCACCACTTGATCATTCTCAGTGGGAATTGCCTAAATCTAAGCAGGCTGGGATAGGGGACATACAGAGGCACCTCTGTATCCCCTTGCAGCCCCAGTGGGACTAGGGGAACATATTTGGTCTGCCAGTGGTGGCAGGAGCCTTCAGGACTGAAGGTATGTTCATATCTCTTCAGGAACCCTCCCTGTATACTGTCAAAGCCATCCTGATTCTGGACAATGATGGAGATCGACTTTTTGCCAAGGTGAGATTCCCTTTGAAATTCATTTAGGAGCAAGACAAAGACTTATTCTGAAATTTGGATCTTGGAACTGCCCCTGTTATCTCATATTCCTTGATACTATAATTTTGAGAATTCTTACATTTTCCTGTGCCTACTCCAGATAAAACCCAAACTGCTTCTGTATCCTAGTTACCCTGCTTCCATACTTGCCTCTCACAGATTTTGACCTCCTTTGTTGTCAGCATCAGATCAGGGAAAAGCTTGGGAACCTTGGTTTCTGAACAGTACAGTGTCTGGGTGTGAGAAGCAGGCTCCCCGTGCCCATCACTCCTCTCCCCTTTCCTTCTGCCTTGTCACCCTGCCTGGGTTTTTCCAGGGAATTCTCTTGCAGTTCCACAGGGTTCCAGCCCTAGGTCTGCAGTCACCACCAAGATTGTTACCTCCTGACGTCCCCCGTGTGATGTTTCTAACTTCAGATCTGTTGAAAGAGAGGAGAAAGGACACCCCTCTCCTCTCCATATTCTCCCCCTCCTGTGGAAATTTTTTCTGTCCCTGGTGTATTAACTCCGGGCGAGCACAGCATAAATCAATCAGCAGGTAGAGATTAGTTTAGAATTCACCAGCTGTTCCTCCCTGTAATTGGATGTAACTATGCAGGACACCTTTTGAAACAGTTATCCAGTTACTAAATGCCAGACCTGTCATAGGTCTTCAGCTGACTGCGACGGATTAGCCCCTAAAGAGCAGAGCGATTTAGTAGGCTGTATCCCCACCCTGTGCCAGGGAGAGCTTGGGAGTGGGCTCAGCAGTGTGCTAGATGGTCTCTCGCTTCTTGCAGTTTGCAGAAAAGAGAGCTAAGATATAAGAGAGATTGGGGTAGGGTTTGCCTTTTTTTAGAGAGGTTTATGCAGCCTTTCCCCATTCCTCAGCTTCATACTGTGTGTGAGGGTCTGAAAGAAGTGTTCTGTGCTTGTAGTGCTTTTTGTGTTCCCCAGCACTGCTCCCCGGCGTGCGGTAGCTCCTAGAGAGCACTTGATGAGAGTAGTTTCAGGATTGCTCCCCTAGAATGCAGACAGGGGCAGAGCTTCATCATAGGGCTTGTAGACCTCTGCCCCCACAGTCTCAGAAATGTGAGGTGGGCATGCTTACAGCAGGGTCTTTAAAAGTTTTTTCTTTTTTTTGTATTTGCTTACTCACTGACCATTCCCTCCCTCCATAGTTCTTCCTCCTTCATGTCAGTATTTTTCCCTCACCCCATGCCTTGAAGGAGAGAAATCCAAGATCCAGGGCAAACACAGACACTAATCATTCTGGGCTCCCAGCTCTAATGACCCAACCCATCTCCTTTCTCACTGACCAGTACTATGACGACACCTACCCCAGTGTCAAGGAGCAAAAGGCCTTTGAGAAGAACATTTTCAACAAGACCCATCGGACTGACAGTAGGTCATTTTCCTTTCACTGCTCCCTGTGTTGGGGGAACCATGGTGGGCAGGGGGTGGCAGCAGGACTGCAGAGAAAGGATAAAATGACTGCTTCCTTTTTCTCTTTTTACCTCCTCCCGTCATATAATAAACTCTCCAGAATGTAATGGGGAGGTGAGTGTACCTCACGCGGGAATACCGTGCTGGAAGGTTGGCTGTTAGCTACCTGTCTAGTCCCTGGATTTATGAGCCTCACTTGACAAATTTAACTGCAGCTCTGCTTATTGTACCGCATCCATTAGGGCAGGTAAATGGAAGTCTGTAAAGGTGACCGCTCTGCATTTTCACCTCCGAAGGATCGACTAGTATCCTGTCTCATATACAAGGAGGGAAATAAGGGTAGTTGGTGGGGAGGTGGTTAGAGGAGAAGATACATTTCGATTTCCCCAAGTTTGTACTTCCCTTCTTCTGCTACTACCCGGAAAGAAAAAGCAGGTCAACTTTGGTCTTTGGGGGTTATTATGACCTACCATACTTCAGCCCAAACAGCTGAATGCCAGGAGTTCACGGTAATTCCTTCTATCCTGCTTTCTTATCTCAGGCCACCCACTGTTTCCACCTTCCCCTCCCCCCCCAGGTGAAATCGCTCTCTTGGAAGGCCTGACAGTGGTATACAAAAGCAGTATCGATCTCTATTTCTATGTGATTGGCAGCTCCTATGAAAATGAGGTGAGAATCCTCTTTGCTATCTCTGATCCCACTTCCTAAACCATAGGCAGGACATAGTTACTGGTTCTGGACCCTAGAGTGCCACGTCCCTCTGGCTTCTGACTGGGCTAATAAAGTTGTCAGAGATCCCTGCTGACCTCATAAACATGGCCTAGCAAACAAATCAACCTAGAGTGGAAGTTTTCCCCAATTGCTCTTTTTCTTTTTTCTTTTTTTAAGTTTTATTTATTTAAGTGATCTCTACACCCAGTGTGGGGCTCGAACTCACAAACCCCGAGGTTAAGAGTTGCATGGTCCTCCGACTGAGCCAGCCAGGTGCCAGTTGCTCTTGCTTTTTTATCTCCATGTAGGAGACACCATATATATTTTAATACATACTAACATATATCAGTGGCCTTCCCTGTATAGTGTTTTTAAAGATGGATTTCTTTTTTTAAGATTTTATTGAGAGAGAGAGAATATATGCATATGCACATACGGTGTGGGGGTGGTGATGGGGAGGTAGGGGCAGAGGGAGAGGGAGAGAGAATCTCCAGTAGACCCTGTGCTGAGTGTGGAGCTTGATACAGGGCTTGATCTCATGACCCTGAGATCATGACCTGAGCCAAAATCGAGAATCAAACACTTAACTGACTGAACCACCCAGGCATCCCTTAAAGATGGATTTCTGAGGTTTGGTCAAGGTTGGGGGGATGCTTGCTCCTGCTATGAAGGGTCCACACCTGACTGAGTTTGGGTCAATTAGCCAACATTTGGGGTCATTTGAAGCCATACATTCTGAATGGATCAACTTGAGAAGACTGTGGGTATAGTCCTAACCTGCTTCCTATGCACAGGAAAAGCTACTTACCTCAGCTAAGTCTCTAACGTCTAGGAGAGTAGATAAGTAAAAAGCCCCCACATAATTTGAAGCAAAAGTAAAAGTTTGAGAGAACCAATTCTTCTGAAGTTCTTACTACTTACTACTTTTAAGTGCTTTGTAAGGTACATTGTTACCTAAATCTTACAGCACTTCTGTGAGTTTTGGGCATTAGTGCCCTTGTTTTATAGATGAGGAAACCAAACCATGAGGAATGGTATGAAATTACTTGCATGTGACCACTGTTGAACTACAGAAGCGGCAGTTTCATATTGTTCAACCTAATAACTTTTCCAGGGTCACATATCTAGAAATGGCTCAACTGGGATTTAGCCCAAATCTATTTGACGCCAAAGGCCATGCTCTTTCCACTAACCCTCTGACCTTAGCTATTGTTTGGATACTGATTTCTTTACCTGAGATATCAGGTAACGCATATACCGTTGGCAAAGACATGTAAAGGACTGTGATGGGAAAGTTTGAACAGTCTCGTCAAAGAGAGACCTCGAATTGTGGGATTGTGTAGCAGAATTTATTTCTGTGAGAAACCACAGGTCCTCTTCCTGTTTTGCTCTCACTTCCTCCTTATGCTTTTGGTCCTTTATGAAAGCCTGTGTCTTTTGATGCTTAATGAATTAGTGGGTTTTGTGTTCATGTAGCAGTTTTCAGGGCCTTGAACCTTATCCTTCTGCTTCTTCTGTCTCCCAACAGCTGATGCTCATGGCTGTTCTGAATTGCCTCTTTGACTCATTGAGCCAGATGCTGAGGTGAGCAGGCCATTGTTGACATCTGTTTGGGAGATAAAGTCACTATTCATCAGGCCCAAGGGTTTGTGGGGGAATTAGCAGAGGCTCCAGAGAATTGATTTACCTTGAGAAGTTAGGCTTATTATTTCAGAGTAATTCCCACTGATGGGGAGGACTGGATGGAAAGTATGTCCCTCCTGTGGGATAATTCTCCTAAGAAAGGGGACTGGGAGGGAGCAATGTCTCTCTACTCTTTTATTACCCAGTGGCTATGTCAGAGTTCTGAGAACCGTTAATGTGCTTTCCTAGACTTCATTAGAAGGTAGGGAAAGGGCAAGCATAGGGAAATGTCCCAGATATAACATTAGTGCCTTAGGAATGGAGGCAACATTCCCAATTTTTAACTTCAGCCCTTAGGTTTTCCCTTCTTTAGAAGAGGAAGAATATACCATTTACCCTCTCCTCCCTTTCCACCTCCCCAGCAGCCCTCTGTTCCCCACGTAGATGGGCAACAGAAGAGATATAAGATACTTTTCCTGAAAACATCCAGGAGTCTGAACTTCATTCCCCCAGCAGCTCCCAAGTGAACCCAGTACAGACAGCCATCCACCATCCGGAGCAGAACAGCAGGCGCTCTCAGCCCCACAAAATCAGCAGGGCGAATGGCTCAGATTTCCTCAGGAAGGGGATGATTTATTTCTTAGCCAGGTGAATGAATAGACTTCATTTTGGTGATCTAGTGAAAGAGTCAAACTGACGGATGTGACTGGCCACATGCACAACCACCGGATCTAAGGCTGGTGGATGAGGGCCCTGACTGTTCCCAGCCCCCTAGTTGGGCTTCTTTTTAAGGCCTGAGAAGAGCTGGTGAGGGAGGGGGAGAAGGGGGGGAGCGGAGAGAGGCTTAGAAGGTTTGTCAGAGCTTAAGTACAATTAGAGTTTGCCCTCAATTCCTCTCTACCTCCCGCCACTTCCAGATTGAGTTTAGCTGTTTATTTCCTTTTTTCCACCCACTGATGTCAGTGTTTATGAGCAGTGTCACTAGCAGCGTCACGGTAGGTAGGGAAGAAACTAGCTCTGGATAATCAACCCTTGAATAGTCAGAAATTGCCTGTATTTTTTCTAAGATTTTATTTATTTGACAGAGACGCAGCGAGAGAGGGAACACAAGCAAGGGGAGTGGGAGAGGGAGAAGCAGGCTTCCCGCTGAGCAGGGAGCCTGACATGGGGCCTGATCCCGGGACCCCGGGATCATGACCTGAGCCGAAGGCAGACGCTTAACAACTGAGCCACCCAGGCGCCCAGAAATTGCCTGTATTTTTTGAATCTCCTTCCTGACATTCCTGATCCTTACTCAGCAACTAAGAGTAAGAAGAGGTTTAGAGTGGATAAGCCAAAAAGTTCTTGCTTACTTTTTAGTCTCTGTGGTTGGTGGAGACATTTTATTGGTCTAGTTTTGGATCTCCAACTCAGACAATGTCCTAGGATTCCTTTTATACACAGGCTGGTTTTTTCTCTTCTCTTGGGGACTCAGGAAAAATGTAGAAAAGCGAGCTCTGCTGGAGAACATGGAGGGGCTCTTCTTGGCTGTGGATGAAATCGTAGATGGAGGGTGAGTTTTCTGACCTGCCTGGATCTCCTTGGATTTGGGGTGAGGGGGTCGGATAATTGCCTCTGTCCTAAGGCAAGTGGCCTGAGTGACCACAGTATCCCCACAATGAATGAGTGTGTCTTTCAGGACAGAGTGAATGCTGGTTTCTTCTTTGTCTTCTTAGGGTGATCCTAGAGAGTGATCCCCAGCAAGTGGTACACCGGGTGGCATTAAGGGTAAGCAGGAGTGTGCTCCCCTACATCCCCCATCTACTCACCCTCCAGGGCCAGACCTGCTAAATGCATCTAAAGGTCAGGGCTTATAGAATACATACAGCCTTCCCCTTCCCTTTCAATTTCTTATCTCAAAGAGGGGAAGCAGAAGGAGCATACTTTTCCCCTTACCTGGTACCCAGGATCCCATATAGTCTTTGCATAGAGGAGACATTTAATACATACTTAATTAAATCAAAGATGAATAAAAGAAACTTTAATATTAATGGTTCTGAAACTTAAAGGAACTTGAGTTTGACTTAAACTTCCTTTGGGGATGGATCCCAATCAGGTGAGTCAGGGGAGTGTCTTCCTTGTCTTAAAGTCTGAGGACAGCACCTCTCTGTTAGGAAGCATTTATTTGCCAGAACCTCAGTCTTCTTTTGGTGGTAGTAATATCAGAAAGGGGCCTCTGAGTTAACCATAGAAGCCTCCAAGTCTGCTAGAGAGATAATGGTGGGTATAGAGAGGGACTGCCAGGAAATTGTGGGGTGCAGAGATGTTTAAGCAAAGCAAATCTCCCCATTCATAGAATGTCCCAGCTCTGACCTCTACAGAGTGAAGGCTGACAGTGTCGGGTAATGGGAATCTTCTCCCTTAACTGCCGTGGGCTCCATTTGCATAGTTTAATCTTCTCCTCTAACATATGTCTCTATGTGGCAAGAGAGAGGGTCCCCCCCACCCCACTCCTGCCTTCCCCTTCTCAGGCTGCTGTTGCAGCAGTTTATTTCTTCAAATTAACATGCTGTCGTTACCCATCAGGCCTTGCGGGATCCATTAAATTACCCCTGGCTCCCCCTCATCCTTTCCCTAGTGATATTGATATTCAGGGAAGGTCTTCTCTAACTAGGGAATCAGGTCCCCCACCCCCAAGTTGAGGATCAGATAACCTGCTGATTACTTGGAATGGAATAAATCTTTTAAGAAGTCCTCCTGCCTTAAAACAGAAGATGGATGAAATGACCCTTTCCTGCTCACAGTCCCTCTGGCCAAGAAATTGTGGCTGTACTACCTAGAAGGGACTGAGAAGTCAGGCATCTGCCTTTTGCTTCAGTTTAAAGAACTACCTTTTCCTTCTCCATCACTGACTACTTAACTCCAGCTTTCTCCCATGCTAAATGCTTGTCTCTCTGTGTCATAGGGTGAAGATGTCCCCCTTACGGAGCAGACCGTGTCTCAGGTATGACTTTCTCCTTTCTTCCTCTCCAGATGGACTGGGCCACTAAAGAGGCTAGAATAGCATTCCACCCCAGCCCAAGTCTGAATGAGTCTAGAGCCTGAAGGCACATCTTTTCTTGGCTCCCTCTTATTCCAGAGAACTGGGGACTCATATAGCCAAACACTCCCTACCCACCCAACTCCTATCCCACATTCCTGTGAGCAGTGGCTGTCAGCCTTGCTCTGTACCCTTCAAACCCTCCCTGCCTGATGCCTCATTCAGTGATTTATTCCCCAGCAGAGGCTTGCCTTAAGCAGATGGTGTATGTGTGTGTGTGCGTGCGTGCATGCGCACGCGTGCTCGCACACACACACACACACACTCTCTCTCTCTCCTCTTATTATTCAAATGAGGGCTAAGCTGGAAATGCATATTCTAGAATAAGCAGGTTTTGCAGATCCATCCTGCTACTTTGCGGATAGATTGTCTACCTGATGTGGGAGGCAAGGGAGGGATTCTGTTTTCTACCTACTTGGAATTCTCCCCAAGAAGTCCATCTGGATGTGGTAACCCCTCCTTTCTAACATATGTCCAGTAACCCCCAGTTTTTTTCTTTCCTCCCAGGTATACTTCTCTCTTCATCCCCCCAGTGGATTTGAATTTTTTTGGAATTTCCCAAACTGACAATCCTCTAGGGCCTTAGAGAGCTTCTTCCCATCCCTATACCCTTGGGGATTTTGTATTTGCCATTCTTCTAAGGACAGGGAAGGCAAGTGAGGGGAAGGAGAGCCCCAGTCTCTGTCCTTGCCCTGCCCCCCAGCAAGCCCCTCAACTGCCGCCCTTGTCCCTGCAGGTGCTGCAGTCAGCAAAAGAACAGATCAAGTGGTCACTCCTTCGGTGAAGACCTCACTGTTCCTGGCTCCTCACCCCCTCAAAAAATCCACACGTCTGCTGTGACTTCTCATCCAGTCCCCCAACTGATGCTCTCAGGGTCATCTCGGGGATCACAAGGGATCCTTAAATCTCCATTCTGTCTGTGGTTGCTCCCCCAAACCCCCATGTATGCTTCCTGTTCTTTCTTACTTTTTTTGCAGTCTGGGAGTAAAGCTCCCAGCAGATTCTAAACGCAGGGTAGGGGAAGCACCCTCTTCCTTTTTACACCAGATTATGCTCTCATGTTCTACCCCCCATATTTTCTTCTCAACTTCTCTGCCCTTTGCTGCAGTTACACTTGAGATCAAAGCGGGAAAAAGAATGTGCTGAGTGTTTTCCTCCCTTTGCCTTTGCTGGGCCTTCATCCCAACAGCACATATGTTAGCGAGGGGAGGGAGAGAGAGAATTCTTTTCTATAGGATGAGTGGGGGTGGCATATCCAGTCTCAGCCACAGCCCCACTTATTGGCCTCAGCATTTCTTCCCATCCCTTCTTACTGCCCTGTCCTCCAGCCTTGGAAAAAAGATTGGGAACAGCTCATGGGCAGGGGACAGAGTGGAAGAAGCAGGGATTTAAATTTTATTGGATAGGGCTTATAAAATTCTGTATTTCAGTCACAGCTGCATTCTTTACCCTGATCCTGGCTTATAGCTTCAAAACCGCTATGGTCTGTGAGTGTTCATTGTAGGAGTGTCTGTCTCCTGGTCCACTACCTTGACTCTCCACCTTCCCTACCCATGGGATCTTTGCCTGGCTTGTCCTTGCTGTGCCCTGGAGCAAAGCCAGTCCCTGAACTAAAACTCCATTTTAGTCTTGGGAAGAAGAGTTTTTGCTCAGAACTGGGGAGGGGATGGGATTTATGACTTGGGCCTCTGGGCTCTGTCCCCTTCCCTCCCCCACATGCATTTCACTCCTCTGCCTTGGGTCTGCAATCTCTGCTGCTTAACCCTGTCTTCTCTCTGCCTCAGCCTTACATCCAGGCAGTAGGTCTGGGCTCTTTCCCTCCCTAGGTCGCTGAGAGAGGTGCCTTTCTTCAGAAAACCTTTGGGTTTTGGATTTCCCCTGGAAGATGGAGGTCTAATCTTTCCCCTTGACCCAAAACTTCCCACAAAAATGTCTCAAAAAAACCTTCCTGAGACTTAAGCCTTCTGTCCCACCCACTAACTGCCAGTTCTCCAAGACTGAAGTGGGGTGAATAACTGGGCATATTTGAGGGGGCACTTTTGTGTCAGAGATGTATGGAGTCAGGAGATAGCCACCTTCATATACTGCTCTGTGCAAAGAGGAATAAAACAGATTTCTTTTTCCAAACTGCCTTTGTGTGATGTTTCTGTTCCTCTTCCTCTCTTTTTGGCAGCTGCTTCTATTCCTCCAGCGCATCCCCCCATCACTCCCCATCTTATAATATTTCTTCCCTCCTACCTCAGAGACTCCCCAGCATTCCACCCCCCCTCCCATCCCTAATTTACGGGGCTGTTTGCCTCCTTGGCATCTCTCCGTCCCCTCGCCTGGAAATTGGCGCCAGGGGTGGGGTGGGGGTGGTATTTTCTCAGTGGGAGTCCCAGGGAACTGACTGCTCCCCCCCACTACCCCCAAAGCCAGCTGCCTGCTCCCGCCTCAGCCATTAGTAACCCGGAGACGCGCACCTGCGTGGGGGCTCTCCTCAGCCCCTGCTCCCTTCCTGCACCTCCCACTCCTGCTCTGAAATGGCGCTGAGCGGGTTATTTATCGGAGCCAGCGCTGCTCCAGAAGGTCAGGACGGTGGTGTAAATAACCTCTTCTCGCCATTTCCCCGTCCCTCCAGAGCCTGCTCCCCTCCCCCTCCTCCACCTTTATCCGCACAAATGAATGTGGCTGGGCTGGCGCAGAGCCTGGCCCTGCATCTTAATGGGGCGGTGAGCTCACAAGATGGATTTAGCTGGGGGTTTTATGGTTGCCGCGGCGACAGGAGAATGCTTTGGTTTTCTTTCCCCCTTCCTCTGCAGGATTTTAAGGAGGGGGGAGTGTGGGGAGCCCTCCTCTGCACTGCAGTTTTGAAGGGTCTCCTCAGTCCCCTCTACAGCTCATAACATGGGCCTGCAATTCCAGGAGTAAGCAGGAGAGACCACATTAGGACCTCAGGAAAGGATGAGGGAAGGAAGGTAATGGGAGTGGGAAGAGCCTCTCCAGCATCAAGACATGCAACCGAGTTGCCCAGTCTTTCCTGCTCTATGAGAACCTGGCAATTAAGCTCAGCAACTGTGGGGCACCTCTGCCCGGAATCCCCCTCAGCAGGTAGAAAAAAAAAGAAAATGCTTGGGTTATCATCCCTGTAGTCCAGCATTGAAAGTTGGGGTACAGGGGGCTGCATGAGGGCTAGGTATCTTTGTTTTTGCCTGTCTGAGAGGGGGAAGCAGTGTCCAGCCTTCCTGTCTACTTATCACCCAGCATTGACCCTGGGTGGGGAGGGCATGTCAATGTGAGAGTTGGGGGGTGTTGCTGATCAGTGACAGTGTGGAGAATGGAGTTCTTTTTTTTTTTTAAGATTTTATTTATTTGACAGAGACACAGCAAGAGAGGAAACACAAGCAGGGGGAGTGGGAGAGGGAGAAGCAGGCTTCCTGCTGAGCAGGGAGCCCGATGTGGGGCTGGATCCCAGGACTCCGGGATCATGACCTGAGCCGAAGGCGGACGCTTAACGACTGAGCCACCCAGGCGCCCCAAGAGAATGGAGTTCTAACCAGTTCTCAAACTTGAAATTCTCTGAGCTTGTTTCCCCAGCCTGGCCTGCTTTGAACTTTTCCTGCCTTCTCTGTTTCCCACGAGGAATGGAACTCTGGTGCCCTGGCCTATCCAGTCCTTTGGCCAGCAATTTTCTTTCAGGACTATGAGCAAACCTTCTCCAGCACTAACTAAAGCAGAAACTGGGGAGCAGGGTCTGATTATCTCCCTCCATTGGTCTCTGTCTGATTCTGGGCCTCTGGGTCTCTGTAAGCTTTTCCCTCTTCCCCAGGAGACCCTGGGAAGCCCCTCCTCCCCTCCCCCCTTCCTCCCCTTTGGATGGGAAAGGGACTGCAGCCTAAACAGTGCCAGACACCTGCCTGCCAGATGTGGCAATTCCCCATTCTTTCCCCCTCCCCAAATATCTATCCTTTACCCACCCCACTGAGCTCAGGCAGAGCAAGCCCCCCCACAGGGTGATTTAGTGCTGCAGCCCCTCTTCCTCAGGTGCCCCCCTCCAGCTCCTCTCCCTTCCCCTGGTGCCCAGGCTCCCCCTTTTTTTCCACCGTGTCCTGCAGATGGCTTCCTGGTACAGCAACCTCCTACTCCATCCTGGGGTGCTGGCATGTATAAGCCCCAGCTCCTGGGCTGGAGAATGAATGGATGGGGCAGAGGTGATTGGCCTCTTTTACCCATGGGAGAGTACATCAGCAGGGCTGAGGACAGTGGCAGTCAGAGCTGATGTCATTTGCACTGGTGGTGAGGGGAGGTGTTAGGGGAGGAGGAGGTGGGTGGGGAGGGAACCAGCACTCCAAGACTGTCTGCAGAGGAGAAAGGTCTGTGAGAACTCAGGTAGGCGAGAGAGCCCAGAACTGTGGCTGCCTGGTGGACATCACATCTTTGTTTCTCTGGCTGGGTCTCCAGATCCTGTTGCTGGATCTGGGTCTCACAATGACTCAGTAGATGCCCCTCAGCTCCTCCCATTCAGACTGACCCAAAATACACTTAAAGGGAACCTTTAGTTTTTACCCTCCTCTCCTTAGTGTTTGCTCTTTGTGTCTTTTCTCTCTTCCATCCTTTCATCTTTTCTCCCTTAGTTGAGCTTCTCTCCTGGTCATCTGGCTTCCCTGTCCCCCCTTCCATCCCATATCATAACACATTATGGTCCCAGACCTCCCACCAAAGCAGGGCCTCATTCAGAGCCTCTTTTCTCCTTCCCATCACTCTGAGGCTCTGGGGTGGCAGTTGAGGTACCGGGAGATTCTTGGGCTGAAGAGCAGCAGAGTCAGGACAGATGGAAGGTCCAAGGAAATAGAAGAGAGGGGAGTAAGATAGAAAGAGAAGCACATGGGGCGCCTGGGTGGCTCAGTCGTTAAGCGTCTGCCTTCGGCTCAGGTCATGATCCCAGGGTCCTGGGATCGAGTCCCACATCGGGCTCCCTCCTCGGCGGGAAGCCTGCTCTCCCTCTCCCACTCCCGCTGCTTGTGTTCCTGCTCTCGCTATCTCTGTCTCTGTCAAATAAATAAATAAAATCTTTAAAAAAAAAAAAAAAGAAAGAAAGAGAAGCACATGGGGCGCCTGGGTGGCTCAGTTGTTAAGCGTCTGCCTTCGGCTCAGGTCATGATCCCAGGATCCTGGGATCGAGTCCCACATCGGGCTCCCTGCTCCGCAGGAAGCCTGCTTCTCCCTCTCCCACTCCCCCTGCTTGTGTTCCCTCTCTCGCTGTGTTTCTCTCTGTCAAATAAATAAATAAAATCTTAAAAAAAAAAAAAAGAAAGAGAAGCACAGCGAGAGAGAAAAAGTAACTGAAAGACAAAGAGGCAGAGGCTGAGAGTTAGCAGAAAGCCAGTGTAATGAACTGGGAGAGTAAGAGAAACTGACACAAGTAAAGAGCAGCGAGTCTGGGAAGAGAAAAGAATGGAGAGATGGAGATGGGAAAGTCACAGCAAGAGAAGGCAGCTGGGGAGGGGCCAGCCCAGGGGCAGGCTGGCTCTCCTGGGCTCCCTCATGCTGATGGGCCATAAATCCTGGATGTGTGCATGCATGTGTGTATGTCTGTCTGTCTCAGTGTTTGTGCACAGCACATTTGTGTAGGGGTCTAGTGGGGATAAGTTCGATTCTCACAATATTCTCATTCACCCATTTCTTCCAGCAGCTTCCTTCCTTGAGGCACCCCACACTAACCCCCATCTCCCAGTATTTCTAATTTCCCAGGGGTCATTCCCAAGGTACTTCCACATCATAAGAATCCTGGCTTGCTTACTGGGAATGCTGGCCTGCTGGAATGTGCACTCAGGATCTGTAGAATCAAGAGGCCCCACCCCCTCGCTGCCCACCCCCAGTGCCTGCTCACCAGCTGCTCCTGTCCATCTTCTCCTCCCACTTTCCTTGTGTCTCCCCCCACTCCACCCTCCATGTTGACCCCTCCCCCAGCCTCTGACCCCCAGCCGCCTGGGGCCCCGGGTTGGAGGGGGAGACAAAGACAGGATTTATCATCAGGACAGAGAAGCAGCCAGAGACCAGGGCTGAGGGCAATGGCTGACCTCCCTGGGATGGGAGGGAGTGCTTGGCCAGATGCTGGGAGGCTGGAAGCCTGGGTTCCAATGGCTCTGGCTCACAACCTCCAACTTTTCTCACTCCAACTTTGCTCTCTTCCTAGTCCCTGAAGACTTAGGAAACAGAGAGACGATGGCCTCGAAGTGATTTTAGGCCTCTGAAGGAAAACCTGGGAAGAGGGAAGAGAGGGTCTTTCTCTTATGGATACTGAGGAGGATTTGGAAACCAGGGAGCAATCAGGCAGCAGTTGTTTCCAGGACTAGAAAGGAGTTCAGGTTTAGCACTGTGACAGATGAAATGGAGAGGGACTTCCTCTAATATAGAAGGACTTCTCCAGAATAGGCGCTGAGTGCCAGTAGAGAGAGAGAAATGTCATTATGGGTACTGAAAGACTTACTGGAAAGTAAAGGAAGACATGGAATTCCCTAAGGGTTACTAGCTCCAACCCTTCTGAGAGGGCCTTCCTCCCTGAGATCCCCAACTGCCTCCTGAGAGGGATGAAGAGCAGCTGGACCCTACCCTTAAAATAAAAAGACTATTGGCCCGAAATTGTCTCTACTCAGCAGGCAGGGTATGTGGTCAAGGAAAAGGAACAGTATGATCCAGGAGTTTCCGAGAAACCAGACCGTATATCTTTCTGTGGACAGCTCCTGCAGCTTCCCTACCTGCCCTTGGAGGCCCACTAGCCCCTCTAGCATCTCAGTGTGTCAGAGGGCTCCACAAACCCACTCTGAAGCTCTCACACTCATTCCAACTCCTGGCGCCCAACATCCCACATCCTGCCTTTACTGCCCTGGGAGAAGGCTGCTAGAGTTACCTCCAAGTGAAAAGCAGGTGGAAGGAAGAGAAACTGAGGCAACTAGGAGCTTCCAGCCTACTGGCTTCTCACCACAATCCCACCAACCCTTTGCCACCCGGTATTTGGCGAAGGAGACATTCTACAAGCTGAAATTACTACCTCAATTCCTGATGGAAAGTAAAAAATTGGAAATTTTAGGGGAAAAGGGTCATAGATTGGGAGAGGACAAAGGAATTGGGGTGCGGGATGGCACAGGTTAAGGAAAAAACAGGAAAAGGGAGAAGAGAGCATCTCGTTTTTCCTCGCTCCCCCTTCCCCCAATTGAGAAGGCAGATTTACAGCCTTGGTTTGGTGTGTGTGTGTGGGGGGGTGAGCATAAGGAAGACAGATCTGCAGTTCTGCCCTCTGAGTGTCTGAGTACTTAGCTTTAACTCCCCCATTAGCATCAATCCCCATCTTGCTGCCCATCCGTCTTCTGACATCAGCTCCTTTCCCCTCTCTGTAGCCCAGGCTTTCTGACCCTAAGTGGCTCTTAAAGGGCCAGTCTAGACCCTTCTCTCCCTCCCTTCTCCCACTCCAGGCTGCAGAGTCTGGTGTGTGTGCTTGCATGCATGCACTGTGGCTGTCCTTGCTAAAGCCATAGTGAATGGAGGGCACAGTGTGTGGGGAGGGGGCAGCTCTTCTCCAGCTCTCTCTCTTCTCTTTAGACAACCCTCCCCCCGCCATCCCACTAACCCCTATTTTTGTTCACTACCTACCCAAGCCCAGAGCAAGCCCTCTGACTGGGGTGGGGGTCACAAACACATGGTTCTGGGAGCTGAGGGCTGGAGAAGGCATGTGGATCACGGGATAGATCCTCTCCCTCCCTCATTTCCTGGAGGCCCAGGGCAGGGAGTATCAAGAACTACTGGCTGTTTTTAATTCTCAGCCAGCAGTGGGGGTGGACAGGTTGGAGGCCGAGACTCCTAGGAGATGCCCTGAGCCCCACATTCCTAGCCTCCTTTCCCAGGGACCCAGGTAGTGGTCTGTGGGGGTTGGGGGATTTCAAATCTTCCTCTCCCTATGATGGAGGTGACATGCCAGAGAAACCTGCCTCTGAATTTCCTGGCTCTTCTCCCCTATTTCTCAGCAAATGAGCTTAGGGGGGCAGAGGGGAAACTGGCTTCTCCCCATTTCTCTCCATCTTCTGCAGAAATGCTGTAACTGCACTCTAGGGTCTATAAGAATGCCAGGATACTTGGAAAGTTCCTCCCCCATCTGCCTTCAATCCTTTCTGCTGCAAAGATCTGCAGTCCTCTGAGGGGTTCTCCAGGGTAGTCAAACCCCTTTCCTGATATCTGAAACCCATTCCCCACCTCCCTCAGCGATCCCTTCTCTGGCTCAGGATGAGAGGGAACTGGTGGGTGGGGGCCTTGGGAAAGTGGTTACGCTAAAAATAGGAGCCCCCAGCTGCACCCCCCCACCATGGCCCCTTATTTATCACCTTCCAAACCTCACTCTCAAAGAAGCATAAATATTCCTAATTCCTGAAGGCCAGCCCTGAACTCATAAATTTAACTGAGGAGGTGGGCAAGGGGGAGGAGTGAGGTGTAGAGAGAGGGGAGTCCACTGCAGCCTTGAAGTAGAACATGGGGGGGGGGAAGAGGGGGGGCGCCGGACTTGACCCCATGCAGGCGCCTATGGGTCTTCGTAGGAGGAGTAGGCGTTATTTCTCTCAGTAGTTCCTGTGGGGATTAGTCTTTTCTCACTACACGTCCCCCCCTCAACCTTAGTTCTGTCTTCTCCATTAGTTCTCCATCCTTCTCCCCCTTTTCTTCACCATTACTTTCCAGTTCTCCTTCCCTGCCCCTCTCTCTGACCTCTCCATTGCGCCTTTGCTCCTCTAAGCCTCTTCCTCTTCAGAGCCATTGTCTGAAGGGAAATTTCAGTCTCTTACTCAGTCTGGATAGTGAGGTTTGAAAAGAAGTCTCCCAGTTCCCGGATCTCCTCCGCTTCAGCCCATTTGCCCCTTCAAAGGCGCCCTGTCTTTTCAGTCTCTCCTTTCTTCTCCTCAGATCCCCTTCTTTCTGTCCCTCAGTCTCTCTTTTCTCCTCAGCCTTCCTTTTTTCCTGTCACCCCCTTTGATCCCCTCAGTTTCGCCTTCGCTTTTCAGTTCATTCTCTCTCCCTCTTCAGTCTTCTCTCCCTACTCTACTGTCACCCCACCCCTCCCCCTCAGACCTCCCCCACCCATGTTTACCCCTCCAGTTCCCATCCTCTGCTTCGGATCCTCCCCACCACCACACCCCAATTCTCCTCCCGAGCGATGAAAGAGAAGGGAGGAGGGGGCTGAGGAACAGGTACAGTGAGTGCGGTTCCTTGAGGGGAGGGAGAGAAAGAGGAGAAAGCCGGGGAGAAGGAGACGGAAGCGGTGGCGAGGGGAGGGGCATCCTCACTCCCCCGCTGCGCCCCCCCTTCCCCGCAGCCACTGAGCCATAAATCAGGGCCAAGGCTGTTTGGCCAATGGTAGAGTGACTCGTAAATCGGTCTGTCAAGCTCAGCCAATGAGAGGAGGCGTTAAATCAAGTGCTGTCAGCGTTTGGCCAATGAAAAGCCCTGGGCTGACCATAAATCTGCCTGTGAGAGACAGCGAAAGAGAGAGAGAGCGTGCGAGCGAGCAAGAACGGCCGGGGCGGGGGACTGGGGAGGGGACGCGGGGAGAGCGGGGAGGGGAGGTGGGGAGGAGGGAGAGAGGAGTTTAGGGGGAAAAAAGGCGAAAACAGAGGTACAAGAGATGAAGACAGCTTACAGGAGAGACGGACAGATGGAGAGAGACAAAGAGAAGCTGTGAGAGATAGCGTCAGAAAGTCAGCGATAGAGCTCGGGCTCGCGCGGGAGACTGACAGAGATAAAGAGACAAAGAGAGATAGACACTGACTCACACTCACGAGGGCCCCCAAATACAGACATTTCCCCGAGACACGCGTGAGCGCCGCACCGTGAGGGACCTCGTGCGTGGACACAGACGCGCCATGCACACGCACAGGAGAGAGAAAGCCTGAGAGAGAACCTTGCTTTTCTTCCGCTTTTTCCTAGGTTTTTACCGAAATTAGAGGCGGGTGTGTGTGCGTGGGCCGTGGAGGGTGAGAGGGGAGGGGGTTGTTTTCTTGCTAAGATCTGGCCTCTCTGGTCTCAGACTCCAGAGTTTCCTCCTGTGTCCCGTGAGTCATTTTTTCCAGCGATCGATAATTGGGAAGTCCCCCCTTAGGTCTAACTTCAATCTCTATTGCTGCTCCTTTCTACTTGCCTCCAAGGATTATGAAAAGTGAACCCTTTTACAGCCCCTCAGAGAATTGTCAACTTTCAGAATCTAAGAAGGGCTAAGCAGGAAGGACTTTTAGAGATTATCTGTTAACTTGATTCTAGTTTTAGAAAGGCAGCTGTCCTGTGGTGGTTAGACATGTGGGCTGAAGTGATACTCTGCCCTCAAATCATGGTCATACCATTTATTAGTTCTTCCACTTTGGACAAACTACTTGACCTCTCTGTGCTTCAATTTTTTCACTTGTAGAAATGTGATTATAATAAATACTTCATGGTAAATTTTGTAAGAATTACATGAAATAATATATTTATAGGGTTTAGGACAGCACTGGGCACATGGTAAGACTGCACCGCACCCCGAACTTTGTACATATGATAAAACCTGTGGCCCAGATGGTCCAGGATCCTGCTCAGATTCACAGAGCTAATTATCAGAAGGCCTTGACTGGAACCCTTGTCTCTACACTCTCTGGCTAATGTTCTTTATTGGTTCTGCTGTTCACCCCACCTGTCTGGGCCCCTGCCTCAGCAGCCTGAGCTTGACTCAGTTTAGGCTGCTGTGATTTTTGTGGAAGAACTCTCAGAAATACATGTTCTGGATTAGGACACAGGATTCCTGGGACTTGGAAGTGTGTTGAATGTAAAGACATTGATCTGTCCACCCCGACTCTGCTTGTTTCTGTCCTTGTCTGAATCTCTCTGGTCTTCACTTTGTTTCCCTCAAACCATGGACTCGGGAGCAGGGAGGGGACAGCATTTGGCCAGAGCAGCATTACTGTCATGATGACTCTCACATTTCAGTGCCTGCACAGTGCCCACCCTGCTCCCCCAACCCCAACTAAATAGACAATAAATATCTCATGAATAATAAATGTCTAATTCATTACTTTTTCCCCTAAGC
The DNA here is from genome assembly GCF_004348235.1 of Phoca vitulina. Lineage (NCBI taxonomy): Eukaryota > Metazoa > Chordata > Mammalia > Carnivora > Phocidae > Phoca > Phoca vitulina. The sequence goes on along the minus strand of NW_022589726.1, from coordinate 17,072,570 downwards.
TTTGGGGAAAAGAGAGAGGTGTGGATCTCTGGGTCATCACCGTTGCTGGCTGGATGGGAGGTGGTCTGTGGGCTCCCTGTCCCTCTGACACCTTCTGTACTCAACAGGGACACCAAAAAGGAAACACAGAGAACCAGCGTCACCTGGTGGCCACAGGTACTTTCTTTAAGTTCACACGTGCGTGGCTGGGCTGACAGGATGTTGGTCATCCTAGAGGAAGGGAATGATATGGTCTCCCCTCAGCTGGACCCCTGAACTCTCTTAACTAGAGTCTCTGTTCTGCTCTCATAACCCAGGATGACAAGAGCAAGTCTGGGGAAAGTGAGGGGCCAGGACTTCAGCTGATTTAGCTCTGACCATTGTGAATGCTAGGGTAGCTGGAACCCCTCCCTGTCTGCCATTGCTTCAGCTTAGCTCAGTTCATTTCCACAGACCAAGGAGTCCTCTTCCAAGACCATTCTCTTTGGATAGGGCAAGGGCCGGGGGGCTGGACTCATTGGAGTGGCTATCAAAGCTGGATTACAAAACTTTTCTGAGTTCAGTAAAACTGTTTGTGTGGATGGGGTGATCCTGGCAGCAGTAGTTAGGGGCAGGGGCCATTTCTGGGAAGTTAAACAAAAAGACAGGTGGATCCTCTTAAACCAACTCATGTTTTATACTTGAAAACCCCTCAGTTGAAGGCTGTGTCCTAGGCCTACTGCTTCCTAACCCTGCTATGACCTAGGTCCCCCCCAAACTCTCAACTGTTAGGTTCCAGCTGCAACCAATCCTGACCTATTATTCCCCAAAGACCACACCTGAGCATTAAAAGGATAGAATTCATTTATTAATAATAATGCACCTTGGGCAGTCTAGAGCTGAAGCACTGATCAAGGGAGGGAGAAGCCTGGTTTGAGGGTGGGGGGAAAGTTGTCTGTGAAAATGCCCACAGGTCTTACTTTCAGCTACTCCCTACCAGCTGGCCATTTTAGTTCTGGAGGAGTCAGTCTTGGATTCTGATGACTGGGGACACAGTTCTAATGGAGCCTACAGAAACTCTGGGGCCTTCGTTTTAGGAGGGAGCCATAGGCTTGGCGGAACTGACGGTTCATGGCTGCATAGAGCACGGGGTTGATGCAACCATTGAGCCAGGTGAGATTGGCAGCGAGCATGTGGACAACACGAGGAGCAGTGGCGTTGGCGTCCAGGATGTTGAGCAGCAAGAAGGGGATGTAGCTCAGGGAAAAACAGAGGAACACAGCAAAACACATCCGAGTCACCTTCCCAAACTCTGATGGGGGTTCCTGAGTTCTCTGGGCTCTTTTAGTTGGCCTGGTCTTGGCTGGTGCTTCTGGATGGCTTTTCTCTGCCATCTGCTTAGCTACCTCCCTGCTGCGCTGGTTCCCCACTTCTGATGAGTCCCATTCCATGGTCTGGGTGGTGGCAGAACTAACTGGCTCTGACGAAATCCCCTCACTGGGCCTTTCTGATGCCAGCTTGTTGTCCAGCTCCTGGAAATGACCGGGTATAGCCTCTGTCCCAGCCACGTGGTTGGACTGGACACTTGACTGCTTGTACCGATCCAGCGCCTGTGCTGCTCGCTTCACCTGGCGGTGGATGAGGCAATAGAAGATGCCAACACTGCCGAGCCCCAGCACAAAGTAGATGCCCATGAGGATGGTGGTGTAGGGCCGGCCTTGGCTGCGGTCAAAACTGCAGGTGCAGACTACAGGCACCAAGTTATAGATAGGCCAGAGAGGGGCAAAGCTGGCCACGCCCACCACCCAGGTGCTCACCAATGCCAGCAGTATCCCCTTGGCACTGAAAACTTGGGGAAAGAGCATAGGGTGGGCAATAAGGAGGTAGCGCGCCAGGGCAATAAGGCAGAGGGTGAGGATGGAGACAGCATTGGATGCAAAGAGGAGGAGCCCAAAGACTCTGCAGAAGGTGGCGCCAGTGCGCCACTGCAGGTGGAGGTAGGTGTCCACAGAGAAGGGCTGGAGAAGGGTGCAGTACAGCAGATCGGCCACTGTGAGGTTGGCGATGAGCAGGTTGAAGCGGGTACGGAGCTTGGGCTGGATGGCCAAGGTCAGCAGGGTGAGCCCGTTGCCCACGGTGCCTGTCACAGCTACCACCACCCCCCAGCTAACTGCAACATAACGATAGCCCAGTACAGACTCATGGTAGCAGGAGAAGTTGGTGACGGAGTTGTTCTGCATCATGGAGGCTAAAGAGGCGGAAGGAGTAAGGGGAAGAAGGAGTCAGAACCTGGCCTTGGACTTAGATCTCTTGAACAGCTCTGGGCCCCCGGACACCTGAACTGTTTTAGAAGCTCACCAGCCTCCTGAGCCGTCGCCAGGCCTCTGCATCCTCAACCCTTCCTGAGATTCCCAACCCTCTCCTTAGGCTCTCTTAGTCCTTTCCCATTCCCAAAGATTCTCTCTAATTTCCCCAAATTCTTATCTAAATATCTCTCAGTGTCTGTCCACTCCACACTCCAGGCCTCTTCAATATCCATCCAGATATTCTCAGTAACCCTAACACCCTCTGACTTTCTAATCTTTTCCCTTTCCCCTAAGACCACCCAGGAGTCCCCGCTCTCTATTCAGGATGCTACTATAGGACCCCCTGCCCTTGTCTGTTACACACACACAGGCCTCAGGTGTTTTGTTTTGTTTTCCTATTTTTATCACCTGGGAGAAGAGGAGACAGAGAAAGTAAAAGTACACCCACCACAAAAAGTACTCACCTGGGTCTCCCAGTCTTCAATTCTCACTCCAGTGGAAAGAAGTCCAACTCACTTGAAGAGCAGTCTTTTCTTTCTGGTGGACAGTCAGGCTTCAAGACATGGTCTTATACTAGACTGAATAAGAAATCCCCCAGTTACCCAACTTCCTCCCTTACCTCCCTTTGCTTTGGCTACTGCAATCTGGGCCTCTCTGTCGAAAATCCCTTGCTACTAACACCAAGGCTGTTTCACTCCTTCCTAAAGACCTAAGCTCTGTTTCCTTCCCCTCTTTGCATAGCAGGACACTTATAAGTTCATTGCCAAGAATTGTCCAGACATGGAGACAGACCACCAGAATATCTGGGCCACTTCTCTAGGGACCAAAGAGAAAACCAAGTTTCAGGAGCAACTGTGGACACCCTAGAAGCCTTGAGTTTGTTAGGAGGGAGCACTGCCTTTTTTCTCTTTGGGACTCAGAGATGGTTCAAATCGGGGGTGGGGGGCATGTGATACCCTAACACATCTGATAAAAGGAGCCAGATGAAGAAAGCTGGGAAAAAAAGCATCCAGCATTCTGGCTTCACTCCACACAGGGGCGCAGGGCACTGTTCAAACATTCATTCATCTGTTCACTCAACTAACACGTGTTGAGTGCCTACTATGCACTGGACACTGAGCTAGACACTGGGGATACAAGAAGGTAATGTACATGGGCTTGCACATAGTCTAGCAGGGGACATAGATATGTAAATATAAGATATGTAAATATATACATATTTAATTGATTCTCTAAAGTAGGGGTCAGCAAACTTTGGCTTATGGACCAAATCTGGGGCCGCCATCAGTTTTGTTTTGTTTTTTATTTTTTATTTTTATTAATTAATTTACTTTTAAATAATTTATTTATTTGAGAGAGAGAGAGAGCACAAGTGGGGTGAAGGGCAGAGGGAGAAGCAGACTCCCTGCTGAGCAGGGAGCCCGACTCAGGACTTGATCCTGGGACTCTGGGACAACAACCTGAGCCGAAGGCAAAGGAGCAACCGACTGAGCCACCCAGGCGCCCTTGTTTTGTTTTTTAAAGTAAGCTCTACGCCCAACATGGGGCTTCAGCCAATGACCCCTGAGATTAAGAGTTGCATGCTCTACCAACTGAGCCAGCCAGGCACCCCCATCCCTTGCCCATGCCCATCTGTTTTCATATGGGCCATGAGACAAGAAGGTTTTTTTCCATTTTAAAATGGTTATATAAGTACCTACACCCACCACAAAAAGTACTCACCTGGGTCTCCCAGTCTTCAATTCTCACTCCAGTGGAACGAAGTCCAATTCACTTGAAGAGCAGTCTTTTCTTTCTGGTGGACAGTCAGGCTTCAAGACATGGTCTTATACTAGACTGAATAAGAAATCCCCCAGTTACCCAACTTCCTCCCTCCCTCAGTTTTGCCTCTTGGCCAACACAACCTAAAATAGTTACCATCTTGCCATTCAAGAAAAATTTGCCGACGCTTACTCTACAGCATATCAGGGGCTTAGAGAAAAGGAGCGAGATTGCTAAGGAAGAGGTCAGGAAAGGGTTCACAGAGAGATATCTGAGCTGGGTTTTGAGTGATGAACAGTTTTTTGGGAGGAGATAAGAAGAAGGACATTCTAGACAAAGGGAACAGGATGCATAGTGTCACAGAGGTTTAGGTAGAGGTGAACAAAGACTGGGAGGTAGGAAGCAACAGTGAGCAGGGCAGTAATCAAGGAAGTCCTTGTGTATCATGCTAAGGAGCTGGGGTTTTATCCTGAAGGCCATGGGAAGATTTGCACTCTAGTAGCTGTGAGTAAGGAGTGAAAGTATGCAGGCTAGAAGTGAGAGAGACTGGGGACACCCGGGTGGCTCAGTCGGTTAAGCATCTGTCTTGGGCTCAGGTCATGATCCCAGGGTCCTGAGGTTGGCCCTGCATCAGGTTCCCTGCTCATCGAGGAGCCTGCTTCTCCCTCTGCCTGCCGCTCCCCCTGCTTGTGTTCTCTCTCTCTGACAAATAAATAAAATCTTAAAAAAAAAAAAAAAAGTGAGAGAGACCAGTAAAGAGGTACCCGTTCAGACAAGAGTGAGGAAGGGCCTGAGCTGGGACCAGGACTAGCTTCGTGCCATATGTGTAATCACACAGGGCCCTACACTTACATGGGGCTGGGGTTGGTTTAACACTCCACACTGTCTTAAGATCCATTTTGAACAAGTGGCCCTGCTTTTTCATTTGCACTGGGCCCACAAACTATGTAGCCAGTCCTGGTTAGGGCAATGGTTGTGGGAATAGAGAGCAACGATCAGGATGCATGGGTCATTAAGAAGTGAAATAGTATTTATCTAGGGGCGCCTGGGTGGCTCAGTCGTTAAGTGTCTGCCTTCGGCTCAGGTCATGATCCCAAAGTCCTGGGATCTAGCCCCACATTGAGTCCCACATTGAGCCCCACATTGAGCCCCGCATCAGGCTCCCTACTCCGTGGGAAGCCTGCTTCTCCCACTCCCCCTGCTTGTGTTTCCTCTCTCACTGTGTCTCTCGCTGTCAAATAAATAAATAAAATCTTAAAAAAAAAAAAAAAAAGAAATAGTATTTACCTAATGATGCATTGGATGAAGTTTTAGGAAGAGGGACGACTAGGATGACTCCCAGTTTTCCCAGTGGATGGTGGTGTTCTGCATCAGTAAGATAGGGAATGGTCAGAGCAGCAGGCTTAGGGAATGGGGTATATCATGAATTCCTTTTTAAACCAGGTTGGAGGTATGTATCCCAGCCCCTCTCACTCCAGTTTCTTCTAGCTGCTATCTCTATCCCCACATGTGACCCAGCCCCTGCTTTTCACCACCCTCTCTCCTAGAGGGCCACTCTTGCTCCTCAGAATTCTGGATCTCCAGTCTCTGCATTTTTTTGACCTAGGTCTGAAAAAACAAAAAACAAAAATCCAACCACTCCCAAACTCCTTGTTGTGTTCCATTTCTAAACCCGCAGTGAACTCCTACCCCCAAATTCATAATTGACAAACCCAGGAGGCCTCTATTTCCCTCTCCTTCCTCTTTAACAATCATCATCTCACCTTCCCTCCCCCCTTTCCTCTGAAAAACTGTGAAGTGGGTGGAGGGGGGAAGTGAGCAAAGCGGATACAATTCAGGGGGACACGGGGAGATGCTGGGTTCTGGTCTGGCCTTTTTTGTTTTACTTTTTTGCCACTCAGCAGGGCTAGAGGGACGGGGTCACAGTCAATACTGCTCTTGGGAGTGTGTGGTTGAACTGAATTCTGGAGATAATGAGGAGTGCCTTCCCCCACATCATGTGGGAGGCAGCTGAACAGAGTGTGCTTCTCTGTCCCACAGACCATTTAGGGGACCAGAAGAGAAGGTATTCTAGTGTATCTGCATATCTGTAAATGGCACAGTCCCAGTTCTTTAGTCTTGGAACATTAAGTCTCAGTGAACTTTTAAGAGACCCAAATCTGCTCATTTTGCATACGGGGAAACTGAGGTCCAGAGAGGGGAAGGACTAACTCAAGGTCACTATTTATATGAGGCCCAGCAGTGCCTGGAGTTGAGATTCCTAGTCCCTGACCCGACTTCTCTCCATTCCTTGCGTGTTGCTGGCGTGGGTTTCCCACCAGAGAGAGGCACAAAAGCCTGGATTCTTTCCTTTGTCTGAGACTGGATCTAGACCTGTTTCCCAGAACTGTGAGACACACTTAGGGCGACTCCTTTTCCATGTCGTTGGCGCCGCCTGGTGGAGTTGTGGAGAATTGCCAACAGCTGCGTCTACAATCCGAGACCTGGACTCAGAAATGGTTCCCCAGGGCCAAGTTTACATTTGGGCGGGCGGGAGTTGGGGTGAGTGGGATTGGGAGCCTCTGCTGGCTTTCTACAAGCCTCAGATCTTTCCGTCCCCCTCCTCCTGGCCCCCTTTCCCGTGTGCCGGTCCCCCTCACCATACAGATCCATCTCGCGTTGGAATAGCTCCCGTATCAGGGGGCCAAGATTGAGAGTCTGAGTCTGGGGGACAGAGGGCAACGAATCCAGACTTTATTGTCAGGGAGAGGGAAAAGGGAAGACGTGGGTGGGGGGCCGGGGTTGCTACATCGTCAAGCATTGAGAGTTGATGGGGACGGGAAGGCCAGTGGGGGCCCGTCCCCCTCCCGGTCGGCTGCTGTAAGGGCTGACGATACGGAAACCACAGAGGAGGGAGGGAGGTCACGCCCCCGCCCGAGTTGTGCAGTCGAGGTGTTTGGTGGGAGGGACAGCCATGAGGTCTAGGAGCTGGGACGGGGGAGGCTACAGACTCAGCGAATCCTGCGGAAAGGGGAGGGGCGGGGGCGAGGCTTCTATTGCTTTTTGCTCACAGTTTTGCGGAAGGCGAGGCGGGGGTGGGCTTGAACTGGACACCCCTTGCCCCCCTCGGTACCCCTTGGGCGATGGGTGCTGGTGAAAAGAATGGAATCCAGACTGGGGAGGAAGAAAGTGAGGGAAGGGTCTGTAGGGGCATCTACTTGGTCCCACCCAAGTGCCAGAGATGCCCCCAAGTGCTGCCCCCTGCGATGGGCCCAGCTAGACCTGGGGCTGGGGCATGGTGCGGGGCGGGCACAGTGAGGTTGCAGGCGGTAAAACCAAAGTGCTTTTGAGGGACCCAGGATCCCGCCTGCTCCCCTCCCCCTGCGGAGGACGGGGGTGTTCACGGAAGCGCTTCAGTTTGGAGGCAGGGGGCCGGAGTCCCAGAGTCCGCTTATTGCCAAGAAAATCCATTTCTGCCCCCCGGACTCCGACCATGGCTTGTGAACCCCGTTTTGTGCTAGGTTTGGGGGGGAAGGGCTGAATGGACATGGCTTTTGGGAGGGGGGGTGTCTCCAAGGGGGCTCGGGGGTGAGACGGCCCCCCCTTTTCTAGGGGAGAGGGAAGGGCAGGGGGCGGGGTTCCCTGAGATCTGGGGTGTTCCCCCCCTTCTGAAGCCCCCCTCCCCCGCTACCCCTCCCCTTTCCTGGAACCCCGTACCTCGGGGTGGGGGGGAAGGAGAGAGATCATTCAGGGAGTGCCGGGAGTAGGGGCAGGCTTGGAGCCTGGAGGCCTGGGTCCCGGCTGGAGGTGGAGGGGGGGGTTTGAATGGGAGGGGGTTTGGGGTTCAGGTCAGTAGGGGGAGAAAAGGATGGGTCCGTGCGCAGTTCGGATGGGCCCGGGGGCCGGGTGGAGCAAAGGGTGGGTGATGGGCGGTCCCTGGAGAAGAGGTGCGGCTGGGGCCGGGCGCAGGGACAGCGGGGAGCCTGCTGCCGCTGCCATCACCGCAGCCACCGCCAGGGGGCTGGGGAGCAGGCCACCGGCCAAGGACTTGGGCAGCTCCTTGGAGAAAGTCAGCGTGCCCTGCAGGGGGGAGAGGGGCGGGGAAAGAGAGAAGTCATTCTGCGGCCCACAAACCCCACCTCTCCCCGGGCCAGCCCGCGTCCCCTCCCCCTCCCAGTTCCGGTCTCCCCGTGGCCGAATTCTCCAGCGCCCAGGCCTCACCGCTAGCTCCCCGGAGCCCCTAGGCTTCTTGTGACGGCTCAGTAGCGGGTTGGGCTTCCCGGCCACGCCGTCTCGGTGCCGCCGGCTGGAAATGTGCTGTGGGGGCGAGTGGATAGGGGGCTGTGAGCCACGGGGAACGGGGCAACCGACAAGCCGGTAGGCACACCCCAAACACCTGGCTCCGCCCTTTCTGTGGCACCAAGGACAGACCCTGAAAGAAGCGCCCTCACCCAAGCTCCCTGTTCTCTTCCCCACTTAGTGAGTAGAGCTCCCTAGAGTTCCTGGGAAAGGCCTTGGACCCACCTGTTTCAGTTGGACCTCCGAGTTGACCTTGACATTGCAGATCTCACAGTGGAAGGTTCGGTCCTGGGCAGGGGCCTCTGGTTCCCCAGGAGTGGGAGGCCCCAGACGAGGGTAAGCTTTGATGGGGCCCAGCCCACTTCGGGCCTCCAGAATTGTCTTGTGCTTAGTACCTGGAGCCCAGAGAGGGCAGAGGTAAGGGGTGGAGGAAAAATTTTCCAGGCCCAGTAGGTGACAAATACACTCTCAATTAAAATATGGGGGAGCATCAAGTGTGGGGGTTTTCCAAGCCCCTTGGGATGCCCCCAGACACAAGGTGGGTCGGGGGAGTCACAGGTGAAGAAGTTAGGTGGAGGGGAAACTGAGGAAGTAAGTGGCTAAGGAAGGGGGGAGATGATTTGGGAGGGAGATAGGCTGATAAGTCCTGGACCGCCCAGCGTGTTGGAAACCAGGGGAATTAGGAGGTAGGGAGCAGGAGTGGGCTGAGGACAGGGGTAGGGGTGGGGGTAGGAGAGTCCATACCTTTGTTATGAGCCTCAAGCTGGGACAGGGAGTTCACTGCCACCTTGCACAGAGCACAGTAGAGCAGCCGCTTGGCCTTTTCCTCCTCTTCCTTGCTGCCCCCAGGCAGGGAAGCTGGGGCTGGAGTCCCCCCTTCAACCTTGGTTGTACCCTGACCAGTCTCCGGAATGCTGGGAGGGGATGGGGAGCCAGGCTGTTTCTCTGGGGATCCTGGAGCTGGACCCAGGCCATTCTCCATGGAAACTGTTGTTAGGGGAGAAACATAGGGGTCACTCCACATGGTTTTTGGAGAAGATTCTTTATGTGGAGGAAACCCACCCCCATTTCCTGGAGGGCAAGGGCCCAGGAGTCCCCACCCTGTGACAACATGCATGCTCTCATGCCCTGGGCCAGAGCCAGATGTGGTCTAGCTGCTGTAGTCTGGGTGTGAGGCTCCAATGCCTGGCTCATTCTCCAGAAGCTGGGACTAGTTGAGGGGTCCAGCCCCAATAGCCTCCTCTTCAGGGTGAAGCTGGCACCCAGCCTAGCCATGGAGAGAGGCATGGAACAAGGATTCACCCCTCAATGGCCTACCAGCCAGCCTGGGCTTCCTGCCTGGCCAGCCCCTTCCCAGAGTCCTGCCCAGTCTCCAGGGAGGCATGCCAAAGAGCTTTAGGAAGGGGAAGAGGCAGCACGAGGAGAGGTCGGGAGAAACAGTTACAGACATGGCAAAAGGGAAACAGAAACAGCAGAACCGGAGAGGGAACAGGGATGCAAGCTGCTCTATAATTCATGGCTTGATTAAAGATGCACAGGCCCCAGCCCTCAGCGCTGGGTTCTGGCCTCTGTACAGGGGAAACTCTAGCACTCCCATTCTTGCTCCAGCGGCCGATCCAGTTTCCGGGTCGTGGGGAGGCTGGCAGTGGGGGTGGGGCACTGGTAAGAAGGGACCTCCTGACCCCTGCAGGTGTGCATCTGCTTGTCCATTTTGTGATCTTTCCCTTTATCTCTCTTGCTCATTTTTGTCATCCATTACCTCCATTTCAATCCAGATAGCACACTCACCTCTCAATCTGGACAGGGCTTCATGATTTATAAAAGTAGGGCAGGTATCATGATCTCCTTAGAGATAAACCATTGGAACTAATTAAATGAGGAGATATACATAAAGCACCTAGAACAGTGATATTCAAGAAATGTTAGCTACCACCACCACGATCATCATCATCCCCATTTTACAGAGATGTTGCCAAGTTAAAAAACGGTATCAGGCTAAGAAGCAGCCAGAGCATAATTATAACTCAGCTCACCTGCCCGCCCTATCTGTGCCTCTCTGAGGTGTGTGTGTGTGTTGAGAGTGGGGTCCTGGTTCCCAAGCTGGTTCTCATTCTACTTGGGGTGGAACAGAAAGGTCAGGCAAGGATAAGAGGAAATGGGGATATTCAGTCTCTCTGGAGTTGGTCATGACCGCTATCTGATGTGGTAATCCCAGGATGGGGGTGGCTCATATCTTCCTTTCTTGATATTCCTTCCTTCCAATTTCTTGGGAGTATGATTGAAGATGGCCAGCAGCCATGAGGGAGAAAGAATCTCAGAGCTGCTTTTTGTGAACCTGGAAAAGACCTCAAACATCTTAAGTCTCACTCCCAGGAAAGAAAACTCTGGCCCAGTGAGGTCAAAAGATCAACCAAGATCACCCAGGGAGTTGCTTGAGCTCTCAGTCCTCCATAAGGGGAACCCCAGTGGGCAGGCCCTGAGGTGTCCTGATTCCCTCCCTACCCCTCTCCCCAAGATGAAGGAGGCTCTCCCTGGATTTGATGGTTCCTTTTTTCTTGAGGAAGTTTGCCAGGTGGCCTCACCCTAGCCCCTCTCTGAGTCACTGGGCAGTGGGGAGGACAGACAGTGGGTACTCTGTCAAGAGGAGCTGGGGTGGGAGTGGGGGTGACAGGATGGAAATTTTGTATCACTGTGCTTGGCTCCAGGATTCACCTTGGGTCAGGGTGGGGTAGGGGCTGAGGAAGAGAGAGATGAAAGCAGAGGAGAATTCTAAGAAGTGGGGAAAGAACAGAGGAGACAAGATCAGTTGAACAATGTGGTGGGGGGGGGATTCAGACACACCTGGACGGGGGGCCACACCATCCCCGTTTTGTGGGGTGCTGCCTGGGGGAGCTGGGTCTCCAGGTTCCCGGACGCCAGGCTCCCTGCCTCGGGTCTTGGCAGCCTCGATGCCTTTGACTCTTCGGGCGTGGCGATTACCCTTGTAGTGTGCCTCAGCCTGGCTCTTCAGGGACGAAGGAAGAAAATGGAATCTGAGATCACCTTTCATCTGACCATTCTCCCCACAGAGCTCCTTCAGGTCCTGGGGTGGTCTCAGCAGGCTGCAGGGAATCTCTCACTGTACCAGTGAGATGTAAAGCCCCATGCCAAAGAGTGCTGGTTATTCCTGGGGTTCAGACTAGCTTCTCAAGCTTGAGTAGATGGAAACCTAGATCCTCACCTAGCCCAGGCGCCCCCCTACCACCACACGCAGGGCCTGGCTGCTGACTCAGGCCTCTCACCTAGTTCTGGGTGAGGGAGGGTTACCCCAACCTATAATAGAATCCTAAATGGGAGGGTCCTAGCAATTCATCCAGCCAGCAATCTCTTGGCCCCCTGGCCTTCTTTGCCTATGTCTCCTGGCCCTGGGATCCAGCCTTCACTCCTTCTACACTCAGGCTGGGAGTCCCAAAGAGCTCTGAGGTCTGGGCTCTATCCTGACTACTCACCCCTGGTTCTCATTTTTCCTGAAGCCTCTGTGGACACCCTGGAGGACCCTGGCCCCAAGCCCAGCTCTGGAGATAGAGACAGCAGCAGAGACAGCTGTCAAAACAGAGCCACTTGGTGGGGGAGGGAAGGGGAGGGCAAAAGAGGGGAGGGCTGTCCACTATTGGCCCCCTGCCCCTCTAGTCCTCTACCCTCCACCAGTGAGTGGAGCCAGGGTTGGGAGAGGGGATGCCTGGGATTAAGGTAAAGGAAAGACCTAAAGCGGGGTTGGTCCTGGCTCTACCCCCACTCCCATGTGCACCTCCTGCTAAGAACATACAATCCTGGAGCCACAAGGTCACCCAGACAGGGATAGAGTAGAAATAAAAAGTGTGGATGGGCAGGAGAAGAAGATTGACAGCCCAGGGGTGGGGCAGTGGTGTGTGGAGCCTGGCATCATAGTGTGTGTGTGTGTGTGTGTGTGTGTGTGTGTGTGTGTGTGTGTGGACTGGGTAGAGAAACAGAACATGCTTTATTTCCCCCTACTCAGCAAAATAAGGCTATGCTGTTTTTCTCCAAAAGTCTCAGAACTTGCACCCCACAAAGTCCCCTCTAGACCCACACAGAAGTCCCAGGGGAGCTACAGAGGGAGGACAGCTGGGAGGCCTGACACCCAGGTTCTGCGTTTGGGGTGGCTTCTCTCCATGGGAAAGTCCCATGGGAAAGGGTAGAGAGAGGAGGAAGCCAGGAGGTTAGAGTGAACGGGGTGGGCCAGGGCAGGAGTTTAGCAGAGGCCATGGAGGGCACAGGCTCTGCAGGGGAGTCAATGACCTAACTCAGCCCAGTGCCCAAGGACTAGTGGGCCAGAGGCCACTCTCCCACCCAGACATGATGGCTACCTGTGTTCTAAGAAGTTCTGAACCAGGGAGGCCTCAGTTGCCAAGGGAGGGAGGGGTCAACCATAGAGGACTGGCCTACTTCATGTTGAAATATACAACTCCTCCCTCTCAAGTGCCTTCCATCCGCCCCTGCCCCTCCTGCAGCATCCCCATGCTTTGCTCTTTCGGATATCCCCTTAATCTTTGCCCCCCACCAGAGCTCCCAGCCTCTGCCCTCCCCTGAGATCCCCTGGCTATTGCTGCCCCAATCACTTGAGCAGTTAGGCTTCTTACCTGAGAATTGAAGCGGATCTGACAGACATTACAGGAAATGATGGGCCGCTTGGTCTTGAGCAAGGGTCCCCCGAAAGTGTGGGAGAGTACAGCCTTCTGCACAGGGTCCATCTATGGAGGCAGGCTGGGGTGAGCCAGGAACCCCAGCACAAGCTCATGTCCATCATCCCCCACATTGGTAGCAGCTGGGTTGAACCCAAATCCCCAGAACCTCCTCTCTATCCCTCAGTTTGTTTGAGGGCTCTGAGCCTCAGTCCCCTGATTCCCTCCCAGCCCAATCTTCACAGCACTTGAAGGGACCTGATGGATCAACTGGCCCCATGCTCCCATCTGACAGAAAGTAGAAGTGGTTTGCCCAAGGTCACACGATGAGTTAATAGCAGAGCTGGTACTTGCACGTGAACTGCTGTCTCAGTTCATCACACCATGATGATCCATCTCTCTTTTTGACCTACAGTTAGGCCAGTCCACCAGAAGCCCACTGATGGGAAGTCCCAAAGCACCCCAGATCCTAGGGCCTTCAGCTGAGGCCTTTGAACTCTTTTGGCCCCACTCTGGGGCAAGATGTCTACCAAGCCAAGCTTCTGGTCCCAGGAGACAGATATTCCCAGCTTCCCATTGGGCCCCGGGTTGCCCTAACACACTCCCTAGACTACCTCTTTAAGGCAGCAGGTCTAAAAGGGAGTAATAGAACTCAGGAGAGAGTATGTGGCTGTAGTGAATCAAGGGGAACCAGTGGGGAGAAACTAAGAAGCTGGGTTGGCCTGAGGCAGCCGAGAGATCTGAACTCTTTCTCTGGGGCAGGGCTGTGGGGCTGGGCGTGATTAGGAACAGTATCTGCCCCCACCCTGGGTCAGCAGATGTCTTTGCAGTCTCCTGCCAAGAGTTCACATGAGGAGGGGAGAGGATGGGAGTTTCTCTCTGAGGCCTTTAGCTATCAGGGGATGAAGTCAGGGGCCTAGAGGCATGAAAACTGCCTCCCTGCACAGTCCTCGTCTCTTCTGGCCCCTAGGCGGCCAGGGAGAGGCAAGACTGGAATGTAGCCGAGGCTGAGGGGGACTGAGTGATGGCTGGGACCTCTCATAAGGACGGAACCAAATTCAAGTTGAAGCCTTGTCTTCTAGGTGGAAGGATCAAGTAAAAAATGGTTGCTGGGACTTGGGGTTCCTTAGCTCCTTAGCTGAGTCCCTTTCCTGTGCCCAGGTCTTCATGGTTCCCAGTAAGACACCGGTGAGAGACAGGAACATGAAGCAAGGGGAAGAAGGTGGTTGGAATCTGCGAAGTCCACATATCCTCGCTCTCCCCAGTAGTCTCACTGGCTGGTTGGGGGTAATGTCAGGAAGGGGGCTTTAGATCCCTGTGAAATGGGCTGCCTCATTTGGTAGTAGTAGAGGCAGGAGTCATGACCAAGTTCAGATGACTGGTCTGACTGACAAGTGTCCCATCACTTGGTCTGTCCTTGGCTGGAAGCAGCCCCTTTCAGTAGCTCACTTTTCACCTCCTGGAAACCCAGGTCCTATTCAAAGAAAAGCCAAACAAGGGAAGAATGGGTGTGACTGTGTGTCTCGGCAGGCTGTGATCAATCTGCGCATGGGTGGAGTGGGAAGGAGTGTCATGTGCTGTGTGTACATCATTTATGTATCAACATTTCTGTGTCGGGGGCTTTGCCAACGCCATGAATGGTCAGGTTGTGTAATCTTCAGCTGTGTGTTTATCTGTGTGAATGTATGATGTGTTTGGCAGAAAGAAAGACAGACCAAGTTGGAGACAGGCTTTAATCAGAAAGGGGAGACAGACGACTGCTCTCAGCTCCCAGTCTCTAGGCGTCAGTCCTCCCTATCCAGCGACAACCCGCCGCCCCCTGCCCCAGGGTTCTCCTCAGCCCCTGGGCTTCCTCACATGCTGGGTGGGGAATGGAATTCAGCCCAAACAGAAACCCAATCTGGGCCAGGAAACCTAAGTTGATGACAGCAGTAGGGAGAGAGGAGTGGGATGGAGAGGGGACAGCAGAGGCCCCAGTTCTGTCTCTGCCCCAGCCTGCTCCCCAGAGTGCCCTGAGGACGACCTGTGGGCTGACCATCCCAACATCCATCCCAGGAGAATGGTCCCTGCCCCACTTGTGTCCCTCCTCCGGGGTGAGACCTTTTCTCTTGTACACACCCCTCCTCAGGTTTAAGTCCATAAACACCGACTAGGGGTGGGGGGGCACCGGGAAGAGGGCACCAACCTGGGGCGGTGGGTCCTTCCCACCCTCTCCTCCAGGAACTGAGGAGACACCAGGCTGAAGGTGAAGGCTCCTGGGCCCAATCCCTGCGCAGGTGGAATGTGAGCCACTGAAGTGCCGCTCCAGGCCAAGGTCAAGAGGCCCTAGTGACCTAGATGAGGGCTCTCTGGGGAGGGGTGGAGGCCAACATCTCCCACAGCCCATTCCACTCCAGAGCCCCTTCCCTGGGATTTTGGCCTAGACACTGCCTGGAAATGTCCACAAAACATTCCTCTCCCACCTGCCCTCCAACAGCAGACATGAAGGGGAATCGCTCCCTGAAGCTGGGGCAAAATGAATCAGGAAGGGCAAGGGGGAGGGAAGGGAGGAAACCAGATCAGGAACACGAGGGGGGGCATGATTATATTTCCTTCCATTGCCCTTTATCTGATGGAAACCGCTGCCCCTTGTTTGGCCACCCCACTTCCCCCTCCTCCCCATCCCCCCCCCATAAAGGTGAAAAGGGAAGGAGGGTGGAATCTCAGGGATGGGAAGACCTGAGGGACAGGAAGAACTGAAATAGGAAAGAGAGCGAGCTAGGGGGTGTCTAAAGAGCAGGTGGAAGCTGGTGGGGGAGGGATGCTGGGAAGGGGAGAGATGCCGGGATGGGATGAGGGATCTAAGCGGGGTGGTAATCTGAGGGTACATGTAAGTCCTGATGGGAAGTCTGAAGATCTGGAGGACTCCAAGGATCTGAGAAGCAGAGGTGGGGGTATCCAGTGTGATGGCAGTAGTCTGGGGGTGCCAGCTGGGATCCAGAGATTGGTTGGGACCGCGCCTGTTATGGGGGATGGGCCAGATAACCCGAGGACCAAGCGAAAGGAGAGGTAGCCCGCCCGCCAGGGGCGGGCGGGGATGGGGTGGGGGGGGCGCTGCGGCAGCGGCGGGAGCCAGGGAGAGAGGAGGGGCCGGGTGGCTTACCCTGCGGGACCCCGGGGGCCGCGACTCCATGGCCCGGGGCGGCGGACCCGGGCGGGGCACCCGAGCCTGGCCGGGCCGGGCAGGCCGGGGACGCGGCGCTCGTTGCCCGGGTGGCTCGGGCTGTGCGGCCGGGCCGGCCCGAGAAGGGGAGGCGGTGCCGGCCGGGACTGGAGCCCGCCCCGGAGGCGGGGCCGAGGGCGGGCCGCGGACCGGGGCGGGGCTAGGGAGCCAGCGAGAGATGAAGGGGGGCTAGGGTGAAAAGAGGAGGGGAGTCCGTATCCAGATACTCGTTCCAGGGTATACCTTGTCCTGGCGAGGGGTCGCTCGGCCCGGCGACCGGATATTGACCAAGTGACCTCGGCTTCCTCCACTGAGGACCCTTGCTGGGTCCAGTGTCCCCATCAATCCTATGGACGACTCTGTTTCTCTAGCTCGGACGTTTCTCCTTTCTTCCATCCCCTCCGCCCTGGCCCTCGCTCCTTTGCTCACAGCCTCTCTTCCGGGTCCCCAGACGACCCTTCTCCTCTTCCCTCTGCACACGACCCCTTTGCCCTTTTTACATGTCACTTCCCCTACTAGGGAGGGGAAATCGAGCCCAAGTACCTAGGTGTCAGGCACTGCTCTCTCAGCGACTCCTCTGAACGGTGGAGCTCGGGGGCGCCCAGAGCAGAAGCGACCTCAGATTGGGGACATCGTCCCTAACCTCTTCCCACCTCCTCCCCTCGCCCGCCACCTGCTGGACAACCAGGTTCCCAAAGAGCTTATGTTTCGTGCACTTGCTGCCCTCTGGCGGTCAAGTAGGGGCAGCACTGGGGCTGAGGGGCAGGAGGGCAGAGCAACCCACTGCCCCAGACACCTCCTCATCCTCTCTGGACAGGTCTTAGGTTTCCCGCTCTCTCATCTCTGGATCTCACCCTCTCTCATTCCACCTAGGACAGAGAGATGAGTGAAGCAGGGGCTGGAGGTAGAGGTTGCCTTTGGGAGACAATGAGGGATGTCCAAGGGCAGAGGAAAGCATAATGTGGCAAGGGGTCTAAGAGGTAGGAACTGCCCCAGTAGGAAAGAGATCTGGAGGTCTTAGTCCAGGGAAGGCGAGACTCTGCGATGAATAATAAAACCACCACCACCACCACCTAATGTTGACTGAGCCCTTGGAATGTGCCACCCTCGGTACTGAGCTCTTTGCATGGATTATCTAATTTAATCTTCACAACCACTATTCAAAATAAGTACTATTATTATCTTCATTTTATAGATGAGGGAACTGAGGTTTAGAGAGGTTAAATAATTTGCCCAAGGTCATAAGCTAGTAAGTGGCTGAACTGGGATTTGAATTTTAAACCTGGGCAGCCTGACTCTAAAGCCATGTACTTAACTGCTGCACAGTACTGCCAAAGGCCTGTCTGCAGCTTTTCTGCAGTCCTCATTCCCCTGCAGAATTTGACACTATTGATGCAGCCCGCGACACTCTCTCCCTTGGCTTCTCTAACTCTACAGGAACCAGGTTGCATCCCCACCCCCTCCAGTGGCTCCTCCATTTCCTTTGCTGGCACCTCCTCCTGTTCCTGCTGCCTAATTCTGCTTATTCCAAAAGGCTGAGGCCTTGGCCATACTACCCTTCTCTCTCTGATCCTCTCTTAAATAAAAATAATAGCAATAACATAATAATCATAGCAGCTAACACTGAACACTTACTTTGGCTAGGCATTATGATTATGCAATACAATTCTCACAACAGCCTTGTGTGTTGGTACTATTACTATCTTGTTTTACAGCTGGTAAAATTCAGGTTCAGAGAAGTGAAGCAATTTGCCTGAGGTCACACAGCCAGTACTTTTGGAATGTCAGTTCAAATCCTGCCAGTCAAAGTTGGTGCTGCTCAACACTCTGCTGCACTCTCCAAGCTTATCAGCGCTCATGGCTTTAAATAGCTAGTCCCTGCTAGAGGCAGTGGAGCCATGAACCCTGTGGGAGTCAGAAAGCCTGAACTATCCATGTGAATTGACTAGCTTTGTGACCTTGGGCAAGTCACTTAACCTCTCTAACTTGTTATCTTTCCTACTAAGCGTGGGCTCCCCAAGGGCACAGACTGAGTCCCGTATCCCTGACGCCTGGTACAGTGCCCAGCACATGGTAGCTGCTCAAAAAATTTTTTTTGTTCACTTGAACCATTGTCAGTGTCTCTGTCACAATATTTATAACTCTTGCTCTGTTTTGTGTTATAGATTGCTGCATAGATGTTGCTATTTCCCCCCTGTATATAAGGTCTTCCAAGATTGGGCCTTATCATGTTTACCCTCACGTCTCCATTGTATCTAGAACAGTGCCTTGCTTATAGCCAGTACTCAGTTTTCTCATCTGTAAAACAGGGATAAAACAACAGCTTCCCTATAGGGTTGAATCATACCTTCAGCACATACTGTGTCAGCTGAGGTAAATTACTAAACCCTTCTGAGCTTTAGTTTCTGCCTTGCCATATGTGAAACAGGAATAATACTGTCCTCTTTGTTGGGTTGTGGTGAAGATGCAGTGAGATCAGGTATAGAAACACCTAGTGCAGCGCCCGGCGCGTAGTTGATGCGCAGTCCATGTTTGTAGCTGAATATGATTTGATGGTGGGTTATTGGAGCTGAATAAAGCTGACTTCCCCCAAACCTTTAGCTCGAGCCCACTCTCCAGGACCCAAATTCCAACTGTCTGCTGGACATTTCTGGCTCAATGTCCCACTCGTATACCAACTCACCATGTCCTAAAGTGAGCTCAGTAGCCTCACCCCAGACCAGCTTCCTCCTCCAAACCCCTGCCCCTGTCAAGGTGACTTCTTCCAGTCACAGAGGTTTGAATCCTGGAGTTAGCCTTTATTCATCCTCTCTCTTCTCCCCCACCCCCAAATACCAGTTGGTCACCATGGCCTATGAATACTTCCTTGGAAACACCTTGCCTCTCCCCCTTCCTATACACTCACACTGCCCCTACCACTGGCCCAGTCTGGACTTCCAGGCTTCCCTGCAGGCCCGCCTTGGTGGGATAGCCTCCTCTAGGCTCTGCTCCCTTTCATCCAGCTGTCCCACCCACCTTCCTCAAACACTGCTCTTACCAAGTCACTTTCCTGCTCAGGAATGCATAATGGCTCCCTATTTCATACTGTATTAAATTTAGTCAAATTTGCTAGCCCTCTAAGCCCTACCCCATTGACCTTACCCACCCAGGTGTGGGTTCCAGAGAGCTAGAATTTACAAACAGGCAGGCTTGTGGCCCTGCTTATTCCCTCCTTCTGGATTCAGCACCTGTCCCCCCTCCCACCTCCCTGTAGTCACAGTCACCACTCTAGGTCTCATTTCTTCTCTAGATGGTGGGCTCAATGAGAGGATTCATATAAAACATGTAGCACAGGGTCTGGCTCATAGATAGTGAGACCTCAGCAGATATTAGTTATTGTTGTTATTGTTGTTAATAGTTTACCAGATAGCCAACAATGCTCGTAACCAGCTAGAAGTCAGGGAGATGGGGTCCTAAGAGGAGATAAGGAATTAGATACAAGAGAAGAGGGCAAGGGTGAGTCGGAGGGAAAGAAGGAGCCAGGGTCTCAGGAGGATAGGGCAGGCAGGCCGGCTGCTACTCACAGTGTTGTAGTTGCTGAAGAGGCCCAGGGTGGGGGCCGGCTCCAGTGGGAAGGGCAGGATCTGCTTGAGGTCCAGTGGGGGCTGCATGATGGGGGGCTGCCGAAGCAGAGGGAGGGGCCCTGCCCGGCTCAGGCTGCCTGAAGGGCAGAGAAAACATTACGTGGGGCAGGAAGATTGAAGCTTGGGAGCCCCACCCAAACCTGTCAGTCCCACTCCCCAGCTGGGGCCCCCACACTCAGAAGTGTGACCCCCGTGGTACACACACACTTCCCCTGCTTGCTGTCTCCGGAGCAATGGAGCACAGTGCCCTGTGGGCCCAGGGGAGGGTGCAGACCAGTCCTTCCCTTCTGGGTATTTTTCACTTCCCCCTTCTCCAGCCTCCCTCCCCCAAGACCTTTAGGCATTTTACAGACCCAGGAAGAGCACAGACCTTCTCTGCTGGATCAGCAGGACTCGAGAGCCCCATGGCTCTGGTCACTCCCTTCTTCTGGTTTTGTTTTCCCCCAAGGAATCCCAAAGGCTAGGTCTCACCCCAGGGAGAACAGAGTCAGGTGGGTGATTCATCCCACTGCCCAGAGGGGAATATTGAGGCCTAGATTTGGAGGAGGGCTACTGAGTCAGGCTGCCTGAAGAGCTATGATTTGTCCCAGTCATAAATCCTAGTTAATTGTTGACATCTCTGGGGGTAGGTAATAGGTGAGTGGCATTTGCTCTGGGAGGTGGACTGCCTGGGTCTATTCTCAGAGCCCTTTTTCCCCAACCTTCCTGTCTTCCCCCGTGCCCCTTTGTCTCACTGGGAGTGTTCAGCTCCAGCTCGGCAGGAGGAACAGCCACCCTGGCCTCTGGGAGGGGAATGCCTGGGTCTGACCCCAAGGGGGAAATGAAAGTCCAGGCTAGCCACTCCACTACCCACCCACCCCTGAAACCTTTTTCTCCTCCCTCCAGAGCCATGGGAGGAACCTTGCCAGTCTCCAAAGGGGGTGGGCCAAAGGCCCTCAGGACCCCTCTGGGCTTCCGCTAGCCCAGCTCCCTTCTGCAACCTAGCTGTCCACCAGTCAGGGAATTCTGTCTGCCCTTCACTGCTCTAGCAACCCCCTGCCAACAACAGGGGTTCCCAGGAACAAAGGCAAAGCTAGGAGCCTGCAAGCTTGGCCCCGTCCTCCCTTGACCTTACTGGGGCAGAGGGTACCCCGGGATCCTTTCCTGCTCCCTCCATAGAGACTTGCCCCTTTGCATACCTTCAGTTTCTGGTGCCTGCTGCCCCCAGGCAGTGGCCTGGCCCTGGCCCCCCAGGGGCCTGGGCCTGACAGCGTCCCCTTCCCTTGGTTCTGCCCCCTGCCCCCTCCCTTGCCAGCCCCCTCCCCCCCAGTCCAGTCAGTAGAATCAGCCAATCAGAGTCCTGGAAAAGTGGGGCAGAGGGGAGGGCGGGGGAGCAGGGATTAGGGAATCAGAGGCGAGAGGGAGGGGGTGGGGAGGGCTCAGGCACAGCTGGGGGCAGGGAGCTGGTCCAGAAAGGTCTGGAGGGGTCTGTCTCTTCTGCCAGGGTGGGTGGCCAGGGTACCTGAGGTCAAGGCTGCTGGGAGCTTGGGCTCTAGATGGCTAAGGGTTGAAGGAAATGGCAGGATGCTTGGCTTTGGCCCTTGGGCAGCTGGGGGTCTGTAAACCCTGTGTGTATTCCCTCCTCTGCCACCTCAGAGTTGGGATGGGACAAGGGGAGAGGAGAGAGAGACAGACAGATAGACAGACAAAAGCAAATGAGAGAGAATGGGAAAGAATGACAGAAGCAGGAGTAAGTGATTGAGAAAAAAGACATAGATACTGAGAGAGAAAAGGATAGTGAACAACAGAGAGAAGAGAGTGAAATGAGAGAGAAAAAAAGAGACTCTGCTGAAAAACTGGACACAGAGCTAGAGACCAGGGTAGAAAGACTGAAAGAGAGCAGGGAGAGCAAGAATGGGAGAGAGAAGTGACAGGCAGACATCTGAGGGGCAGTCTGACTACCTCCCCTTCCTGGTCTGTCCCCTCAGGGCTGTTCCCCTCTGTGTGCACCCCCCCCCCCACAAGCCTGGCACACCAGACCAGGGCAGCCTTAACGAGCCCCAGGCAGCATCAGGAATGGTGAGAGAAACCTGAGCGCTCCCAGAGACCCAGGCACCCAGCACCCAGCCCTAGCAGCTGGTTTGGGGCTGGCACTTGCCCTGCCCCAGAGCAGCTCAGCTCCTTGACCCTTTCCCCAACTCTAGACTCTCTGAAGCCCCCACCACTCAAACACCCATCTCAGAAGACAGAGATGGGTTCTGGAAAAGGCAATAGAAAAAAAAATGTAATGTGGAGCCACTTTGTGCCAGGCAATGAGTTCTGAGTATTATCACTTTAATCTCTGGGGCAGCTATGATTCTATGGAGGTAGCTGATACTATTTTCCCCATTTGACATATGAGGAAACTGAGGCTGAGAGAACTTAAAAACCTTGGCTGGTGTTACATAGCCTGTAAGTATCAGGGCTGGGATTTAAACCAAGATCTGTCGCACTCTGTAGCAAATTCTTTTGCAGCTACATAACCCCCAGAGGACTCTAGTCTCACTTGGAAGGCATGGAGATCCAAGCACAGGCTTCCATCTTGTTCAAGGAGAGGAAGGGGAGAGCAAGATCCCTGCACTTCCTGGGGTTGGAGGAAAACAAACAGCAGTGATTCAGTTCCCTATGGCCAGCAACTCATCTTTTCCACTGACAGGAGCCCTGGAGGGAAGGAGGGAGGAGAGGGAAGTGGGAGCAAGGGCTGAAATGAGGATGGAGTGAGGCAAGGAAGCAGAGTGGGCAACTAGAGATTCATCTGTCTCCTTCCCGATTTTTGGGTCTACTGCGCTATGAGATGGGGAGAGGGACTGATGGCAGCTCATGGGCAGAGTGGGCAGAAGCAGGGCTCGCGTTTCAGGTGGCCCAAGCCTCAGTCCCCTCTTCCCTTCTCTGGGAATAATAATAGTGGCCACTTTTTGAGGGCTTACTATATGCCAGGCACTGGACATACATGATCTCCCTGAGGATGGCTCCAATGCTCAGGGGCTGGGTGACTAGCTCATTTGGCAAAAGAGAACAACAGTACTGCCTCAAGGAGTTGTTGAGAGGATTGAACGAATCCATGGAAATTGCTGGCATGCTACAAAGGGAGCTCAATAAATGTTTGCTAAATAAATGAGTCCTCATCTTATCGATGATGACAATCAGCTCTGAGAAGGGGAGTTACTTGACCAAGGTCACACAGCTAGTGAGGGACTTGAACCTGTCTGTCTGGCTCCAGAGACAGAGCTTTCAAGCACCACACTTTTGTGGGTAGACTAGGGATGGGGTATGGGGGTGGGGAAGGGCAGGAACATAGGGCTGGGGAAGCAGGAAATGAGGTAGGAAATCCAGGGCTTCTGACATCTGGCTAGGTGAGGGCTTCAGGCAGGTTTGGAGGGGGGAGGAGAGCAAACTGGAGTGTGTGCATGCATGGCACAAGAGTCAGGCAGGGCAGGGAGGAGCTGGGGTCTGGCTGGGGCAGGCCACTCCAGAGGGAAGCTCATTAGAGTAATTACCTCCAACAGATAGAGCCCCACCCAGCTCTGTGGGAATTGCCAAATGCTTTATTAAAGACAGTTGCCAATGCACTTTAGAGGGGGTGAACTCTCAGACCCTTGGATGGATGTCCATCTGTCCTTTTCTATGTCCTACCTAGCCCTAGGCACTTTGATCCTGCTCAGGTTTCCTCTCTAGCACTGAGCCACAACCAAGCCACATCTAACTCCTTCCATCCCACTGAGGTCTGGTCTTTTCCTTCCTCCCTGCCCCAGAAATTCTGGCCAGGTTAGAGTCCCAGCCCCTTGGCTGTCTTAGGTCAGGCCTGGGGCCTCAAGCCCTTGTGGTAAAGAATGGGAGTGTCTGCCATGAGCTGGCTCAGGGAGTGGTCATGTCTGGTAGGAACAGGAGTCAGGAAAGGTGTTAGGGTAGGGCTGTGCGTTAGTGTTGGTTCTGAAGGTTGTGCCAGGATGAGCGTGAGATGAGAGAGAGGTATTGGGATTAGGGTTGCAAGTAGTATTAGGGCCCTAACCTAAGGTGGTGAAAAGCTTGGGGTCAGCACTGGGTTAAGATGGGAATTAAACTCTGGGGCCAAGGGAGGAGCTAGATTGGGGTCTGGACTGGGTTATCATCTCTAATACAACTTTCTCTTCAGGACTTTGGGCCTCTTCTCCCTCCCCAGCCCCAGCAATGCCTAAAATTGGGGATTGAGGGGAGACCTTGAACCCCCCCTGCATCTTGACTTCTTGACCAAATTCCATGTATCTGTTCCCTTCTGCCTCAACTTCTCCCATCTGGACAGGAGGCAGGCTGAGGGCTGGAAAAGTTTTGAAGTCAAAGATGAAAGCAACAGGGGATGATTATGAACAACTACTTAAAACATCATCCTTAATAACCCTAGGGTGGATGTAGGCGGGGCAGGGCTAAAGGGAGGAGGTGGCCAGAAAGGGAAGAGAAAGAAGATCCTTGGGAAATCTTCCCTATCTGACAGGAAAGGGCCTCCTTCAATGCCCCCTCCCCGCAAGGGCCTAGTTGGAGAGGACAGTAAGAAAGGTCCGGAACAGGGAATTGAGCCCAGAACCACCATCTGCTTAAACCTAGGCCCATGGTCTAGATCTTGAGCAGGTAGGCGGGGCCCCACCTGCTGGTCAGGGCCACCATGCACATGGACTCAGTAGACCTCAGCATTTGGAACAGAAAACCTTACTATGGGCCCTGGGGGTGGGGCCTGAGCCCTGGCTGGCAGGCTTCCCTTCCCGCCCCTCTGTAGGTGGGCACAAGGAGGGAGTTAACTACAGGGTCCTCCAGGAGATACGGTGGGGGTGAAATTGGTGGACCCAGGCATTTTTCCTGTGGTGGGGTCTTGGTCAGGTTTGAGCAGGTCCCTGAGGTGGTCTTTCGAGCCTACAGACCAAGGGAAGTGCTGCTCACACTGGCCTATTCTGGATAAGCACGATGCTGCCCCTGGGGCCCAGGCCCAGGGTGGGGCCGGAGCCCAGGGGGGAGCCCACATGCAGGGATTGCACAGGTTGGAGGAATGTGGAGCCCATGCTCTGGGGGCCTGAGTCCAAGATGTGTTGGTGAGGATCACTTTAGGGTGGGGATAGTCTTCAGGCTTGGGTGAGGAGTCTTTTCTTTGCTGGAGATACTGGTGGGAGGGAGGCAGGCAACCAGTCATTCATCCTCTGTTCCCTCGTTCATTGAATAACTATGATGGAGTGTGTAACATGATAAGAGAGGGATGAGATACAGGAAGGGGAGAGAAAGAGATGGAGAAAGGAGGGCAGAAGGGGAGAAAGACCACTAGTGGGAAGTCAACAGGGGTCAAAGGAAAGAAGGGAAGGAAAAGAGCCAAGGAGGCAAACAGCAGAGGGACCCAGCAGAGGGCTGAGGCAGGAGCCAGGCAAGCCCTGCGGCACCAGCATGGAGCCAGGTGTCCCCAGTGGGAGGTAAGGAGTGTGAGGGCCTGGTGTGGGTGGTGGTGGGGGGGTCTCCCACCATAAGCAGGGCCCACGAACCGGCCTAACCAGGGCAGAGGTCAGAGGTCAGAGGACAGAGCAGGCCTGAGACTATTGTGGAGGCAGGGGCCTGGAGCCCCTGGAGCTGAGGAGGAGTCCAGGCGCACAGCTAGTCCCTCTCCTCCCCCACCCCGGGGCTCCCTTCCGATGTAGGTCATGAGGATGGGGTGGCTGTGGCTGAAGGGTTGTCAGAGCCCCGCGGGGGCTCCCCTCCCCCTCCTTACTCTCTCCATTGCCCCTTGTCCCCTGGTGCCCCCGGCCCAAGGCAGGGGTGGGGGTGGGAGAAGAAAGAAGAAGGAAGCCGGGAAGGAAGGGCCCAGGCAGCCAGAGCAAGGAGAGAGCGGGGCAGGTCCCGGCGTGTTGGGGCAGGATGGCTGCGGAGGCAGGATCGGAGCCGCAGGGGCCCTGGGATGGACAGCTTCCCACCCCTGCTTCTCCCCAGCCCCCTTATCTCCGGCCCTCAGGTTCCCACCTCCCACCACACACACCTCGAAGCTACACCCACCATCTTTTCCCCGCCCGCCCCCCACTTCCTCCTTTCCCTTATCCTGGGCCCAGAAGGATGTCGGAGTGTCTGAGCTAAGGGTGGGGGAGGGCGTGTGTGTGTGTGGGGGGACGGGTCAGAACCTTTCCCTCAACTCCACCAGGCCAAGATCAGCCCTCTCCCCCAGCCTCTCGTAGACCGTCATATAATATTCATGAGCCTCATGAATACGCAATGTCCTCATTATGGGGCGGGGGTCTCACTCGGCTCTGCTTTCCCATTCACCGATCCCTAAATTACCCAGAGAAGCGGCAGCTTGGGGAAAAGGGGAAGAGGGGACCCCCAGATGTGAAGCCAGATGAAGGGGGAGGGGGAACCGGTTGCTGACGGGCGGCCGCAGTCACCGCGGTGCCGGGAGGTTGGGGGGGTGACCTACTGAGAGGGACCCAGGAGCCCCGGAGCCCCGAGCCGCAGAGCCCACTCACCGAGGATCATGCTGGGGACCCAGGCGCCCGGGGTTCCGCGTCGCTCTGTCCCGGGGGCCGTTCTGGCCGGGCTGGGGGTACGGGGGGAGGAGTCGGGGGAGGAGCAGAGGCCGGCCCAGGCGGAGCGGGGGCGGAGCCCGCAGCAGGTGAAGACGGGAGGAGGGGGGAACCCGGGCACCCTGGGCTCAATGAGGGGACGTCTTGGCGGCTCCTTGCCCCTCCCGCTTTCTCTCCCACTTGCTGCCCCGGGTCTCCTGGATTTACGGTGTCACTGCAGCCAGGGCTGGCGGAACACATCTACAAGGCGGTGTGAAGTGATGGAGGAAGCTGGGAACTAAGATGCCTGGGTTCCCGGGAAGGGCTGAGTCTGAGGGCAGGAAGTCTGGTCATGAGCTGATACGGGGTGAGGGATGCCTAAGTACTCTGGGGAGGGATGGGGCCTGGGTTGGGTGGGACACCTGGGTCCTCTTCAGAGTGATAGGCTGGGCAGGGTCCGTGTGGAGGAGTGCAGAGAATGTTAAGGTCCTTTGTTTCTCCGACTTTGGAGCAAGATGTTTGGGGGCTGGGTTTCAGAGGTGAAATGTGGGGCTGAAGATGGATCCCAGGTTGATCTCTGGCTGGGGTTCAAATGCCTAGGTCCTTAGGGAAGGTCTGAGTGAAGAGATTGCAATCAATGAGGTGGAAAAAGAAGCTTGCAACTGTGATCATTAGGGCAACCAGAAGATGATACAAAATCCAGAACTGAGGCTCAATTCTATACAAATGACCTGAATTGGGGTGGGGATAGGAGCATCCATCAGGCATCAGGGCCCAAACCCGGGGCCTTCCCCATTAAGGTGACCTTGGATTGAAGAGGACTAGTGGGGGTGTTTGGTGAGGTGGAGGGGAAGATGGGGAATACGACAGAATGTATGGGCTGCAGAGAGTGTCAGGGGGCTGTGCAGGATATTGGATGTATTTTAAGGACTAACGGGGACTTGATTAGAGATGAGCAACTGGGACCCCAGCATGAGGCTCGAGTCTGGGAGTCTGTGAAGTGTCTGGGGAAGATGCAGCTGCTACAGCCTGGACCTGTCTATACCTGCCCCAAGAGGGAGGGTGGCAGGAGGACTTCCCAGAATGCCATGCAGCCAGCTTCAGGCCAGTCCCAGCCAGAGGGAAAGGAGGTGTGACTGGGAACTAGAACGCTTGGGATTTAAGGAGGGTGGAGGCAGGGAGGAAGAGGTTGGTGGAAGGGTGGCAGGACTGGAGTCTTGGAACAGTTGGGGAAGGGGGATTGAGGACTGGCATTCCTGGGTTCAGCAGGGAAGTGGGACTAGATGGCTAATTAAGGTACCAGAAGTTCAAGTTCCTGATTCTGGACTTCAGCAGTCTCTTGCCTTTACCCCACTGATCTGGTTTGAAGAAAAGATGTCCCAGCTCAATGGCAAGAGAATGCTGGGGGTTTCAATGCCTTGGTCTTGTTCTGATACAGAGGCCCAGAGATCTCAGGGGACTGTGACCTTGCTGCCCAAATCTGGCCTTGGGAGAGAATGTAGGGGGTCCTCCTAGCCAGTCAGAGGAGGTCCTCTTACTCCAGCTCCACCCTGCTACCATGTTGTTCAACCCTAGTATCCCAGAGCCTGCTTCTCCCCAGGCCCTGTTATCCATCCTACCCCCTGCACTGCCCCCCCCCCCCCCCCCCAACTTTTTTGCCTCTTCCCATTTTTTTCCCCTCCTTGGTGGACTCAGAACAAACAAGAATCAACAGTAGGTGTGGTTGATTGGTGATAGAGACCCCTTTGCCCTCCGCCTTGTCAACCCTCCCACACTGCCCCCGGGGACTCTGAGTTAGGGAGGTCTCAGAAGAGGGGTTGCGTAACTTACCAAGGTGAGGCAGCTGGCTGGAGGGCGGGGTGACCTTGCAGGCAGCCAGGAGCAGGGGGTGGGGGGGCAGTGTGCGGGGTGAATTCATTATTGATGAGCCCTGCACCCCGGGCTACTAATGAGCCCGGGCCGGTTGCTCTAATTGATGTCAAGAAACTTGAGACCCCCAGATCAGCTTCCCGCCTGCCAGCTGCCTCTCCTGAGCCCCCTCCCCCTCCCTGCACCCCCAGCTGCTCTGTTCCCTTCCCTGGGCCTCCTTCCCATCTCTGTACAAACAGATGAGGAAAGGGCTCAGGCCTCCTAGCCCCCTACCCTCCTGTCCCTCTGGATGGCTCAAGTCTCAGGATGAGAGGCAGACATCCTCTGGAGGGGCTGGGAGATTTGGAAGGGGAAACAGACCAGAGCCTGAGTACAGTTCAGGGGCAGGAAGGCAGGTGCTAGATGCAACTGTGGCCTTTCTGAGCCCAAGGAAGTCCTTTCTCATATTGTGTACCCTCAGGAGAGACCTTGTCACTCTCTGAGAATCAGTTACAGGCACTATACAGACACACCCATGACACCAGCCCAATACCCCACACAGCTCACTTCCCTTCCTCATTTCCTCCTGCCCCTGTAAGAAATCTCAGATCTGGCCCCTGGAGTTTGGCTGAGGCCAATCCCACCCCTCCCCCAAGCAGGGGAATATGAGATTTCCTTCCTTGAGAATTCCCAGTGCCTTGTTATGCATCAGCTGCCATCCTTGGAAATACTGGGTGGCTCTTGGCCTTACTAGGTCTCTTCCTCCTTATCAGTCCCTCTTCATTCATAGGTTCTGGAAAGAAGGTCTGAGGTACAATTATCAAGAAGTCACAGATGGGAGTGTGCAGCAGCCTTGATCTCCCAGGAAAGAGATATGTTTAAGGTGATGCAGGCACTGCTAGGCAGAAGCCTAAGTTAATAAGAATAGCCTGGGTGGTGGGGGAAAGAGGAGATGGACTTCAAGCACTCCCCCGCCCAAAATTCCCATAAATTTGTGGCTATGCTGCCCTCTGGTGGCTGAATTCTGGTCTAGCATGACATGGCCATCTTTGCCTCCAACAATCCATTAGAATTTCAGCACCCTCTCCTTCCTCTTGTGGCGCATTAGGACTGGCCTTGAAAAGACAAGAGGACCCCGAGGGGCTCCCTCACTTCGATTTCTCTTCAAAGACCTAAACCCTAGGGGCATGTTGGTTAAGAATGAGGGCTTTCACGGTCAGACAAGGCTGGATTCGACTCTGCTCTGGCACTCACTGGGTGACCTTGGGCAAGTTATATAACCTTTCTGGACCTCAATCTTCCCTTGTGTCAATGGGGTTAATTGTACCTACTTCACAGGATTATTGATAGAGAAATTAAATGAGATAATGTATGTGAACTATTTAACACCCTCTCTATCTACCAGTGTATAATGAGCAATAAAAACAAAACAAAAACCTAACTGGCTTTCTTCTGATTTCATTTTGTGGCTTTTTCTCTCAAGCCATTTCATTATTCTGATTTAGAGAAGGCCAGGTGAGTCTTCTGGACCATCTTCCCCCACCTTCAACTTGGACCTCCTGCTTTTCATTCTTCCCTTAATGCTTAAACCCAAGGAGAAGGGATTCTTTTTCTTCTCTCTGGGAGGTGCTGGGAACCAGATCGGGTGGGGCTGGGTGATGGGAAGGAGTCAAGTCCTCCTTTCACCCCTTCCATCATCTCTTTCATCTAAAACCCAAAAAGTAGTTCCATAGTTCCTGGGGGTCATACTCTTGACTCCCAAAGAAAGAAGCTGTGAAAAACAGACATTTCCTACGCATCAAGCCATCTGGTTCCAGGATGGGTTTGGAAAGAGTAGGTTAGGACACAAATTCCAGCTCTGGTCAGTGGGGGCACCGGGCCGGGTTTATTGCACTTGCAACAGAGTTTAAATAAGTCCCGGATGTCCGGAGCTGAGGTGAGGGGAGGTTGGGCAGGGAGAAAGGGGCAGCGTCAGTGCAGCTAGTGGGCAGAACCTAAATCCTGCAGGCCCAGGACAGTGGGCTCACCTTTTTCTTGGGGACTGGGAGGGCCTGCTCCTGGCCAGGCTGAGGTTCCAGATCTGTTACCATCATGGCCCCTTCAGGGTCCTGGGCAATTCCTGACTTCTCCCGAGTCAGAGGTGGATTGGGCCTCCAGGCCCAGGTCTGGAACAGGCTCAAATGTAGTCCTGGATCTGCCTGGTTAGGTTACCAACGTCTGAGTCTGGGTCCCAGATCAACCCCAGGCCCCAGGTTCGATCTGGCCCCATTAGAGTTCTGAATCCCCTTGGAGCTGGTTCTGAGCCAGCATGATCCTTGTTTGGGATCTGTCCTGAGCTGGGCCTGGGGCACCATCCACAGTTAGTGTTCCTTGTTGGCCCACCAGGGTGGGGGCTGTCCAGAGCTTCCAGGTCTCACTCCCCGGGTTCCAGGTTCTTAGCTGGGGGCTTCCTGTGGATCTCTGGCAAGACTGAGGATAGATCTTTGCAGGCTGGAGCTGGACAGGAAGTCCTGGTGGCACATCTGGCCCAGAGAACTGGGATCGGATTTCCCAGGGCTGGTTCCAAGTTGTTTTCAGGAAACTTTCTCCAAAATGCAAAGGCTACAGGGAGGCTGGGGCCTCTATCCCTGGATATGAGTTCCCCTATCCATGAGGAGGGCATGTGTAAACGAGGGTCCTTCACAGTGCATGGGGGGAGGGGATCCCCAGCTCCTCACCTCCCGGCTCTGGCCCTTCAAGTATGTCTCTAGGCTGGGGAGAGGAGCTTCTCCCTGGCCCTCAGCACCTTCAGGAAGTGCCCAGCCCCCTCCCTGTCAGTAGACTGAGGGTGGGGTTACTGGGCCTTGAGGATTGGGAGTCTGGAATCGGGAGGAGTCAGGCATCAGAGGTGGCTGGTGGCTTAAGTTGAGCTTTTTCCATGGCGGTGCCGTATGGGAGGGAGCGTTTGAAGAATCCGAGCTAATTGAGGGGGTAAGGAGGGAGAGTTTAGATATTCTGGCTTCCATTTCTCCCCATATCTTATCCCAAGAGGAAATGAAGAGGATTCTAGTGCTTCCAATCTCCCCATTTTGCAAAAGTGGCCTAAATCCTGGCTGTTAAGACTACCTCTCCAATAGGTCCAATGGGCCAGGAGGGCTAAAGCTGGGAGTGCTTTTGGTATAAGGGGTTCTTTCATCAGTGCTGTAAATTGCCCCCAGTTAGGCCAGGGATGGCAAACAGGTTTGAATTCAAGTTCTACGTCTGAATGCTTAGTAGTGGCTGCCTCTTGAGAAGGATTCTGAGGCCACTTCCAGGATACGGCCAATTAGTGATGGCTGCCATTAGTTTTGGGGGGAAGTGATAATGGCACAAATGCCACATATTTGCCACTTGTGAGTGTCATTGATTTTGCAAGTCTAGGCAAACTTCTCAGCTTGAGTCAAGAGACTCTTTCTAAGCTACGGGCTGTGGAATGAAGGGAAGGATCCTACAGGCAGGGTCAGGATGGCATGCACGTGGCCAGGGCAGAGGAGGGGGCCTGTGGCTGGAGACCTGGTCTGGAGATAGATGCTTGGGACTATGTTGGGTTAAGGGCAGAACCTGATGAGGGAGTGGCCAAGTCACAGGTAGGACGTGGCTGACCTTGTAGAGGATATAGATGAGCAGCCCTAGGAGCAGGAGGCCAATGAGGATGGCTAGGATAATGATCCACAGTGGGACGCCGTGGCTGCCTTCTGCCTTGGTCCACTGCACAGCCGTGGCCACCTAGGGAGCAAGTCAGGAGAGGTCACTGAAAAGCCATTAGTTCTCCCCACCCACCACTTGGCTCCCACTTGCTATCGGACCTAGACCACCTCTCACCTCCCAGGTTGGGCTAACAGAATTCTGAACTTCAAAATTTAAATTCCCAAGATGTGCATTATTATCTTGTACTTTTGAGTCTTTACACCTG
Source organism: Phoca vitulina (assembly GCF_004348235.1). Taxonomy (NCBI): domain Eukaryota; kingdom Metazoa; phylum Chordata; class Mammalia; order Carnivora; family Phocidae; genus Phoca; species Phoca vitulina. The sequence continues at coordinate 17,040,466 of NW_022589726.1, read as the reverse complement.
CTAATTTCCTCTCCCCAGAGAATATACCTTTCCTGACTGATTAGCCCCGTAGTTCCTATTTATTCTTCAGGTCTCGGCTGAAACGTCACTTCTTCCAGGCAGCCTTTCCTGACACTGCAAGACTGAGTTTAAGTGTCCCTCTGATGTGTTCCCATAAATATCCTGGCACTTGTCACACTGTGTTCTCATTGCCCGCTAGCCTGTGAACTCCAAAAGTGAAGAGACTGTTCATCTTGCTTATTGTTATATCCCCAGGACCCAGCACAGGCCCTGGCGCACAGGAATGCTCAATACATATTTTTTACAATAACAAGTCCAGCCCCCACCCATGTCCCAGTCCTAGTGCCAGGCCCAGTACTCTGAGCCTTAGCTTCCTCGGCCCAGACCTCTGGCCCAGGTTCACCTGAAGTTCCTTTCGGGGAAGCTGCTGGGGCAGGATTCGGTAGGGCATCTTCAAGGCTTCATATACGGCGTCACACTGCAGGCTAAATGGCTGGTGTTCCCGCTGTGGGTGGGGAAGAGGTGCTCAGGGCAGCCCCTCTTGGGATCTAGAGGACAGAGGGCTTCCCGCGATCTGGCTCAGGTTGTGATCTTTCCCTATTCTGGACTCATTCTCTCCTGAATATCTGTATTCCTTATATGAGATAACAAATGTGCAATTAATACTTATAACTAAATAATGTATAATTAGATGGCTACATGTTCAGTAAAAAATTTTTTTTGAGTCATTAATGTGGGTCAAGCACCCAGGACACTGCCTGGCCCACAGGGTTTGCTCAATAAATGACTGCTCTTTACTATTCCTACATCTGCTTGCCTCTCCACTATGGATTCATCTTCCATCTGTTTTTTTATCATTCTCTGCATGCTGGTCTCCCTCCAGTTCTCCCTCTTCTGCATGGGCCTGGAGAGGGAAGCTGTCACTCCCAGAGTGGCCACTAGGTGGCATAAAGGACACACAGCCTGGTCTAAACAAGGGTGAGGGAGGGGAGCTGGAGTGTCTGGGTCCCATTCACCAAAGAAGGTGGCTGGGGCAGTAGGGAAAGGGAGGGTATGATCAGGCCGGACTGAAAGTCAAGGGTCAGGGTGGAGGTAAGGCTCCCTCACTTGCAGGAAGGTCTTGGCCCAGACTCGGAAATGCAGTTGCAGACTTCGGCTTTCTTGCCGGTGCAGTGGCCCGAGCTCACAACGCAGCCTGAAACACTCCACCTCGGGGCATTTCTGGGAAGAAAGAAGAGGCTTGAACCCGGAGTTCTGCCCTTCTGGAGGCTCTAAGAACCCAAGTCCCAGTATGACTTACCAGGATCTGAGGTCCTGAGGAGGCCGGATTCCGGCCTGAAGCTTCCCGTCTTTGTAGCCGGTGATGCTGGGAACCCTCTGGATCCAACTGGAAGAAGGAAGAGACCGTTAGCTGCCTCTCCCACCTCATCACAGCATCCAAGTCAGCCAGCAACTGGGTTCCAGAGCAGCTCCAACCTGTTCCCTCTCTCTTTTTCTTTTCTTTTTTTTTTTTTTAAAGATTTTATTTATTTATTTGAGAGAGCGAGAATGAGAGAGAGAGAGAGAGCATATGAGAGGGAGGAGGGTCAGAGGGAGAAGCAGACTCCCTGCTGAGCAGGAAGCCCGATGCGGGACTCGATCCCGGGACTCCAGGATCATGACCTGAGCCGAAGGCAGTTGCTTAACCAACTGAGCCACCCAGGCGCCCCTCTCTTTTTCTTTTTTCTAAAGATTTTATTTATTTATTTGACAGAGAGAGAGAAAGCACAAGCAGGGGGAGCGGCACAGAGGGAGAGGGAGAAGCAGGGTCCCCGCTGAGCAGGGAGCCAGATGTGGGGCTCTGGGGCTAGATCCCAGGACCCGGGATCATGACCTAAACTGAAGGCAGACGCTTAACTGACTTGAGCTACCCAGGCGCCCCTCCTCTTTCAATTTTAATTGTCTATTATTCTCTACTAAAACGTAAGCTCCATGAGAGTGGGGACCTTGTTAGTTTGGTTCAGTGAGATATTTCCTGAGCCTCTAACAGTGTTCAGCGTAGGACACTCATTTGCTTAAATGTTGCCAGTGAGTAAACAAACTTTAAACCAGGCATTAGGGCCCAGAGAAACAGGTCTGAAGATGGCTTCCCAGGGAAGGTGGGACAGAGATGGGCCCTAGAAGTATGCCAGGGCAAGAAGTAAGGGAAGGATATTTCAGGCAGTGTATAAAAGAGTCTTTTTCCCTCCACGGCCTAGAGGTGTCTGTGATTCTTCTGCCCCTCTTCCAGTCTTAGCTTCAGGCACATCCTTCGGGCTCTTCCAGGCCTCCAGTGACCTTCCCTAACCTCCCCAGCTGTGGGCCCTCCTCCCATATCAGTCTCCAGGCCTCTCACCTCCAGGTTCTGTGGGTTGGGGGGGTGACTGGTGGTACAGTTGCCAAGTCCTGTCACCCTGGTCATGTAGAAAAGCTGCTGACCTTCCAGAGTCCGGGGACAGCTGAGCTCCAGCATGCCCTGGCTAATGGAGCTGGGGCCCTGGTTGATGAGCTGAGGAGAGGGGAACACAACCATCCTGAGAAGGAGGGAGGGCTTCTGCCCTCCTGAGACCATGGGTCACCATGGCCCAATATCCCCTGCTGCATGTCTCCTATCTCAGAGGTGAAGGAGGAAATCAATAGGTGAAGATGAAATCCTCTCTAGCCCCTCCACTCCCAGCAGCCTGCCCTGAACCTAGCCCGTCTACCATTCCTCACCTCATAGACATGGTGGACAGCAGGGCCCACGTCTCCCTCCTCCTGAGGTTGGTCTCGGGGACGCCAGTCGCTCACTGGGAATAGCACTGCCTCAGGTTTGGAGACACTAAGGAGGAGGGTGGTTTAGAGGACAGTGGAAGGGATCCTCTATGCATCCTTTCCTAGAAGTGTCTCCCCTCCCAGAAAGGCCCCAGTTTGCCTGGGCACTTACCCATTAAGGGAGACCTGGGCATGAGCCTCCACTGAGAGCCGGAAGGAAACCACTTCGCTTTGTGAGTTGTTGAGATTCTTGCTGAAGGATGGAGGAGAGACTGAGGCAGTGCTGGAGCCCAGGCAGGGAGAATGCCCCCCTGCACCAGGCTCCACCCCACCCAGCCTCCCCCCCGCCCCCAACTCCCTACCTGAGAATCTGGAAGTCAAATTGGATGGTTTTCTTTGTGTCCCGGAGGTGAGGGACTGTGAACCGAAGTCCACCCCAGATCTGTGGGGCAAGGAGGGAGAACAAAGGAGCCTGTTAGACTGGGCATTTGCCTCACCCCAATTCCAGCCCCCTTCCCTATTCCACAGCTGTGCTCTGGACAGGCTGGTCACTGCCCTCTCGGCTCCTCTCTCCTGTGCCAGACTTACACTCGCTCCTGCCTTCATGGGGTTGCCCAGGTCACACACCAGCAGGCGGCTCTGGTTCACAGCAGAGTAGTCACAACTCAGGCTGGAGAAGTTCTGGAGGTGGGGTGGGTATGGGTAAGGTTTTGGTGCCCCTCTGGGGGGGTCCCCTCCCAAGCCAGGCCCGAGAGTCCCCTCTCACCCCTGGGTTTCTGACGAGTCCAGAGTACTCAGCCTCTGCAGGGGCTGTGACCCGAAGCTCGGCCTCATAAGCACCGCCCTCACCCACATTCTGGGCGTGGAAAGTTAGGTTCAGGGAGTTCTTGTCGCCCAGGTACACGTGGCTCTGCTCCCTGGAGGGGAAACACAGGGTAAGGGACACTGGGAAATTAATCCCCAAACCAGGACAATGAGCCATAATAATAATACAATAATAATAGGTACCATTTACTGAGTTCCAACTCTATGGATAACTAGGCCAGATGATTTATTTTATTTTATTTTATTTTTTAAAGATTTCATTTATTTGACAGAGAGACAGCGAGAGAGGGAAGACAGCAGGGGGAGTAGGAGAGGGAAAAGCAGGCTTCTGGCGGAGCGTGGGAGCGGGGAGCCTGATGCGGGGCTCGATCCCAGGACTCTGGGATCATGACCTGAGCCAAAGGCAGACGCTTAATGGCTGAGCCACCCAGGCGCCCCGATTTATTTTTTTAAATATTTTATTTGTTTATTTGTCAGAGAGAGAGAGAGAGCACAACCAGGGGGAGTGGCAGGCAGCGGGAGAAGCAGACTCCCTGCTGAGGAAGGAGCCCGATGTGGGACTTGATTCTAGGACCCTGGGATCATGACCTGAGCCAAAGGCAGATGCTTAACCAACCTGAGCCATCCAGGCGCCCCAAATTTTTATTTTATTTTTTATTTTTATTTTTTTAAGATTTTAATTTATTTGTTAGAGAGAGAGAGAGAAAGAGCACAAGCAGAGGGTGCAGCAGGCAGAGGGAGAAGCAGGCTCCCTGCTGAGCAAGGAGCCCGAGGTGGGACTTGATTCTAGGACCCTAGGATCATGAACTGAGCCGAAGGCAGATGCTTAACCAACTGAGCCACCCAGGCGCCCCCCTAGCCAGATGCTTTATGTAGATTATTTCACTTAGTCCTTCCAAAAAGGCTGAGAAATTGATGCTATCATTCCTACTCTACAGATGAAGCTGAAGCTCAGAGAAGCTGAATAACTTCCTAAGGTCACACAGCTTGCTAGTATGTCCCTAGTCTATCTTTTCAGGTGCCAGGTGCTTCCAAACTCCACATGTCCTGCTATGAGATCTTAGCATCTGGAATCCCCCAGCTTGACGTTGGCCTTCACTTACCCAAACACTTCCAGCTGTAGATCCGGCACACAGATGTTGTCTTCTCCACAGTCCAGCAAAATCTGAGCCTGAGGAGCAAGATAGCTTTGAGAGGGGAAGTTTAGACCTCCTCCTGGGCTGAAGGCTCCCCCCTCCAGGGCCCTGCCCTGGGTGCCCAGGGTTCTCTTCTCTCGGGTCTCATCTCCCACCCCTCTCCTCACCTTGTCCTCTATGCGGCTCTTGCTCTGGTAATGTAAGACTGGCCGGAGGCCATGGCTGTCCACAGGGGATTGAGGGTCCAGGGAGAAGTTGAGGGCGATATGAATCGGGGAGAGCTTGTCTCGGAACTCTGACTCATTCTGGGGGGTGGGGGAGAGAGTTCTCTGTGTCAGGGGACACATCTCTCTTTGTCCACTCAGGGCCCTCAAGAATCCAGGTGCCCAAATTTGACCATTCTCTTTACTTCCGAGGCCCCAACAGCCTGGTTCCCAGTTCCTCAGACAGAAGGGCCCCTTTCCTCAGCCCACAAAGTCCCAAGCCTCTCTCTGGGATCCCCAATCTCTTTTCTTTCAAGACGGGCCCCAGTTCTATGTGACACCCTCCCTAGGCCAGTCTGTTCTCCGCCCTTGGGGCCGTACCCTGAGGTAGATCTTCATCTCTCTGCAGTCCTCCCGAGCCCCGTTCTGGATGAGCAGGGTCTGGGTGAGGGTCGCCTGTCTGGAGGCCAGGAACAGTGCCCGCCGTACGCCCCCCTTCTGCTTCTGCCAGTCCAACTGGAGCTCCACTGTGAAGCCTACAGCCAGGAACATATGTTCAGGAGAGTCTGTCTCTCCCTCCTAACCTATTCAGAGAGAAGGGAGGTGCCCAAGTCCCCGGGCCCTCCATCCCCTATCCCAAGGCCTACGAGATTCAGGCAGTCTCCCTCACCAATGGAGTCAGGAACGTGTTTTCCAGAAGCATTGAGGCAGAAGCTGAGGTTGATGCTGGAGGAAGACCAAGAGGAAAGCTGGTGTATCCAATGAACAGGCATCCTATCCTCCACCTACCTCCCAGACAGACCCGGACTGGGACACCCGCATTTGTCCCCTACCACAGACCTGGTTTCTCTGCCCACTCCCAGGCACAGACTGAGGTATTTCAGACTCCTTCCCTGTCATCTCCTGGGCCCCAGCTCACCAAGCCACAGGGTTCCCCTCCAAGCTGCAGCTGCGCTCCTCTGGGTTGAACATGGCAGGGAAGATGGTGAGGGAGGCACTGGTAGAGACAATGGGGCGGCCCCTGCCAAGAGTGGATATGGGGTCAACAGAACTAAGACTTTGCTGGAATCCGGGCACAGGAAGCTGATGTGCAAGCCCCAGGAAGCCAGTGTCCTTTGCACACTTTCCCAACCTCAGCCCTATTGAGAAATTCCCCAGTTCCTACTTTTCTTTTCCCAGGCTGCCCCCACTCGAATTCATACCTGTACACCACAGCCTTGTCCACACCGAAGGACCCCACAATCAGATCTGCAAGAAGTCAAGAAACTACCCCTTACAGCAAGCCCCAAATCAAGATCATTCCTTCCTAAACCTCTTCTAGGTCATTGCGCAAAGGAGGCAAAAGTGAGGGAACAGCGCCATCTGGTGGCATTATTCTAGAACTGTACCCAGGAGCTCCGGAAAGTGCAGAGGAGGGGGGAGGGGTCTGTGACCTGGAGAATTCTAAGGTGAAAGGGGCCTCAGCCACTACTCACCAGGGTATCCGTTGCCATCCAGGTCTCGGCCTCCTCGAAGCGCAGAGCCAAAGAAGTCCGGCGTGTGGCCAGCTGCCCACAGGGGCAGCAGAACCTGGGACGGCTTAGAGCCCAGCCCCCCTGGACCCCCAGGGAATATAAACACTACTCCCTGCTGAGTCTCTCCACCAAAGGGAGCTCCAATGGCTACATCTGCAAGACACACAACCCACACCAGTCAGAGGGCCGGGAATGCGGGAGTCTGAATCTCTACCACCAGATCCCAGAACCCAGGATCCTCTCTTTCCCATCTGTCATTCCCAGTTTTCTAATCTCTTCAAGTCCCAAGACCTAAACATCAGGATTAAAGTTTACACAACCTCCTTGGGGAGTCACTGGGGGTCTGGGTATCTTCGCTGACAGCCACCATCTCCCCAAATTCCTTCTGAGTCAGGCCCCAGAGTCCTCCTCAGCTCCTGGGGCCCATGGCACTTACCATTGTAGCCATCCTGGTCCAAGTCCCCCAGGGGGGTCAAGGAGCTGCCAAATCGGCCAAACTCATCATGGCCGGTGAGAGTCAGGGCCGGTGTGGGCTCCATGCCAGTTGGGTGCTGCAGGTAGACATAGACCCTGCCCACCTCCTGAGGCCGCCCATCAGCGGTCCGCTCCATGAGCAGAGGTGCCCCCACCAGCAAGTCATCCAGCCTGAGGGGAGGGGGGAAAACCTCGGTGTCCTGATACCCTGCCTTGCCACCTCCCCTCCCCAGTCCCACTGCCAGGAAATCCCAGGCATCCTGGATCCCAGGCTCCCTCCCACCCAACCGAGAAGACTCGAGGTCTTTAGCTCTCAGCTCTCTCCTTGCTTCTGAGCAAGGGGAAGGCAGGCACTGGGGGAGAATCCAGAGAAAAAGCCTGGAGAAAAACCTTCCTTGTATTTATCTGTCCCACTCCCACTCTTCAGTCCTGTATCTGGGAAGGGCATCGCGTTGTGCCCCTTTCCCACTACTCACCCGTCCCCGTTGATGTCTGCGGCAGCCACCGCATAGCCGAAGTAGGAGGCCATCTGAGGTGGGGGTCGACAAAGTCAGCATTGGGTCAGAACTAGGGGGTCACTCAACGGGACCAACAGGGACTGTCAGGGGAGGTCAGAGACTCCAGGGAGCCTGAGAAGTTGGGCTGAGCTTACTGGGTTAGGGCTGGGACTTGGTTGGCAGAGGGCCAAGCTAGGTCGTGTGTGGGGGGTGTCCTCACCTGTTCCCCTGAGAAGTTGTAGAGGGATCGGATGTCTGAGCCATTAAGGATGGTGACCTGGGGATGACGAGATAACACCCATTGGTCGTGGACTCCCAGACCATCCCATGGGTGGAGGACAAATGGGTATGGGATTCCCCGGGGGGAGGCATTTGTTAGAGACGCAGACCATTTGTCTCCTAATTCCCTCCAGACTTTGCTTTCGTGTTCCCATCTCTATGCCAGGTGGCTCCATTACATGGCAACGTCACTAGTTTTCTCCGTATCACTGATCAACTACTGACGGATTTTATATTTATCTGTCCATTGTTCATCTCTACCCACTAGAATGTAAGAGCAGTGCGGGCAGGAGTTTGGGTTTTCTTTGCTCTCGCCCCAGAGCCTGAAGCAGTGCTTCCGTAGTGCAGCAGACCATAATCATGAGTTGAATGATGAATGCACGCTGAGACTTCAGTCATTCCTCATCCCCCAGCCCTCCCAAACCACCAACACTCCTGGCTCCCCTCTGTCCGCCCTTAGCCACTGGCCCTTGACTCCTTGCCCTCTTCCTCACTCTCGCTATTACTCTGGTGTGAGTCCTCTCCCAGGACTGCGGGACGGCCCCCTGGCTGCCCGCCCCCCCCCCCCCCCCCCCCCCGCCTCTCGGCACCCTGCCTCTACTGCAGCAGATGGACTGATGGTCCCAGAGCGGATCCAGGAGGGACACTTCTGGCTTGGAAATCCACAGGGATTCCCTGGAGCCATTGCCCAAAGTCTCAACTTCTTGGCCTCTTCTGAGGCCCTGGAGAATCTGGCCCCAACCTATCTGTTCTTCTTCAACCTTTCCTGATTCTCCTCATCCTCAATCAGCCCACGAGTCTGCTACAATGGCCTGACTTTCCTCTTCTTCTATGCTTTTCATGCTCCTGTCCCAGATGCCCTCTTGCCTCATCTCCAAGGATCCTTCATAGAACCTTCTCTGATCCGTTCGTTCCTCCACTAATCTGCTATATCTTTTTTTTTTTTTAAGATTTTATTTATTTATTTGAGAGAGAGAGAGCACAAGCTGGGGGAGCAGCAGAGGGAGAGGGAGAAGCAGGCTCCCTGCCGAGCAGGGAACCCGATGCGGGGCTCGATCCCAAGACCGTGGGATCATGAATGGGCAGAGCCTGCTGCACCGAGGGGTACAGGAAGTTGCCGCACCTGAGATTATAACTGTACCTGTGTCTTATCTTACATCTTCGATTAGAAGCACCTTATGAGATGGGGTACAGTGTCTTATTCATCTTCTCATCTCTTACCTTGCCTTAATAAACGCTGTCAATTGAACGAACTCTTGTGGCATTCTTATCTATGTCCTTTTTAAAGCACTTGTCAAGGTCTAATAATAACAGCTACCAGTTGTACACTGCCTAAGAGTTCACTAAGTACTTTCACTGGCATTATTTCATTTCATCCTTACAAGAGCCTTGTGAGGTCAGAACTATTATTATCCCATTATACAGAGAAGAATGAGGCTCAGAGAGGCTAAGTAGGTTTAAGGATTTTATGGAATGAAATGGGGTATGAATAAATAACAGAATGATTCATCCAGAGTAAGCGCCAGTACTTGAACCCAGGTCTGCCTCCCAAGCCTGTGTTCTGATCCACTTTTTGAACCCTCACAAACTGCCGTGCATGGTTCTTTGTGATTAGCCGGGGGAAGGGAAGGGAAGAGAGGGAGGGAGGGTCAAGCTTCGTCTTACATAACCATAGGTGAGGTTCCCTTTGGGCACGCCAGCAATAAAGTCTGCAAAGAGAAGAGAAAGTCGTGGGTTAAGTGTGGGGAAAGGGGCATCAGACCAGAATGGGGTCTCGGTTCCTGTGACCCCAGGTCCTGGGTGTCCTCCATCCATCCCTCTCCCGTGGCCCCAGCCTGGGGGACACACTCACCTTCTGTGTCGTCACCACTGAATTCACCCACAGCCACAGAGTATCCTGGGGACAGGGTGAGTGGATATTAGTATTCCTGTGGGGACCCCTCTGCTGTGGCCCATCCTCCAGTTTCTTCCCCACCCCTACTGGGCCTCCATATGCAGCCTGCACACAAGTATGGCAGAGGGACTGGGGATGCCTGAGTGGGAGAAGAGAAGTGGGGGGAGTTGGGGCAAGAGTACCTCAGGTTCTCTCCCTGTAGACCCCTCCCCATTGCTCACTCACCCAGGTAGCTGTCATCGTAAATGGAACTGGCCTGGCGGGTCTGCAGCTGCCCCTGCACCAGGTTGATCAGGTACTCAGGGTAATAGGATTCTGCAATCTGTTCCTGGGTGGCAGACAGGATCTGGCCTGGGGAAGGGGACGAGGAGTTGGATGGACGGAGGAGGAGGTGGCAGGGAGGGGGGCACTGGGAGCCGACGGGGTGGCATTGCAGAAGTCTGGTTCAGGGAAGAGAAGCTTGTGGAGGGTGGAGGAAAAGGATATATACATCTAAGGAAGGGAGAGGAGAATCGGGATGGGGGCAGAAGAGGGAAGGATGGTGATCTCAGGCGGGAAGAGGGACGAGAGGCTGTGTGCCAGGGGACAAAGAGACAGCAGAGGAAGGACTTACCTTGCCAGAAATAGCTCCCTGGTCCACCCAGGACCACACGCCCAGTCTATAGGGGGAAGGAGAGGAGTCCACATCTGGTCCTGACTCCCGTGTGATGCCACCCACAGCCACTTCCCTCCCAGACCACCCTCTCACCTTGGTGAACTCAGCACTGAAGCCCCCTTGGCAGTAACCCTGTCCTGCTGCCCAGCTGAAATCTGTGAGGGGGAGAAGGTGGTGGGAAGGAGCCCAGCACAGATGGGTCTCGCAGGAAAGGAGAGCGCGCTTGGGGAGGGAGAGGGGAGGGGGCATCAGAGAAAGGACCTCCCTGGACCTGACAGTGACCAGAAAGGCTAACTGGGGTGGGGTGGGGACTCACAGAGCGAAGGCAGACGTGGGGCGCATGCCCCCTCTTGCCCTACCTGAGCGGCAAGGTGCATACTCCAGAACTCGGGTGAAATTGCCTGTGGAGAGGTAGCAGGTGCCCACGGGGTCGCTCAGCGGCTCCTTCTCTGTGCGCCAGCTGTATAGGGGAGCACAGGCCTGGCAGGGCCCGGGAGGAGGGGGCTTCAGGTCAGTCCGACGGGGCCTCTCCTCTCTCCCTCTGTGGGAGAGGGCCTGTGCTGCACTATATTCAACCACTGCCCATCCCCTAGTCGCCACACCACTGAGCCTGCCGGGCCCTCACCAAGATGGAGGAGCCGTGGGCTCGAACTGTTGCTCCGAACCATTGCAAGGACTTGTACTCCACAGGCTCCTGTCCCTCTGGGCTGGACACTAAGGACTCCAGGATCCGAGAGCCTTGGAGAAGTGAGAGAGGCAGTCATGCTGGGCTGTGGACGGCTGAGCCCTCGAGCAGCCCTCGCCCTCGAGCGGCCCTCACCCTCGGCCTGGGAGCTCCCAGGCACTTGCAAACCTCGAGCCCCATGACTCACTGGGAGGAGTGGGGAAGGGTCTTTAGAGTCTACTTTGTGCAGCCTGACTCACCCCTTCCCCAGACACATGTATGCGCGCACACACACACACACACACGCACACACACGCACAGAACCTAGGCTTTCTAGAGCTGCCTTCCCCTCATCCCCGTGCCTCCTCACCTAGCTGGGACAGGGATGCCTGCGGTAAGGGGGAGGCAGGAGGGTGGTGGGGAAGAAAGGTTATTTCCCTCGAGGGTAGTCCTCTGGCTCCACTTCTCTGTACCTGGGTCTGTGTCTTTAACAGCACCTTGTTCCATCCCCTTTCTTATCTGGGTTTCTGTCCCCTTATGTCTCTCTTTCTCTCTCTCTCTCTCCCTTCATTTGTCTGTCTCTCCAAATCTTATCTCTGCCCTCTATAGGACGGTTTTTTTCTTTCCTTTGATTCTCATCTTTCAGGTTAAAAAAAAAAAAAAAGGCAGTCTGTTTCATGATCTTCTCCCTGCCCTTGCCATTGTCTCCATCTTTTTCTCCCTCCTCTTTTTGTCCCCTCACCCCAGTCTTTATCTCTGGAGCCAGACTGTTCAGGTTCATGTCCCTTATCCACCATATACTACTAGCTACATGACCTCGGACAAGTTACTTGACCTCCGTTTCCTCATCTATGAAATGGGGATAATACCTCACCCTGGGGTTGAAAAGATTAAGCAAGTTAAAGTATGCAAAGTGCTCACAACAGTGAGCAAGTGCTCTGAATGTGTCAGCCGTCACTTCTGTCTATCTGTCCGTCCGTCTCCCCGTGCCTCGCTGCCATCCACCTCTGCATCTACTCCAGACCCGGAGCTCCTTGCGGGCAGTGCTTTCATCGCGCCCCGGTCCCCGCAGCACCAGCACAGTGCCTGCCATGCACCGTCTGTCACTTAGTCAGTGCTTAGCTGGATGCACTGAAAAGTCTGTGTGACTCTCCCTGTCTTTGTCTGCGTTACTGCCCCGGCCTCCCAGAGTTGTGGGTGATTCAGGGGAAATGAGAGCCACATGTTTCTGAATCACGCCCGCCCTCCTTGGGCTGGGCTGGACTGGGAACGTGGTAGGAGTGCCACGGGAAGCCGCTGCGCCGCTACCGCACGGCGCTGGAGCCCAGAGCGCCGGAGCCCGGAGCGCCGGGACGGCACGTGGCCACGGAACCCCGGCCGGCTCCACCCCTCGCTCCGGGCGCCGCTCGGCCCGCCCCCACGCGCCGCACCACCCCCAGTCCCTTTCCGAGCTTCCCCGCCTACCGGAGGGGGTTACCTTTACTGTCAAATTCAATGGGTGTGCAGTGTACCGGGCTGGCGCCCCAGGGACAGAGGTAGACAGCACCACCCTGCAGCACTCCCGGCTGGCTGGTGTTAGCCTTGGGCGCTCCCACCAGCACGCTGACCCTGTGGAGGGGAAAGGAGAGGTGGTTCAGAATGACTGCTAGCTCTCCTCCAGTCTCCCCCAGGCTTCTGGGCCAGGGGCTGGCGGGGGGTGGGGTAGATGCCCCCCTGGGTTGTATTTAGATCCCAGAAGATGCCACAGATGCCAGAGGCACAGGCTGGAGTCAGGTGGTCCCCATGTGCCGCTGTCACTAACACAACCACCCCCCTCCACCACCTTCCCCTGTTACTAGAGAGGAGGAACCAGAGTCAGTTCTGGGAAGGGAACAGGAGCCAGAAGGCCTGGACCCCAGCTTCTCCGTCTCCCCTGTGGATTGCCAGGATTGGACACGCAGCCCCTGGAGCTCCAGGGTCCTCTCACCTAGCCTCTACCCTCTTGTCCCAAGCCAAAGCCCTTCTCTGGGCCAAGACCCAGGCACCCGGCTGCCCAGCCTTGGGGCGTGTAGGAGGAAAATGTGAGTCTTGGAAATCAGTCAGTAGAAGTGGAGAGAGGAGCTTGGAGGATGGTGAAGACAGATTCCCCTGGGCCTGGGCCTGCCCGCCCCTGGGCTCTGGGGTAGACCTCCCCGTCTTGGCTAGGTTTCTGCTCAGCCCCCAACCCCTTCCCCACACACCATCCCTAGGAGTCTGAATTCAGATCTTGCTCTACTGGGTCTTGATTCTAAACATGGTGCTTTGAGACAATGAGGAGAAAGTTGCCTTTGCTGGGGGGTCCTATGTAACGGGGTGGTCATGATTAAGGTCCCGGGCAATCTTTCCTGCCTTTGGCTCTGCCTCTACCACAGTCTTTGAGGTCCCTTGGCTCCAAGGCCTCTGTGTAGCCATCAGCCCTGTTGGTTTTCTCCTCCAGGGTCTCCCACAAGGACTGCATCTGGCAGCCTGGGGCAACTGGACCCAGCCCCTGGGCCAGTGTCCCTGCCAGCCTGGCCTCTATTCTCCTCCCATATCTGCTCTGGCACTGCTTCTCAATCTCTCTGTCTCTTTGCCCCTGTGACTACTTGCCTTCTTCGTTTCGGTTTTTTGAGTCCTCTGTCTCTCTCTCCATCTCAGATCTTGGGCTCTTCCATCTCTACTGGTTTCTGGCCTCTTTTAGCTTTCAACATTCCCTGTACCATCTCTTCCCTGATTTGGGTATGTTCCCTAGCCTTCCTTACCAGGAAAGAGCCCAAGTGGGTAAGTATGGTAGAGGTCCCAAAAGCTAGGGGTGTCTTCCAAGAGGACCAGGTGGGGCAGGGGTGAGAGGGGTGGGGTTCAAGAGGAACAGGAGATGGGGAGAATAAGGTGGCAGGGTCACGGGACTGAAGTGGGGAGTGTGGAGTGGGCAAGGAGGGCCGGAGGATGAGAACAGAGGAGGGAGAAGGCAGGGTCCAGAGGAATAGGAGGGGGCCAGGGAGGGAGAGTTCCTGGAGTGAAGGGGGGTGGGGTGTGAGCCCTGGTTACCCTGGGGACAGGAAATGTTTACTGCCTGTGGCTTCCTGTCTGTTTCCAACCTCTCACTTCTCCGTTTGTCTCCCACCCGCTGGCCGGGCCCCACCCCTCTCACTCAGGCCTTACATCCAGTTGGGGGGTGGGAGCTGGCTACTTGGAAGGCACAGGGATCCAGTCAGTTGCCAGGCCCAGTAGGGGAGGCTGGTGGGGGGCAGAGGTTGCACTGTCCCAGGACTGGGTGAGGAGAGAGGGGTGCAAGCGTCCCTTAGCAGGCGCAGCTCCAGACAATAGCTGTGGAACAGGAGGCAGTGAAAAGAGCACTGGACTAGGAGTCAGGAGCTCCGGGTCAGGCTCTAGCTCAGTGTGGACTTGGGCGATACCCTTTCCCTCTCTCTCTAGGTGAAGAGGTTGAACAGTTTACCTGAAAGTCTCCTGGAGCTCTGATATTCCATTTCCAGGAGAGCACAAGGCGGCAGCCAAGAGACCCTGCTCCCACTCCCAGTTTTCCAACACCCCCTGCTCTTGATGACGAACTGAGCCCGAGGGCTCTTAGGATGGCTTGCAGAAGAAGCTTGGAGTTTGGCAGGGTTGGAAGGTGAGTGAGGCCTTACAAAGCCTGTGAAGCGCACAGGCTCATGGCCTGGGGGGCATATACGTTGTGGCTGTGCGAGAGATCAGGAGATCTGGCAAGCAGGCAAGGAACCCAGACCCAGACCCCCACCCCGTGACTGATACGTGCGGTTGCAGTGGCCCTTGCATCCCAATAAATAGCGCCCTCCCCCATGTGCCAAGCAAAGTGCCTGGTGTCAGGGTAGCCCCATCACATAGTTTATCCTTGTTCCCCCACTCCTAGTTCTTGCTTCCTAAATCCTGCAGCAGTTGGGCCCTCTTAGGGGTCCACGAAGGTAACAATGGAGGGACCTTGGGCTATTTTCAGTATTTCAGAAAGCCTAATGGGAATCATGCCTTCACCTGATAAGGTGGCTGGGCTAATTAAAACCTCAAGTGTATTTGCTTTTGGCTAAAATGATATCAACATTTGGGGAAGCTGGTTATCACGTATTGGTCAGAAGCTCTGATTGGCAGCTCTAGCTGTCTTCTTGTTCTAACTTCTAGTTGATAAAAAACAGGAAAAAGGAATTAATTATGCCTTACTAAATGCAGTTTGGCAGATAAAGTCTTCTAAAATGTGGAGTTCACGGGAAGAAATAATTGCCATAATTACTTTTGAAGCCTCAGCTCCCCGAAATTCTAGAGTTGGCTCGTGGAGACACAGGCTACCACAGCTTCGAGGAGCCACTAGTTTGACGACTGTCCCGTAGATGCCTCAGGCCAGCCACATGGACGTTTGGGGAGGCCCGTTTGGTCCTGACAGTCCTCCCCATCTTCTTTTAGAGCAACTTCTTTTCCCGGTTTTATATAGAATGCCCTGGTAAGCCATCGTTTGAATTTAAACAAAAATAAAGGAAATAAAGAAAAAGCTTTACTTAAAAAATTGCTGACCTAGTCCCATGTTCTCATTTTACAGATGGGAAAACTAAGTCCCAGAGAGGTTAAGTAACATGTCCAAGGTCACTCAGAATCCTTCCCGACATAAGGACCAGAAGCTAAGAACCCTCTTTCCTAGGCCAGCGTTCTGGTCTACCCTGCTGCCAACATATCCCCTTCTCTCCCCTCTACTATCTCCCCAGCCAGGCTTCTGATTAACCAAGTTCCTGTTCAATACATGGTTACTGTTTGACTCTGTTGGCCTGGCAAGGTCGGGGGTGGGGAGTAGCAAGTGGACCAGGGCCCACCTCCTGCAGGTCCTACAGCTGCCCTGGCCAGGTCAGAAGAGGACATTCTAGATCCCCCAGTGTATTCCCAAGAGAAATGCCCGGCTGGCTGGTGGGGAAGAGTGGGCTCCACTTGTGGCAGCGCCGGTACCAGAAGGGAAGGAGGAGCCGGGCTAAGTCTGGATGCCTTTCCAGCTTGTGACCTGGGCCAAGTCACTTCTCTCCAAGCTCTGGATTCTCTCCCCATAAAATGACGGGTTGCCCTTGAATGGTCCCTAAGCCAATTTCTATGATTCCTGAAGTTTCCGTTTATATGTATATATAAAACGACACGATAGTGTTTCCTATATACCCAATGCAAGGGTTTTTGTTAACAATCCAATGGAAAAATTGATAGGACAGTGCTAAGGAATGTGAAGGACCATTATTACTATCACTACTCTAAACAAATCCTAAAAGCAAGTAAGAAATGGGGAATAAGTTAGACAAAGAACCAGGTGATATCCAGGGAGGAGAAAACCAGAAATAGAAAACAGCTACCCTGGAAAAATCATGCCTCCCATGTACTGATCACCCTCTATGGACCAGGTGCTTTTTGTATCTGTTGTCTCACTCAGTCCTCAGAACAGCCTCATCCATTAGGTGTCTGATTTTCATGAAACACCATGAAACACGGAGCAAAAGTAACTCGCCCCAGGTCACACAAAGAACAAAGTGGTGGGGCCAGGATGCACCCCCAGCGCTGTCTGACTCAAAGCGTGGCCTTTCTTACCACGTAACCCCTCTCGGCCTCACCCTGCCCTTTGATGCTGTCTCAGTGCCCCTGTGAGAGATGTTTCGGGGACAACAAGAACACTGAGGCCTGCCCTCTCCAGAGATGGCCCCAGGTTGGGAGCTACTTTTGTCCCCTGTGGGCAGGAGGGGGTTGAAGGCCCAGCTGTGGTGGGAGGGAGGTCACTGGGGAGGTGGATTGTTCAGAGTCCTACTCTAAGGGTGTATTGTAAGAGAAAATGAGAGGGGAGGAGTGCAAGCTGGACACCTGGGTTCTCTTGGGAGGAGAGATGAGCAGAGGGGGAGGAGGAGGGATGAGAAGGCTGGGTCCTGGTTGAGAAGACTGCTTTAGGGACTATAGGATCAGCCCAGGGGCCAGACACCTAGGGAATGGGAGTGTGTGAAAATCCAGATGTTTTAAAGGAGTCTTTTAAAAGGGAGATGACACTTTGGCTAGGTGGGGGTGGGGGTGGGCTGTGAGGAAGGTTAAGAGCCAGACCACTGGATTTACCCTGATATGGGGCAAGATCCCATCCCCTCCCTGCCTCCCTCTTCTCTACTCCATTAGGGTTGTGGTAAGCAGTTTGAGGGGGCCTGGGGGAGGCCAGGCCTGGCAGAGGCTCCAGGCCAGGGTGATGCAATGGGGTTTGGGCAGGAGGCCAGGGGGGTGGGGTGGGGGTTGGGTGGGG
Source organism: Phoca vitulina (assembly GCF_004348235.1). Classification (NCBI taxonomy): domain Eukaryota; kingdom Metazoa; phylum Chordata; class Mammalia; order Carnivora; family Phocidae; genus Phoca; species Phoca vitulina. Next base: position 17,023,285 of record NW_022589726.1, on the reverse strand, counting down.
ACCTTGAATAGCGCAGAACCAACAGCTGGGGCCTAACCATCGTTCTTTTTTCCCATTTCAGACAAAGGAGAAATTTGCTGCCCCCCCCATTGAATTAGCTAGATTAACCCCTTTTCTCCAAAAACTAAAGAAAATGAGTAGAGCTAAGTTAACTGTATCATGTATAAAAACAGCTCACCTCTGACAGAGGTCCTATCAAACCCCCAGACACTAGGGGTTGGGGTGGTGGTGGTCGGCACCAGTGGGAAGCTCAGAGCCCAGAGACAAGGAGAAGGAGGATTTCCCAGTTATTGTGGAGGATCAGGAATCTGGCAGCTGGGAGTCCCTGGCTTGGCCCAGGAGCAGCTACCTTCTTCTCTTGCTTCCCAACCCCCCACATTTAAACAAATACCCTTGTTCCAATGTTGCCTCAGCTCTAACTCCGGTTTCCCCAAGTCTGTGGGCTCCCCCCCTATCCAGGCACTCAGGGTCCAGTCTGCTTGTCACCCTGCTGAGCTGGGAATAAGGACCCTCCTTTGAGACTTCCCCAGTCCTTGATGTCCTATGTTATGACGCTCTTGGGCCCAGCGAGCCCGCGTCTCCCCAGCTTCCGACCCCAGCCCTGGAGTCCGGTCTCAGTTCAGCTCCAGCCTACAAGCTACAGGAAATCGGCATTTCTCTTCCTCCCAAGAGCTAGAGGAAGAGGGAAACCGCCCACCCCCCTTCACGCGCGCACACACACACCCCTCCCGACACATCCGAGCACCCGCCCTTGGCCAAGCCCGCCCCAGCGCCGGCGCCCCCAGGGCCCGTGTCCCGGGGCTCTCCCCAACTTCTCGGGTCCCCTCGTCCGAACCGAGATTGGGGGTGGAGGGCGGAGTAGGAGCCCGAGGAGAAAGGGGAGGGAGCCGCCATCCCCCTCCCGGGTCTTTCCCAGTCTGAGCGGAGGCGGGGGAGGGGAGGATGAAGCTGGTCCCCATTTAACCTCCGGACCCCCTCAGAGTCCGACTTCCCTCTTGCTACACACAGCTCATTCTGCTTCGACCCGTCTTCCCTCCGCACAATGGCCCTCCGGGGTCCCGAGGTCCCCCAGGGCTCCAAAAAGCCCTTCCCGGCCTCCGCGCCCCCTCTCGCCAGCATCCGCCTCGGGTCCCCGCAGCTCACAGATCTCAGCCAGAGACCCGCTGCTCTCGGTTCGCGCGTCCTCCTTTCCCTTGGCCCCGAGACCCTTGCCCAGACCTCTCCAGCTTCCAGCTTCGTGTCCTCTCCCCACCCCACACATGTCTCCCCACTGATCTCAAACTCCAGGCGCCCACTCCGCGCCGGCCACTGTCCCCTCCCTACTCCCGCGCGGGCCCCCAACTCTAGCGTGGGCCCCCAACTCCAGCCCTAGTCCTTCCAAACTCCGCCTCCCAAACTCAAGCCTTGGTCCCCTCCATACTCCAGCCGCGCCCCCAGTCTCCAGCCCCGCACCCCCCATCCCGCCGCCAACTCTCCTCACTCACCCGTCTGATCCCGGCCGGTAAAACTCCACCGAGAAGCCGAAGAAGGAGCCCGGGGGCCCAGAGAGCACAGCTGGGGCCTCGGCGTCTAAGTTGAAGCCCCCGACCCTGGGTGGCGGCGGCAGCAGCAGCAGCGGCGGCAGCAGCAGCAGCAGCAGCGGGGGTCGGCGCCGGGGGCCCCAGCGCAGCTGCACGGCGTGGAGAGGGAACCCTGGTGCCCGGCTCCCCATAGCGCCCGCTCTTCCCTGTCCTGGGGCCACCGACCCGGAGCCGCTTCCTAAACCTCCCAGAGGCGAATGACTCAACGCGGGGAGGAGTTTGCCAAACTCCCGGCTGAGCCCTCGCCCCGCCTGCCGGGGGGGCGGGCGGGGGGGCATTCCTGGGTCCTTGGAACGCTGAGCCCGCGCCCCCCACCCCGAAGGGGCGTGGGGGGGCCCCCGCACCTCTCCACTCCCTTCTCCCTAGCCCCAGCTGGAGGCCGGTTGTCTGGACTGGGTCAGACGGAGCGGGTTTGGGCTCTTCCCCCTCCTCTCTGCTTTCCCCTCCTTCCTCCCCCTCCTTTCCAGATGTACAACGTAAACGCTCGGAAAAGGAGTCGGAAAAAGGGAGCGGAGAATTTCCTAATGAGGAAAGGAATCACCTCTGGAGGGAGAAGGGAGCCTGTATATGTGTGTGGGGGTCTCCCTCATTCCTTCGGGAAGGAGATTTTGGGCTCTAAAGAGATAGGAGACACCTCTGGCATCTAGCCAACTGGGATTCCCCCTTGCCTTCCGGGGCCACTGGGTGCCTGGGTTCCGGCCAGCTGGATTTGGGATTCAGGAGTTGAGGTACAGAGCGCTCCCAGGCAGCCTGATCTGATGGAGGACCTGCCTGGGGCTCCTCGAGTTCTCCTGCCCCCTCACCCCCTCCCTCCAAGCTGCTGGAATTGAAAACCCAGGAGTTTGGGATCACTCACCAGGTGATTCTGCTCCAGGTCACCCCCTTCTTGGTTGTAGGGTATGGAAACCTCTGTTGAGACCCTCCCTAGAATCTGGCATTTGACCAAGAGCCTGGGAGTGGTTGGGAGGGGGGTGCTTTGGCCCCTCAGTGTCTTCTTGATCAAACTGGCCAGATTCCTACAAACCTGAAGATTTGTAGAGTGGGGTAGGGTGGTGGTGGTGTCTTGCAAAGGGACCCAACCTTTAAGTTCTGGGAGCTGGAACCCAGGACCCCGTTATCCCCTGATCTCCTGTGGATGTAGAGGAAAGGACTCTTTAGCAAGGGAAGGCAGTGACCCCCTGCCCACCCCTTCCCCCAGCCCTGGCTCTGTGTGATGAGATCACCTTTCAGGATTCTAGTCTTTATCTTAGTCTGGGGGAGGGGGACCAAGGGGCCTAGATTCTCTCCTAGCCTTTCCTTCCCAGCCCCCTTCCTGCCTTTTTTCCCCCAGGACTTCTCCCCTTCCAGAATAATAATCCCCCAAATCAAACCCTGCCCCCTCTCTTCCCCAGGCCCCTGCCCCACTCTGGCCTGGGGGACTCAGAATGGAAGTGCCCAGAATCAATGCTTTTTCCTTCCACACGGAGTCTTCCTCCTCATTCTGCTACTCTCCTTCCTGTCCCAAATCACCCAGCTGTTTTTTTTTAAAAGCCCCTCTCCAGAGCCAGCTGCAGCCCAGGGGAGAGGCCAGCTGGTCAGACTGTGGGGTGATGCTGGCCCCCATCCCACTCTCACATCTGTAGGTCCTGAGCCTTTCTTAGGCGAGGAACCCAAGGAACCTCTGGGTCAGAATCTAAGCATGACACTGCCTCCAAGGGAACCTCTAGGTGAAAACTGCTCGAGCCAAGGGCTGAGAACCCCTTTTGGCAGGAGAGGGGCTGTGGCCTGACTGCTGTACAGCCCAGCAAAGCACAAGTGTATGGACCCAGCTCTCTCGTTTTTTTTCAGCCCAGGCATAAACTCAGATTTTCCCAGGATTTGGGAGCTTGGGGTGGGGGGTGGGGAGGGGCATAGGGGTGTGTGACTCAGCTCCTCCCAGGAGCCTTGGTGGGGGACAGGGGACAGAGTGTCCTGCCCCAGTCCTCCTCCTCACTCCACACCCCCAGCCTTGGCCAACTCAAACAGGCCCCCTCCCTGTCCATTCCCCGCTCCTGTTTATACCGGGAGCCCCTTAGTCATTCTCTGGCTGGCTTTTCTACTCTCCCCAATATCCCTCCTCTCTTGGCTCTCTCTGCCCTTATAAGTCCTCTCCCAGTGGCCCCAACACCTCCTGCCTTTCCTCTCACCATGTCTGCCTTTGCCTGGCTCTGCTTTCCTCTGCTTCCGGGTCAGGCCTGGCTTAGGGTTCCCTCCTAGTTGGAGCTGCTTCTGTATAACCCTCCAGGTCTGGAAGGTCAGCCTAGGAGGGGCCTAAAAGGTCTGCCAGGAGGGGGTTAATCTAGAGGTTATCAGCCCAACCCTCTCTTTCAGAAGAGGAAATGGGTGTAGACAGATGAAGTGACTTATCCAAGGTCACAGGGCTAGGCAGTCAGTGGTGAGTCTAGAACTTAAGTGTTTTGACTCTAAACCCAATGCCCTTTCTTCTCAGCCAGCTGACCTCTAAATGCTCTGTCTCCTCTCAGCTTTCTCTCTTCTGTGTATCTCTCAGCTTGTCTCTGGCCCAGCCTGTATGTCTCCAAGTGTCTCTGTTTTGTCTCTCACATCTGACCTCTCTGGTACCCTCTGTCCCTTCAACGCTCAGTAGGAATGATTTGCTGTGATGACTGACTATTATTAATCACAGTCTGCTTGACGGTGGGGCAGAAGGAGTGAAGGGCAAGGGCAGGACACTCACCAGGCTCCTGCTGTCACCAGCCTGCCCGCCCTGAAGGCTGAAGCCTTAAAACAAGAAGAGGAAATTCTCAGAGATGGTCAGGGTAGAGGTGCAAGTTCTAAAGCCAGGGACCATGCTCAGTTTCAGTAGGGTGGGAGAGGGATGAGGAGTATTAATGGTTTATTTCCCATTTGCTATGTGTCTGGTCCTGCACTTGACCTTTAACCTGCCTTTATCCCATTTAATCTTCCCAACTATCCAGCATTTGAATGTACCATATTCCTCATTTTACTGTGAAGAAACTGAGGCCCAACGAGTGAAGCGACTGAGCCAAGATCAACAGAAAGAAAGGGGCTGAGGGGCGCCTGGGTGGCTCAGCCGGTAAGCATCTGCCTTCGGCTCAGGTCATGATTTCAGGATCGAGCCCCGCGTGGGGCTCCCTGCTCAGCGGGAAGACTGCTTCTCCCTCCCCCACTCTCCCTGCCTGTGTTCCCTCTCTCGCTGTGTCTCTTTCAAATAAATAAGTAAAATCTTAAAAAAAAAAAAAGAAAGAAAGAAAGAAAGGGGCCAAGGTAGAATCCAAATTCAATCCCAGCTGATAACAAAGTCATTGCTTTTCCCACCGTACTGTCAGTTTGGCCCTCTAAACTGGGCTGGGTTTCTATAGGGGGAAGATTCTGGAGCAGGGATCCTTAACCTAGGTCCACTGTCCGCAGGGTGGGGTGGTGGGAACACTGGGTGCACAATCCATTAGCCCTCTGAAACTGGATGGAAGTTCTTGTGTGTATGCATGTGATTTCTCTGGGGTGAGACCCGGTTGTTTCTCTTAGAGTCTCAAATGCCTGGAAATTCTACGAACACTGAGGCTGGATGTCCTGATTTCAAGGAATAGACTCAAGCCTTGTCAGGTCTGTAAGAAGCCTGGTTGGGTGGTTTGGGCTGAGTGAGGTCCTCATGAAATAAAACTTCCTCACTGGTGGTTGTAGGTGTGCTGAGACAGATACCGATCCCCTCAACCCTTGTAGTCTAGAGAGACCCGGAACTGCCAGAAACCCCAGGCTGGGGGCTCTCGCTTACTGTGGGGGACTGTGCAAATGTCACTTGATACAAACAAGACTGGGAAGAGCTTGCTGGACAAAGGGGCCAGAGGGGTTAGGTGGTCTGTGGCTCCTGGCTTTGGCCTGGGGGTCCCAATCCCTCTGCCCTGTGGTGGGGTGATGAGTGGGAGTCCTTCTCAGAGAGGGAAAGAAGGGGAGCTGCGGCGGGGTGGGGGGCGGATCTCTGGAAATAGAGTAGGAGCCCAGTTATCCCAGGAATCTGGGTCCAGAGTCTGCTAACACTGAGACATTGCTCTGAGTGTGTGTATCTAAGAGAGAGGAATTGGAAAGTACAGGAGCAAGCCATCTGAGCCCTTGGGCTCTGTCACTGCCCTGACTCAGGTCTCAGCCTAGAGGAACTGATGGCTCCATCATCTGTGAGTCACCACCCACCACCCCCACTCCCTGTCTGGTGGGAAGAACCCCCTCCCCCATGCCCTAGACCTAAAGTAAATCCAGACTACCCTCCCCTTTCCACACCCACTTTGCTCAGAGCACCGAAGGGGTGGATGATGTTTGCTAGGGTGACAAGACCAGTCCTGGGGGATAGGATGCTTGAGTTCTCTTGGTGCTCCAGGGCTCTGAACCTAGGGGTTGAGACTGTGACCAGATAGCTCTGGAAGGAACCAAACTGGGAGATTTCCCAAGCTGGGACAAGAATTAGGGGAAGGACACTGATGGGAGAGGGGCAGGGCTAAGGAGACACTGGGGTGAAAAAAATATAAGACCCAGGGGTGCAAAACAAGCAGATCAATGGGAAGGAATTTCCTCCATCCCAGCTAGAGTCTTTGCTTCCAAAACCTCTTCAGTTTTTCTGTTCTTTTTTTCTGGAACAGAATTCTACAGCAAAATGTAACAACCCCAGATAGGAAGTTAAAAGGGAAATATGATTCTCTGGGGTGTTCTAAACGTTGACCTCATTTTATTTGCTCACCCACCCCACCCCCATTACTTTCCATCCTTTTTCTCCCCCTTGCTGCCTTGGAACTACCTCTGGAGAGCAAAGGAGTCCCTGAAGCTTCTGTGCTCAAAAACCTGGGGGCTGGAGGAGAGATCCATCCGGGGTGGGAGCTGTGGGCGGGAGCATCGGTTTCCTGGGATGGCCTTCCCAGATGTAAGCACATCTGGAGCCCATCAGGGAGGGACCTGGAACACCAGGATTCCCAATACACATCCGACTGGGGCTGTGAGGGGCTGAAGATGAGCCAGGCATTCCCTCCCACCCCCATAAGTTTGCCTGCCATTTCTAGCCCTCTCCTGGGAAGGATTACCAATCCCAGACAGGAAGTTAGGGCATTGGAAGGGGCTGGGAGCAGGGCAAGAGATCGCAGGGATTGCACCCAAAGCCAGACAGACTGTTTCATTAGCTTCAGCTCCTTCTGGCTGTACAGAGATGACATCTCTGATCAGGAAGGAATCAGGGTTTGTGTGTGTGTCTGTGTGTATAGCATAGGTATGCCATTTGTTCTTAACAAAAGAATAAATTTGCCCTGGCATGAGGTTGGGGATGGGGGCCAGCATGTCCCCCCTGCTTGCTTTTCATGAAAGGACAGAAGTCCTGCCCATGAGTCTCTGGACCTTTTGCACTCCTCACCTCTCCACCCTCAAACAAACACACACACTCCTTCCTTGGCTGCAAATTCCTCCCTGTCCATCGTCACCTTGTAATGAGCACATTTGTTTTCCAGGGATCACGTACAGGGCTAAGAATAGGTCTATCCCCTTGCCCTTCCCCTCGGGGAGAGCTAACCTGTTGGGGTTGAATTTGGGGGTAAAAGGGGTGTACAGTGACCTCTGCAAGGGGTCCCGGTGTTGCCAGCAGCCAGCCCCTCAGGGTCAAATGGAAAGTCTCTGGGGCCAAGACTCAGGAGTTCAGTGATACGGAGCACTCCTGGGGAGTAGAGCCCTCTCCCTTTCTCCTACAGCTTGATGGGGAACCAAACCTGGAAAGATTCTTAAACAGCCTCTGGACTCTAAGGTTGTGGCTTACTGAGTTGAGATAATAATATAATAGAAGGTAGTGTTGTATACAATTTATGAGTGCAAAAATATATGGGGGTCTTCCTGCCTTACCTGCAGCAAAGACTGAATGGGCTTTGCCCTTTGAGCCTCCATCCCTTCTCACCTCTGGCCTCAACCCTTGACTGGACTTCAAAGCCCCAGGGGAGAAGCCAAGAGGAGGAGTTCCCCGACCTATTGGCTCAGATCCCTTTCAATAGCTCTCCAGCAGCTCAGAGGCTGGGCACCAGAGACCTCCCTGTCCCCATCTCTGATCTAGGCTTGGCTAGGGGGTCCCAGCAGACAGAACTGTGGGGTGGGGGGTAGGGCTAAGGCCCTCAGGTCTCTAAGATAGAGGGATATGTGATGGAGATTGACCTGGGAAGAAGGGAAATGGGGTTTGGTAGGTGGCTGAGTGGCTGGGGGAGGGAAAGGTGGGACGGAGCTCTAAGCTTTCACCTCAGGGAGATCAACCCTTTCTTCAGACCACCCCCTCACAGCCAGCCTGCCAGGGCACAGCTGGCCACACCCCCACAGCTGGTGGGGAAGAGATCACAACCCTACCCCCCTCCACAAGCCGATTGCTTACAGATGTGCCAGGAAAGGGGGGGGGTTGGAAGGAGCTTGGGTGGATGGGGGTGCAGGGAAGGAAAACTGAAGAAAGGAGGGGAGATTCATGGAAGCGAGAGAGGGAGACATTGTGGACACATGAGGAAGCCTGTGAAGATGAGGAAGAGTCAGAAGGAAACAGTTGGAGAGGGAGAGGGGAAAGGAGAAAAGCGGGTCTCATTCCCCCTGCAATTTGCCCTACTCACTGCAGGCAAATTAATCTTAAACCAAAGCTCTGATGATGCTACTTCGCCCCTCCCTCAAAACCTTCCATGGCTCCAGCCTTTTAACCAGTAGAGATCTGTCTACTCGAAAAGTGCTGAGAACCATGCAAGACACATAGAAGTATGGTTGACCCACATCAGTGTACATTTTGAGTGCTAACTATGTACAAAGTTCAGTGGGCCATGCTGGGGGGAATAAGAAGGGAGAAGAAGGAGGAGGGGGCATCAGGCTATGATGGGGATAGAAAGGAGCAAAGGGGTGGACAGAGAGGCCACATAAAGACAGAAAAGGCAGAGTGATTCAGGAGGCAGAGCCAGGAGGATGAAAGGGAAGGGGTGGAGGCAGCAGGAGGGAGGGTCCTGGAAAGATGGGTGAGAGGAGGGAAGGGGAAAGGACCAGGAAGGAAAGAAGTAGGGGGAAGAGGGAGGATGCGGAGGGAGGCATATGGAGGCATGGTTAAGTAGGAGATGATAGAACTGGGGGGCCATCCTTTCCTCCTGCTGAGTCGGGAACTCTGCTGGCCCCCAAGAGGCACTTTGGAGTGGGCAGGAAGCCTGCAGGCTGCCTGGTCTGCTCCTCACCTGCTTCCCATTTAGGACCGAGCTTTCTCTGTCCCTCGCCATTTTGGGGTCCTTGAATTGACTATTCTTTCACTGGCTCCCTGTCCTCCTCACCCCCACCTCTTGGGTACCGATTTCTGAAGTCAACTTCCTCTGCACTCATCACACTGCAGGCCAGTCTCCTGTGTCCCTCTTCTCTGCGTTTCTTTCCCTGAGGTGGGTGGGCAGGGGTGAAGCAGACCCAGAGGTGCTTCCAGCTCTGGTCTGCTCTCCACTCAGTGTCTCCCCTCCTCTGCCAAACCCGTTCTGGCCTGAGACATTTGTGTCAGAAGTCCCTTTGGCCCCTTTCCTGCTCCTGAATCCCTGGAGTGGTATTTGGGGGTAGGAGGAGGCGTAAGGTCCTAGATGGAAAGTCTGACGCTGAGTCCAGGCCCCCAGCCCCACTCAGACGGGCTGAGCTCATCTCTCCAAGCAACCACAGCTGGACATTTTCCATGTGATCACCTCAGGGATGGGGGCTGGGTTCCAGAAACCCAGACAGAGCTGACTGAGTTTCACAACCGGCAGGCTTGGGGATGGAGCACCCTCAGGTGCCTCCACCCCACTTCTGCTGTGCTCTGTAGGGAAAGCCTGGGGGAGAACCAAGACCAGAGGAGAAATAGGCCTGGAGAAGAGTCAAAGCTGGGATAGATTTTGGGCCCAAGTTGGCCCAGGTTTTTGTATCCCTGCATGAATGTTCACCATTTGTGCTGGTTGGGCTGGGAAAAGGTCCTGTGTGCTGTGAATGTTTATGGGAGGTGAAAACCTCTGTGTGTGTGTATGTGTGTGTGTGTGTGTGTGTGTGTGTGTGTGTGGTCTGAGCACCTGAACGTGCTTGTGTCGGTGTGCACAGATGCAAGGGGCGGGTGCGCATCTGGGGCCTGAGTGGTCAACAGGCAGTTGGGGCATGATCTCTTGCCAGTGCGGGGTTGGGGGGGTGAGCCAGGGGCCTGAGGAATGAGGGCTGCCTGCTTTCCCCACCATCCCATCCCTTCTCTAGCCAACGGCCTTCTCTTTCAATCACAGATAACTGGAGGGCCAGAGAAAGCAAGCCATAAAACAGAAAGAGGAACGGGTCACTTTCTTCCCCAGTGGAAGAAATTGGGGCGAGGAGCTTCAGGGACTGGCTGAGGTGGGGGTGATCGCTCAGCAGCGGATGCGGGGGTTGCCGTGAGAGTAGCCCCTGGCGCCCCTGCCATGAAGGCTGCTGAGCTGGAAGCAGTAGGTGGCATCCAGCGTGGGTCTCCGGACCCCTTTCTTCCCTCTCCCCCAGGCCCTGGGATGTTGGGACCGTCTGGAGGAGGCTGGTGGGGAGGTGGGAAAGAGAGTGGGCAGGAAGCACTTGGCTGTTTGTTCCCTCTCTTTCCGGACTCCTTTGTGGCGGCAGACTGGCTTCCTTCCTCACCGGGGCACCTTGGCTCCCAGCTAATTTCCTCTCTTATGCCTTAGCTCTCAGCCTGGCCCAGTGGAGTTTTTCCAAGCGGAGCCTTCTGGGAATGGGGACCCCTAGATAAGTGGAATAGAGGCTAAGGAATGCAAATGGGATGCCAGTCTGTCCCTCTCTCAACACGTTCAAGGTCAGTAGCCCCACGTGAATGAACGGTGGGAGGGCCTCATTGGCCAGAAGATGGGGAGCCTCTGAACAGAGCAGGGACGCAGGTATTTGGTTACCTGGGGCCTGCCCCTCCTGTAACCTGGGATGTGGAGAGAGCAGGGATGAAGAGACACCCCACCCCCACTGCAGCCTAGCTTCCTTCTCTGTGTCCCTACTTGGCTGTCCTTGCCTCAGTCTGCCCTGCCCCACCTCCCACCTCCATCCACTGCCCTACAAGTCAAGGAATGTAAGTTTCCTCTCTCACTCTCTCATTGATTAGTCATGGGCACCCCGATCCCCGCGGGAACCGTTACTCACCCTTGGGCCCCCCCTCACTGGCAGTGGTCTCCCCAGAACTGGCTGAGTTCCTGTAGGAGGAGCTCACAGTGTTGGACATGGAACGGAGGCGGTGGGGGTGGTGGGTGGTGGGCAGTGCAGTGTCCTAGAGACGGCCAAAGCAGGAGCCCCTCCCTCTTCCCAACACACACGTGCAGGGAGGTCATCCTCCTGGCTCTGGTCACTTTAATGGCCACAGGGGTTTAGGCAGAAGGGGTAGGATGGGGGTAGGGGCCTGTGTGCTGTGACTCTGTGGAGAAGGGCCCAAAGCAACTGAGCATCTAGTCTCTTCACCGGTGCTGGCTTCCGGGCCAGGACAGGGCCTGGGGCCCACTCTTTGGACTTGGCCGAGTGCCCAGGCCTGGCCTCTGTCACCCAGAATCAGACAGGGGCCTTTCCCAATAAGGAGCCTCCCAACTCTGGGTCTACTCCCTTGCTGCCCCCACTCCCTCTCCCCTCTAACAGCTCCTCTGCCCTAAAATGGCCACGTTTTTCCCTCCTTTCCTCCTTCCCTCCCCCGTATCCAGGTTTGGGCCCCAGGGGAGAGGAGGGGGCTAGGGAAGGGTAAGGACTGCCTAGGGGCCAGGCGAACAGGTTTGGAGAAGGGTAATGGGATTGCAGGAAAAGAGGGGAATCAGGCCACATGACCCAGGTAGATACAGAGGGTGGGGGTAGACACACAGCTTCCTGGAGTTGTCTTTTCCTATAATAACAGCCTATGGTATTATTATATATACTATATAGTATATACGATTATACATATCATAATACACATTATGTATTCTGAGAGCTTTACATGTATGAACTCATTTACTTGGTACTGTGCCATGTGAGGGAGCTGCTGTAGATCTATCTGTTAAGATGAGGGAACTGAGGCACAGAGAGTTTAAGTCACTAGTTCCAGTGTCCCTGGAAGAGCTGGGATTCAAACCCAAGCAATCTGGCTTCACTTTAGGAGAAACCAATCCACTGGCTTTGTCCGTGGAATACTTGAGCCTCACTGGCAGGGGCATAAGGAATGCCCAAGTGGCTTCTGGGGTGGTGATGCTCACAGAAGCTGCCAGTCAAATGTGACCCGTTATGGACCCTTGGGTATTTGCATGGATTCAGACTAAACACTCCCAGAGAGCCACTGGTCCATTTAAAAAAACCAAAAAGCAAAAAGCAAAAAATATATTTGTTGAGTGACACACAAATGATATGCGGGTTAGCACAGAAGCCAAATAAGTGTGACTGAAGGGTTGGGGGGTGGTGGTGGTGGGGATGCAAAAAGGGGCCGGAAATAAGAGCTAGGGATAAGATGGAGTAATGAAGAAGAAACCACAGGGTGTGTGTGGAGGGACCTTCTTGAGCCCTTTTCCAGCCCTTGTTTATATTCCAGGCATTTAAAAATAGTGATTTATTCTACCTACTGAGGTGGAGAAAAGAAGAGGAGGCTGAGAATTCTTCTAGCCCTGACAGCAGACAGGGGACACCCTGGGATGGATCCAGGTATTTGACTTGTAAGTTCCAGCTTGAGTCCGACTCTGCCCTTCTCTGGCTCTCAGTTTTTTCTTTCCCAAACCAAAGGAATTGAATGAGATGGTCCCTGAGTTTCCATCTCCAACACATTCAGATTCCTATGTAAGAACTCAGTGCGGGGGGGAAAAAAAAGAACTCACTGGGGAAAACCAGCGTGGGGGCTGGAGTCCTTCTGTGTGTGTGGGTGGGTGGGGGGGTGGGCAGGACTAAACAAACACTTGGTAACTAGGATGAGCTCAGGGCTCTCAGGGAAAGGCTCTGCAGGGGGTGATGGGAAGAAAGCCAGGCCAGGCGAGGCCAGACCCCAGAAAAGTGAATGGAAAATGGACTCACTCATTCATTCAACCGTGTACCTTCAGAAATTAAAAGCTAGGAATCTGAGCTTCCCATCCAAGGAGGCTATAATGAGACTAGGAGCTCTAAATGTCTAGGAAGGGCAAACTTTCAGGTCCCTCCCCAATTTTTGAGGTATTGTGGGAAAAATTAGCTAAGTTACCAAGTACCAGGTACAGATCTAAGCATTATGTATATATTACCTCATTTAACCTCAAAATAATCTGAAGAGGCAGCACTTTATATCTTTCAAATCCCTTTCCCTATTTCATCTTCCTAATAACCCTCTAAAGTTTACAAAGCCATTTGACTGATGAGGAATCTGAAAAAGCAGGAAAAGGCGAAATGAGATTTCTAATAGGACTTTTCTAACTGGTAAAGGTGGGACACCCTGGAAGGAGTTATGGGGATTCTCACTTCCTGTGAAGATCTTTTCTACTCTGGGTTTCAGGATTGGCTTAGCTGAAGGAAGGCGGGGTGCACTTTCCAGTCCTTGACAGGCAGGAGATGGGGTTATGCACCAATGTCACCTGATATGTTACTGGTTAGGAATGAGAAAATTGCACCCTGATACCTTAGATTTGTTCCTAAGAAGTCTTTAGAGATAGAAACAATCACAGGGTTGGGGAATTACTTTAAATCTGCCAAAGGAGCTCGAGAGGCCAGAGGCTGAATTCTGAGTGAAGTAGCTGCCCTTTGTTTCACCAGCTACTGGCTCAACAGCAGGATAGAAGGAAATTAGATATCCAGAGGGACTTCCCTATTGTTTGGGTTGATAGGGGAATCTTGCCTCCTGTGGGTGATTGTAAAGTTAATAGATTCTTCCATCACCAGTCAGCAGGAGGTGGGGGTATGAGTGGTAGTGGTGGTGGAGAGGGGGGATGGTAGTGGAGATGGAGTGGTTCCCCTAGATGACCCCTGACCAGTTAGAAGAGCCTGAGATTTCTGAGGAAGAGGAGGAAATTTGCCAAAAGGGCACTTTGAGGGGAGGGTCCATGTGTTGGGCTCCAGCCTGGGGTGAACTCAGAGACATAAATCACACCTCCCAACTGCCCATTTCCGCTTTGAGCTCGGTTCCCAGCCAAAAGCCCAGCTATCCTGCCAGAGGAGACGGAGTGTGGGGATGGGGGAGGGACCAAGGAGCTGGGAGTCAGTGGCTGGGAATGGGAATCAGCTGGGAATGAGCATCTGGTCTCATCGTGAGGGCTGGTAGGGCAGGGAGCCTGGAGACTTTAACAGAGCTGGGTTGTAGATCCCTCATTCTACTTCGGACACACCCACAGCCACACCCAGTCTTCCGAATTCTCCTCTCCCACAAACCAAACAATTGTGACGGGCCTCAAGGCCCAGACACCTACGTAGACCCACCCCCACTCTTTTCCCATCCAGCTGTTTCTCACTTTTGTCAGAAAACCCCAGATCTTCCGGTGAACTGCACTAGGAGAAAGAAGTAGGGGGTGAGAGAGAGAAGAGTATCCTGGATCTTCATTAAGATCTGGAAGCATCCTCCTCTAGTGATTCAAAGGCCTGCGTTTCTCATCTCTTTGGCCCTTCCCCACAGGGGACAGGTCTGGCTGATCTTCCCTCTCACTTTAGGAGAACCTTCGGGTCCCCTGTCCTCTTGGGGCGCAGTGCCTCCAAACCAGGAGGTAGAGCACGAGGCCTGACCCTGAGTAGGCCTCTTGGGTGAGGTAGATGTTTGAGGGCAGGAAGTTGAGAAAGCAACTGAGACAATGGTGTTTTCCACTGGATGGGGGCCAGGTTGCTGGGTTCTGTCTGACCCTAAGAGCACCTCCTACCTCTTCCTTTGGTCAGCTTTCCACACAGTGCTCATTTGTGGGGGGAGATAGGAGAGGCAGAGTTCCATGGGAGGAAGGGCCTTTTCCCTTCTGTCAGCCCTTTTCCAGGTGACTGTACTGGATTGATGAGGGATTTGGGGGTATAAGTAACCTTGTCCAGCCTGGGACCGTCCCATCCATGCCTGGTGTTCTCTTCCATGTAAAGGAGTTTGCCATGACCCTTCTATGGTATAGCATACATCTAAGGGAAACTATTATGAGGTGCCTAGCTGGCTCAGTCAGTAGACCATGCAACTTTTTCTTTCTTTTTAAAGATTATTTATTTATTTATTTATTTATTTATTTATTTATTTGTCAGAGAGAGAGAGCACAAGCAGGGGGAGCGGCAGGCAGAGGGAGAGGGAGAAGCAGATTCCCTGCTGAGCAGAGAGCAGACATGGGGCTTGATCCCAGGACCCTGGGATCATGACCTGAGCCAACTGCAGACGCTCAACAGACTGAGCCACCCAGGTGCCCCTGGAATATATTTTTTCCTAGAAAAGGGGAGGGGGTGAGGCCACAGCTACCAGGGCCACTTAAATGAGGGATAAATTGACATTGAAGCTTCCTTCCTCCGTTACCTGTCAGGAGCAGAAAAAGCCTCTTCCCAATACAACCTCTGTCAGTCACTTGAGGCTCAATGATTCAGTGTTGTTTCACTATGTGCCCAATTTATCTTTAGTTTTCTCCTGTGATTTTAGGGTTTGGGATGCACTGTCCTCTGTATCATTCATCAAGGCCTGCATGCACTTCCCCAGCTATTCTAACTCTCAGTAATGCCCCACTCTTCTGAATTCTTGCACTCACAGTATGAACTTACACAGTCTAGCACTTAATTATGCAGAGTATTTATAAAGCCCTTGTGCAGTTTAGAAAGTGAATACATTTGGATGTATATGTGATAGAAGCAATTGTAAATATCTTACAAAAGCATATTCCATAGAATTTTTAATGCTAATGTTTGCTTTTTGTTAATGTGCTTGTAATCTGCACAGGAAAGGTATATGTTATACTGGAAAGATGACCTGGGTTTGAATGCTGCCTCTCTCACTTAACAGTTATGTGACCTTGGCAAGTTCCTTAACATCCCTGAGTCCTAGTACCTTCATCCGTTAAGCAGAGCTCATACCTTCCTTGATTTGTTGGGAGAATGAAATGAATACAGTGTTTGTACAATTACCTGCCACAGTGCTCATTCAGTCCAGCTGATGAATCTGAAATCTATTCAAAGTCTGATAAGCTCTTTGAATGAAATAGAATGTATTTTATTGGTCAGTTCTCAGCACAGACGTTACTTCCTCCAAGGAACTTTCCTTTTTTTTGTAATTGTATTTATTTATTTTTTATTCACATATAATGTATTTTTTAACGACTGAGCCACCCAGGCGCCCCTCCAGATATAATGTATTTTTTATTTCAGGGGTACAGGTCTGTGATTCATCAGTCTTACACAATTCACAGTGCTCACCATAGCACATACCCTCCCCAATGTCATCACCCAGCTGCCCCATCCCCCCCACTCCCCTCCCCTCCAGCAACCCTCAATTTGTTTCCTGAGATTAAGAGTCTCTTATGGTGGGGTGCCTGGGTGGCTCAGTCGTTGAGCGTCTGAGATGAGATGAGCCCCGCATCAGGCTGCCTGCTCAGCGGGAAGCCTGCTTCTCCCTCTCCCACTCCCCTTGCTTGTGTTCCCTCTCTCGCTGTGTCTCTCTCTGTCAAATAAATAAAATCTAAAAAAAAAAAAAAAAAAAGAGAGTCTCTTATGGTTCGTCTCCCTTTGATTTCATCTTGTTTCATTTTTCCCTCTCTTCCCCTATGATCCTCTGTCTTTTTCCTCAAATTCCTCATATCAGTGAGATCATATGATACTTGTCTTTCTCTGATTGACTTATTTCGCTCAGCATAATACCCTCTAGTTCCATCCACGTCGTTGCAAATGGCAAGATTTCATTTTTTTGATGGCTGCATAATATTCCATTTGTGTGTGTGTGTGTGTGTGTGTGTGTGTGTGTGTGTGTGTATAAATATATACCACATCTTCTTTCTCCATTCATCTGTTGATGGACATCCAGGCTCTTTCCATAGTTTGGCTATTGTGGACATTGCTGTTATAAATATTGGGGTGCATGTGCCCCTTCGGATCACTACATTTGTATCTTTGGGGTAAATACCCAGTAGTGCAATTGCTGGGTCGTATGATAGCTCTATTTCCAAGAAGCTTTTCTTAATCCCCCACCCAGTTTCTCAGGTCTAGTCACTGCACTATATCTTCTTGTTTAATTGTCTCCCCCACTAGGCACAGCTCTGTGAGATAAGGTCTCGTTAATGTCAGTTTTTCCATCGCCTAGCACATTGCTCAGATCAGTAAGTATTATTTGAATAAATTAAGCCTTTTAAAAAAATCAATGGTAGGGGCACCTGGCTGGCTCAGTAGATAGAGCATATGACTCTTGAGCTCAGTGGTGTGAGTTTGAGCCCCACATTGGGGGTAGAATTTACTTAAAAAAAAAAAAAAGCAATAGTAAACATAACAGTGATATTACAAAATTAATTTCTGAACTCTGACAATTTTTTTAATAAGATAATCTTATAGCAAGATAACACTTCTTGCTATCGTGCTTTTGATGTACATGCAATTCTTTTTTTTTTTTTTTAAAGGTTTTATTTATTTATTTGACAGAGAGAAACACAGCTAGAGAGGGAACACAAGCAGGGGGAGTGGGAGAGGGAGAAGCAGGCTTCCCGCTGAGCAGGGAGCCCGATGTGGGGCTCGATCCCAGGACCCTGGGATCATGACTGGAGCCGAAGGCTGACGCTTAACGACTGAGCCACCCAGGTGCCCTGATGTACATGCAAATCTTGAAATGTATCTGGAGACATGGTCCTACTGCTGGTTAACTTTGTTCACCTGACAGAACCATATTTTGTAGGTGTGGCAGAGACCACTGTTGCTCAGCATCCACTTTCCTCTTCTTTCTTTTAGTAATATGACCTCTCCCCCCTGCCACACACACACTGAATTTTAGCACAGTACGTGCTGCCAGCTAGATACTACTCTGACCAGCCTCTCTTATAGTAGGGGTGGCCACATAACTGAGTTCTGGTTAATGGAATGTGAATGAAGCAATGTGTGTAACTTCTGGGTCATGTTCTTAAAAAGGAAGGCTGATTGCCCTCTACCTCCTCCTTCGTCCTTTTGCTTGCTGAGACATGGTGACAAACTAAGCAGCTACCTTTGACCAAGCCATACAAGCCTTCTCCACCAGTCAAGGACTGTCTATACATGTCCTTCTGGTCTGTTCCTTTATTTGAACTATTCTGTTTGTGGGTCTCTTTGTTATAGCAGCATGGCCTACATTCTTTGAAAAAAGATTAAGGGTGTCTGGGTGGCTCAGTCAGTTAAGGGGTTGCCTTCAGCTCAGGTCATGATCTCAGGGTCCTGGGATCAAGCCCCACGTTGGGCTCCCTGCTCAGTGGGGAGTCTGCTTTTCCCTCTCCTTCTGCCCCCACCCCTGCTCGTACATTGTCTCTCAAATAAATGAATTAAATCTTTAAAGAAAAAAGATTAAGATCACCATGAAATCATGAAATCTCAGCCTACTTTGAAGAATGTTTTCAAGAAGTTCCAAAATAAAATTGAACCAATTTCAAAGAAAATAGAATCTGCTGACGTCGTTTATTTAATGGCATTTTGTGAAAAACTATGGAATTTGCTCTATCATGAGCATATTCAAATTTCTTGCAGGTGTATAAACATCCTACCTCTTCTATTTAGCATAATATATTATTTATGATAACTTTGAAGTCCTAGACGGATTATGGGGTAGTCAGTCTCCGAGATGGTGTAGTGATCTTCATCTCACGGTGTTCAGGCCCTTGCTGTGTCTCCTTCCTACATGAATCATGGCTGGCCTGTGTAAGCAACACAGTACTGTAGAAGTGATGTGTGTAACCTCCGAGGCTAAGTCATAAAAAGACGTTGCAGTTTCCAACTTGGTCTATCTCTTGGATCACTTGCTCCGAGGGAAGCCAATTGCAGGTCATGGGGATACTCCAAGCAGCTCTGTGGAGAGGAACTTGGGCCCTCCGCAAAAGCCAGCATTGACTTGCCAGACTTTGAGTTCATTCACGTAAGTCACCTCCAGTACAAGGTGGCCAACCCGAGCCAAGCTTTTAGAAAACTGCAGTCCCAGTTGACATCTTGACTGCAACTTCAAGAGAGACATCAAGCCAGAGCCATCTAGCTGAGCTGCTCTTGAGTTCCTGACCCACAGAAACTGTGTGAGACAATAAACGTTTATTTAAGTCACTACATTTTGGGGACAATTTGTTATAATAGATACAATTTGTTAGATATAATTTGTTATAATAGATATCCAATGTAGATTATAAATTCCTGGAAAGTCGGATTTATGAGTTAAACCTATTTTACTTCAAGTTACTGCATGAACTACCTCCCTACTTCCGCCTTGGAGATTAGAGCATACTAAAATATCTGGTGAAATGTGAGAGGTGAAATGACATTCCCCTTGAAACTCAGCATAATGCATCTGAATGAGGAAAAACAAGATGTTAATCAATCTATTTTGACCATTTTTAATTTTCTGAGGATATTTAGGATTCCCCAGAGTGGAGGTGAGGACAAAGGAGTAGAACTCAGGTCTCAGGGTGAGTACTGGTATTTGTCATTCTGGAATCTCCCCAAATTCTCTGTTCTCAATTCTTAAGTGGAATATGTTCTTATGCCTGGGTATATAGGGAGGCTTTGGTAAATGGGGAGTTTCCAGTATTCTGTGGAAACTCACCTGGACAAAGGAAGTAAGACAATGCCTGGAGGGAAAGGAAAGGGTTGCCTCTCTTCACAGGATAAATTCAGGCACAGGTTCTTTCCCAGGGACCAGGGGAACACTGCACAGATAGCCAGAACCAACAGATTCAGCCCACTGTGAATCTGAATGGGCAGGAGCAGGCCTGAGTGAGGAAGGGCAGCTCTGCGGGCAATACAGCAATCGATCAGAGACAGACCTGCATTAGACCCAAACTCAACGTGTTTAATACAGTAGTCCCCCTTCATCTGCGGAAGACACATTCCAAGAACCCCCTTGGTACTGAGCCCTATATACTGTATTTTTTCCTATACATACATACCAATGATAAAGTTGAACTTTTAAATTAGGCACAGTAAGGGGTGACTGGGTGGCTCAGTCATTAGGCGTCTGCCTTCGGCTCAGGTCATGATCCCAGGGTCCTGGGATCAAGCTCCGCATCAGGCTCCCTGTTGGGCGGGAAGCCTGCTTCTCCCTCTCCTGCTCCCCCCGCTTGTGTTCCCTCTCTCGCTATGTCTCTGTCAAATAAATAAATAAATAAATAAATAAATAAATAAATAAATAAAATCTTAAAAAAAAATTAGGCACAGTAAGAGATAAACAACAGTCTTAAAATAGGACAATTATAACAATATACTGTAATAAAAGTTGTAAGTGTGGCCTCTCTCTCAAAATATCTTACTGTACCATACTCACCCTTCTTCTTTTTTTTTTTTTTTTAGATTTTATTTATTTGAGAGAGAGAGACAGATAGCGAGAGAGAGAGCACAAGTGGGGAGGAGAGGGAGAAGCAGGCTCCCCACAGAGCAGGGAGCCCGATGCGGGACTCGATCCCAGGACCCCGGGATCATGACCCGAGCCGAAGGCAGACGCTTAACCGACTGAGCCACCCAGGCGCCCCCACCCTTCTTCTTATGATGATGTGAGGCAATGAAATGCCTCCATGATGAGATGAAGTGAGGTGAATGACATATGTTACTACTGACCTCCTGACATATTGTGAGACACTCATCTGCTTCTGGACCGTGGTTGACCGCAAGTAAGTCAAACTGCAGAAAGTGAAACTGCAGATAAGCAGGGGTGGGGGCGGGGCTACTGTACAATTGATGTCCCCCAGATGAGCATCACTTTATTTTTGACACAATAGTTCTAGATTCTTTTAGTTACAAGGTTGACTAGAGCCTCCAGCCTTCTAGGTACACAGATTAGGATGTCTGGACCTATGATCTTCAAATCCCTATGGTGGTGGATGCCCAGTGTGGGAATAGAGTTAGCAGGAGTAGGGACACTGGGAACTCAGAACTTTCACTTCCCCACCTCTTCTAGTACATGGTTCCCTTGTTTAGACAAAGCTTATGCCTGGGGTCACACAGGGTTCTGTGGGTGCGATACTGGTCACCCTCAACAAGGGAAAGTAAATCACTTCTCAAAATTAAAGAGAAAATACTGAAGGAGGAAAATATTCTAGATACCATCTAGCCCAATGTCCTTATTTTACAGATAAGGAAACTCAGGCCCAGAGATATGAAATGACTTGCCCAAGGTCATACAGCTAATGTGGGATAGAATCCAGGTATTTTATTTTTTTTACATGTAATAAATCGTCTTTATTGACTGGTTGATTTAATTTTTTTTTTAAATTTTCTTATTGTTACTTTAATCACCATACATTATATCATTAGTTTTTGATGTAGTGTTCCATGATTCATTGTTTATGCGTAACACCCAGTGCTCCATGCAGAACGTGCCCTCTTTAATACCCATCACCAGGCTAACCCATCCTCCCACCCTCCAGAATCCAGGTATCTTTATACTAAGGTCTTTCCATCAGGCCACACTGGCCTTCACTCTACTAATTCCCATTTATCCTACTAACTCCTGACTTCAAGTTCTGGGTCATATTCGGAAAGGTCCACTTCCATACTTTTTTTTTCCAGTGGAGGGGTGAAGATGAAGAGCCTCTGCTACTGCTCTTAGAATCTTATCCCTTTTCCCTGTCTCCCTTTCTCCTGTTGCTCTCAGTGAGGAACTGAGTCTATTTCTCTATATCCAGGAGGGCTCTCAGAAGTTCTGGGCTCCATTCAGTTTGTGGCAGGGGAAGCTGATGGGCACAGTGCCCTGGGATGCCCTCTACTTTGGCAGGCTGATTGTATCCAACTGGTGGTCATGGCCTAGTGCCCACTGGCAGGGAGGGTGCCCACCCGTGCATTAACCTGGTGCCTGCATCCAGAGATGCCAGATGGCTGGCTGGCTACCTTTGCTGCATCTTCCCCGGTCTGCTGGTCCTGGTTTGTGTCATTTTTAGATTTGTAGATGTGTGGGAATTTTACAAGGGTGGTCTCTCCATGGATTTAAGATACTGGCATCCCCAGATTGGCAGGAAGGACACCTCACTGCCAACCTAGAATCTGAGCTAAACAGCACAGACCTGGACTTCAGAAAACTCCTTCACATGTCTCTGTGATTCACCTTTTCCTAGCTTTCCCCCACCGTAGAGTTTTTTGTATCCCCCCTTCCTAGCCTCGTATCAGAAGCTGATAGCTCTTGGGGGCCTGGCTGGCTCAGTGAGATGAGTGCGCTACTCTTGATCTCAGGATTGTGAGTCCGAGCCTCATGTTGGGTGTAGAGATTACGTAAAATAAGTAAATAAGGGGCGCCTGGCTGGCTCAGCCAGTACTCTTGGTTTCGTACCAGCTCAGGTCATGACCTCAGGGTCCTGGGATTGAGCCCTGAGTTGGGCTCCATGCTCAGGATTCTCTCTCTCCCTCCCTCTTCTCTCTCTCCCTCCCCCTCTGCCCCTCCCTCCACTCCCTCACTCCCTCACTCTCTCTCTCTCTCAAATAAATAAATAAAATCTTTAAAAATAAAGAACCAAACTTAAAAAAAAAAAAAAAGAAGAAGCCAACAGGTCTGAAGTCAAAGTCTCCAAGAAAGGGAAGGAAGAGAAAGGGGGTGTAAATAGGTTAGGGTAGGTGGGGACTGGGAAGCGGCAAAGGTACCTTGCTTATTCTCTCCCTCAGGCTTCAGAAGACTCTGGAAGCTACCTATTGCCCAGTATTTTCCACTGCAGTCCCAGAGAGCCTTAGACTGTATCCCCACCTGCTGGACACCAAGGAGATCAACAACCCTGTCTCAGTGTTTTCTTTACAATGTACTAAAACCTCACTAATACTCCACTTTTATTCCAAGGTTAAATTCTTCCTTCTCAGAATCTGTTGAAGCCACATTTTTCTCTCTTGGAAGACTGTATTTTCAGAAGACTGGATTCTAGGGAGAGCTGGGTACAATTTCCCCCATTCACGGTCTTCTCCCTATCAAAAAATCTCTCAGAGGCTGGATGAAGAGCCTCCCCTCCTTGCATCAGTTGTCCTAGGTGTGGGGTGGTTGAAATCTATGCCCTTCTTCACACCTGTTAACTATGCCCACAAACAGAAAGCAGTAGATAGGTGGGGTTATACTTAGGCAAAGATCACACGGTCCCTGTTAGGCCTCAGGGGCATGGAGAAGGAAAAATAAAGAACTGCCCTTATTTGTCTCTACGTCCTCTACCTGATTGAGATACGATGTGTGTGTGTGTGTGTGTGTGTGTGTATTTCCTCTCTACTGTTCTCTTCATACTCATGGCTGTTCTTCTCTTCCCATGCCCACTAGCAAAGACAACTCCTTTCAAACCCATTAGTGATCCTCCAGTCCGTGTTGGAGTACCTGGGCTATATCTTCAGAAGTGAAGGTCATTTATACGTACTGACAGCTCTCAAATGGATCCTTTATTGGTAAAATGGGACAATGTCAATAAATACCCTTAAAACTGATTAGGACATACAATAATATCAATCCATGGAGGGTATAGGGCTAGGAAAACAAATGACATCAGATCCAGAAATCTACCCTCCTTTCCCAACTACATTGTGCTCTTCCCAGATTAAGTAAAAAGCAGTCATTTCTTTTTCATTTTTTGGATGTCTGACCTTGACTGAAAGGGTGCCCTTTGTCTTTCAAATTATTTTTTTTGAGAAAGAGTGTGCTTGGGTGCGCATGAGCTGGTGGGGGTGGGGGGGTGATGAGAGAGGGGCAGAGGGAAAGAATCTCAAGTAGGCTCTGCACTGAGCATGGAGCCTGATGGAGGTCTCATCACACGACTTTGATATCATGACCTGAGCTGAAACCAAGAGTCCAATGCTTAACCAACTGAGCCACTTAGGCACCCCTCAAATTTATTAAAAGTTAGAAATCAGGGCACCTGGGTGGCGTAGTTGGTTAAGTGTGGGACTCTTGGTTTCAGCTCAGGTCCTGGTCTCAGGGTCATGTGATGAGCCCCCCATTGGGTTCCATGCTCAGCACAGAGTCTGCTTGAGTTTCTCTCCCTCTCCTTCCCCTTTTGCACCTCCTCCCACTGCCCCGTGTGCTCTCTCTCTCTGCCAAATAAATAAATAAAAATTATTTATTTGACAAAGAGAGAGCACAAGCAGGGGGAGCAGCAGGCAGAGGAAGAGGGAGAAGCAGACTCCCCGCTGAGCAGGAAGCCCGATGCGGGACTCAATCCCAGGACTCTGGGATCATGACCTGAGCCTAAGGCAGATGCTTACCCTACCGAGCCACCTAGGCGCCCCAATAAATAAAATCTTTAAAAAACATTTAAAAGGAAGAAATCAGGGAGTAAACACAATGTATGGAGATAATCTTGTGCTGCCTGTACTTCATGTCATCTGTGTATTAGGTACCCTCAGTTTAGTTATTACAGCTAAAATGCATTAAGTGCTTACTGTTAACACTGCTAAAAACTTTAGTGCATTTTTTCCCATTTATACCTTTAAATGATCTTATGATTCAGGTATTGTTCCTTTACTATCTTCATATTCTTAATCGTTACTATGCTATACTCTTTACTTTGTGATTAGCGTGTGAAGTTTTAAGGATCCATTAAGGACCTGGGTCCTTAAAAACTCAAATAGTGTCATTATCTTCCTTGTAAATTCCTAAAAAGCCTTTATTCAAGGCAATATGTGGTTTGAGAAACTTTATTGTACTTAAGAATGATATGAGGTGTATTGTGAGAAATAGGTTCCTGTGTGCTGCTTCCAGATACTCTGATTCAGGAAGTCTGGACCAAAGCCCAGGAATCTGCATTTTAAAATAAGCACCCAAGTAATTATGATGTAGGTGATATTTGGATTATGCTTTGAGAAACAGTGCCTTTGACTATAAATGGCTCGAGAATAGGGCTGTAACTATAACAAATCTTCATGCGTACATCCCATTTAATTTGCTGCATGTAGCAATAGATGTGACATCGGAGTTTGTATCATCCTTGGCTACCGACTAAACTCTGCTCACTCACGCTCATCTCATTTATTTTCTGCTCCAAGGAGAGGCAGCCCTGCGGCCTCCCTGTTAGATGCCCTTGGAAAAGAGGCTGTGTTATACGTTAAGAGGCTTTTTCTTTTGCTTATCTGAAATCTCTCTGGGCAGAGGTTTGGTGAAGACTGTGTACTTTGACATACCGGCCCTGGTGATTCTGCAGTCTTCACTTGAGAGGCCTGAGAAGAAGCTGTCATTTTTCTCTACATTTTGAAATGCACAACGCAGTGGGGCGGGGTGAAGGGAGGAGAGCCGAGGGACTAAGCTCGAGTTGGTAAACAAGCTTTGAAACAAACTAAGAAAGCACATTAGCAGGGGAGAAATGAAGGGCTGCAGCGGAGCCCGTAACAAGGCAGCATTCTCTGAAGAAAGACGGCACCAGTCACTGCTGGGTGTCTCCTATTTTGAAGGAAGTAACTAAAAACAGTACTGGCAAACCCACCCTTGGCGACCATCTGAAGCTTTGCCTGGAAATTGTGTTCTGAAAAGAAGTTTACATCAGAGAAGCAAGAGAATGAAGGGCAAGTCTTAAAGTAAAAAAAATTAGGCCAAAAACGACAGCAAGCTCCTCAAATAGCCCCAAGGAGGTTGCAGGGACGTGGGGAAAGTTCTATTTAATTTCTGGCCTACCTGACACAGCCCAGAGGCCGCTTTTCAAACCCTTTTTATAACAAGCCTGGCTTTGGAGGTTGTGACGACTCTTTCTAGCTCCTAGAATGAATGATGGTTCTTTAAAGAATTTCTTTTCCCAGAGTCATGAGTCTGTCATGGTTTGTCTCCCTCTCTGATTTCTTCCCAGTTTTCCCTCCCTTCCCCTACGATTCTCTGCACTATTTCTTATGTTCCACATATGAGTGAAACCATATAATTATCTTTCTCTGACTGACTTAAACAAACTGAGGGTTGCTGGAGGGGAGGTGGGTGGGGGATGGGGTGACTGCGTGATGGGCATTAAGGAGGGCAGGTGATGTGATGAGCACTGGGTGTTATATGCAACTAATGAATCACCGAATGAACACCATATCAAAAACTAATGATGTACTGTATGTTGGCTAATTGAATGTAAATAAAAAAAATAAAGAGATGATGTTCAAGGTTAAAAAAATAATAATTTCTTTTCCCCTTGACACCTGGGGGCAGATTAACCAAAACTCCAAATTGGGAAATTAGGGAACTCCCGAGTTGCTCTGGTGTTTTTTTTTTTTTTTTAAAGATTTTATTTATTGGGCGCCTGGGTGGCTCAGTCGTTAAGCGTCTGCCTTCGGCTCAGGTCATGATCCCGGGGTCCCGGGATCGAGTCCCACATCGGGCTCCCTGCCCGGCGGGAAGCCTGCTTCTCCCTCTCCCACTCCCCCTGCTTGTGTTCCTGCTCTCGCTATCTGTCAAATAAATAAAATCTTAAAAAAAAAAAAAAAAAAGATTTTATTTATTTATTTGACAGAGAAAGACACAGTGAGAAAGGGAACACAAGCAGGGGGAGTGGGAGAGGGGGAAACAGGCTTCCCGCTGAGCAGGGAGCCCGATGCGGGGCTCGATCCCAGGACCCCGGGATCATGACCTGAGCCGAAGGCAGATGCTTAAGGACTGAGCCACCCGGGTGCCCCTCTGGTGTGGTTTTAACGCACTATATGTGATTCAGTATGGTGAAGGGAAAAAGGCTTCACTTTCTATGTTACTTTCTTCCCACTGCTTCTCTAGCCTCAGCTAGATGGCCTCAGAGAATATTTTAAGGTTGACAGGAACATTTTAGAGAATAATCAAAAGTAAAGCAAGCCCTAGAAATGCTTGTATGATCTTCCTCTTTAAACGTGTTTTTCAATTGAATAACAAAGAAAACAGAACTGCAGGGTTGGACCGAAACTTGGAGGTCATCTAGTTCAATTTTACTATGGGAGACAGGAATGAGGCCCAGAAAGTTTAACTGATGTGTCCAAGGTTGCAGGGCTAGTCTTAGATGGAAGATAAGTTTGTACTGACTCTTAGGTCAACGTTACCTCTCTCAACTGCTTTCATAGCCACTGTTCTCAAGTAGTTTTTGCCTGCCCCCTGCCCACTTAGTACTCAATACCGTAGCAACACATTTTAACTATCTTTTTTAAGAGGGGGCAGGTTGGCATGTGGAAATTTTTTCTTTGAACTTTGAAAGAAACTGATTTCCTTAAAAAAAAAAAATGACCTAATCTTATTCAAAACTTCAACACACAGTAGAGCAAACTCTCAATACTGCAGGTACTGATTATCTAGTTTCCTTTTTCCTATCACTGCTGACCATGCATTTGGATATTTACATTGGTCAGTAGCTCTGTAAAAATCTGATACTATATATGTTGTGGGATTGTTTGTGGCAGCTTCCTGATCCCTGGATTGTAGTTACCATGCTATGTTCTCAAACTCAGTATTGCAGGGTCCATCAGAGACTGCAGTTCCCTTGGTGGGTTAGTTCAGTAGTATTCTGGGAATCATTCCTAGAGGTGCCACCTTTGTCTGCTTCTCCAGCAATTCAAATGATTTTGTAAGTACTTAATAATGCTCCGTATTGTTTTTTTTTTTTTTTTTTAAGATTTTATTTATTTGACAGAGACACAGCGAGAGAGGAAACACAAGCAGGGGGAGGGGGAGAGGGAGAAGCAGGCTTCCCCCTGAGCAGGGAGCCTGATGTGGGGCTCGATCCCAGGACCCTGGGATCATGACCTGAGCTGAAGGCAGACACTTAACGACTGAGCCACCCAGGTGCCCCTCTGTATTGTTTCTTTTGCTTAAAAATATTGAGAGTGGTTTGTTTCCTGTTCTAAACCTTGACTGATACAGGCATTTAGAAGATAATTACAACACAACTCAATAAATGCAATTAAAAATAGTATGAACAGAGGACAGTAGGAGCCTAGATCAGAGAGCCTGGAATAGTTACCCAAGGAGCTAACATTTGAATTGGAAGTTAAAGGTGGAATATGCTAAGCAGAAGAGTGTTGGGACAGGGAAGAAACAGTGTATTTTAGAAAACAAGATGTGCCAAGGTACAGTGAAAGAGCACGGTGTTAGAGAGATGGTGAGTTCACTATGGCTCAATTCTGAGCAGGGTCAGGAGGGAGTGGGGCTGGAACAAGTGTAAAATGCAGTAGGATTAGGAATACTGCCTGTAGGGGTAGCAGACCTGACTCCCAATTCTGGTTCCTCCACATAGCAATTAAGTAGCTATGGTCAAATCTCATATATTCTATGATTCTCAGTTTCTTTATCTACCAAATGGGGACCTAATAATATCTACTTCATGGGGTTATGTGGAATTAAGTATGACAATGCATATAATGTACTTTTTGTCCAGCACTTGGCACATATCAAGTGCTCAGAAAGCTTTTGCTATTATCAGTAGGTAAACTGGGAACAGATTACTAAATATCTTGAATGCTGTGCTAAGGCAGGTGGAGGATAGACTGAAATGGGGAAAACCCCATGGCTAAGACTACTCGGGAGGCTGCTGTGAAAGTCCAGGCAGGGATGATAATGGGAAATGAGGCAGTGGTGGTGGAGAGACAAGGAACTGGTTGGTGTCAGAAGTCATCTCTGGTACTGAAATGCCGGGATCTGGGGACTAACTGAATTTGAGGAGTCCTGAAAAGATCATCAACCTAGATTAGTCATGTATGAGGAAGAACAGGTCTAGGTGGTAGCTGAAGCCCAAGGCTCTCTGCATCTCCAAGTCCGAGGCCTGTCTGAGGAGAGTGGCCTTAATGATTCTCTTAGTTCTGCTCCCTTGCGCGTTCAGGGAGCAGTGGGTTGTTTCTGGTGACGCGTGCGGGTAGGAGCCGTACCAGTGTCACTTCTTGAACGGGCAGCAGCTCGGGTAGGAGCCGTACCAGTGTCACTTCTTGAACGGGCAGCAGCTGTACCGTGGTTCCTGACGGCTACAGAAGCAGCAAAGACTTCGGAGTCGTCCTGGGGAGCTGCTTCTGGAAGTCCAGTCTAGAGTTCGTTTCTTTAGCCTTCCCAATGACTCTGTGATCCGAGATAAGTCCCTTCCTGCTTAGACTAGCTCAGTGGGTATTTTCTACAACCAAACCTGGATCAATATGGGGGGACAGAGTGTGTATTTTTATTGATATATTTTTAAAGATTTTAAATAATCTCTACACCCAGTGTGGGGCTCAAACCCACAACCCCGTGATCAAGAGTCACATGCTCCACTGATTGAGCCAGCCAGACAACCCTGTTTTTAAATTTATTCATTTATTTGGTGCATGGGGCTAGGAAAGGGTGTGTGTGTGTGTTTTAAAGAACAAATGTAACCTTATTTTTGTAGCTTAAATAGTTCAAGATTAAAGACTATTAATGAAAAGTATAACACACAAAGAAAAGAGTTAAGGAGAAATAAAATTAAGGTAAAGAGAAAAGAGCAAATAACGTATGGAAGATAGTGGAGGATAGAAGTGGTGTGACAGCCAGCCTCCAAGAGCCCCCCAGTGATCCTTGCCTCCTGGTATTCACACTCCTGTGAAATCCCCTCCCACACTGAAAAGGGCTCAGCTGTGTACCAAAAGCATATTGTGGAAATGATGTCATATGACTTCTGAAGTTAGGTCACAAAAGAATTTACAGTTTCCATCTTGCTCTTAACTTAATCTGGAGGAAGGCAGTTGACATGTTGTGAAGGCACTGGAATTTCTGCCAACAACCAACACTGATAGGCCAAGCAAGTAAGTGAGCCACCTTAGAAGCAGATCCTCCAGCCTCAGGCAAGTCTACAGAAAACAGCAGCACCAGCTGACATTTTGACTGCAATCACATGAAAACCCCAAGCCAGGATTACCCACCTAAGTCACTCCCGAATTCCTTACCCACAGAAACTGTGAGGGTAACAGATGTTTATTGTTTTAATCCACCATGCTTTGGGGAAATTTGTTATGCATCAACAGATAACTAGTACACTGGGATACAGTACAGGTAATGAGGATGAGGGTAGCTTTGGAGAGGAAGCGTACCCCTGAAATAAAGAGAAAGTGGATGCTCTAAGAATTTAGTCTAGGGATGAGAAAAAGAGGAAGTTAGGTTTGATGACCAGTATTTTCCCTAGAGAATAAGAGGTAAAGCTATCTGCTGAAAGTAAGGATGGGAAGTAGGGACTATAAAGTTGAGAATAATAAAAAGGGTGCAGTGGTCATCAGGTAAGTCTGAAAAAGCCAAACAGGAATGAGTATCTGAGTTAAGAAATCATACATCTGCAGTGGAGTCAGTTGGCATACTTACGTGATTTTCTACCACCACGCTCAATAACCTAGCAGAAATTGAGTATAAGAGATGGTGGGTTTCACTTGACTTGGGAATTGGTGAAGCAGAGATAGTGAAAGAACAATGGGGTCAAGAAAACTCAGGGTGCTGATTTAGTCCACTGAAGTGACTTGACCATGAAGTCTAAGCTGACAGACATGGAAATGAGTTCA
The DNA here is from genome assembly GCF_004348235.1 of Phoca vitulina. Taxonomy (NCBI): domain Eukaryota; kingdom Metazoa; phylum Chordata; class Mammalia; order Carnivora; family Phocidae; genus Phoca; species Phoca vitulina. Next base: position 16,993,244 of record NW_022589726.1, on the reverse strand, counting down.
GGAGGAAACTCATAGCTTGGGAGAATGAGAGATTTGAGTGCAAATTACCATTTAGGGAAGCAGGATGGGTCTAGAAGCCAAAAGCAGTGAATTAGAAATTAGAAGTCCCAGGATAAGGTCACAGCCAGTATTAACAAGCCATGGAGCCTCGGCAAAGATAACATTTTTGAGGCCTCTTACCTCCACCCTGGGTTAAAGTGTGTAAAATGCCAAGTAAGAACAGTGGCTTGCATACAGTAAGCACTCTGTAACTATATACTAATTGTTGCTAATGTTTTAAAATTATATACTATTTAATACACACATATGAAGCATAATAAGATAAATACCAAGAGGGGCGCCTGGGTGGCTCAGTCAGTCAAACGACTGCTTTCAGCTTGGGTCATGATCCCAGGGTCCTGGGATTGGGTCCCCACGCTGGGCTCTCTGCTCAGCAGGGAGCCTGCTTCTCCCTCTCCCTCTGCCTGCTTGTGTGCTGTCAAATAAAATCTTAAAAAAAAAAAGGATAAATACCATGAAAGCTACCATCCAACTTACTGAACAGAATATTAATACACTGTGTTTTTTCCTGGTCCCATCCCCCCGGCTTCTCCCCTGAAGATAACCACTGTCTTGAATTTTGCGTTTATAATTTTTTTTTAAAATGTTATGTCTCACATTTGTACAGGGCCTGTTTTTCTTTTAATTTTTTTTAAAACATTTAATGTATTATGTTTCAGGGGTACAGGTCTGTGATTCATCTGTCTTACACAATTCACAGCGCTCACCATAGTACATACCCTCCCCAATGTCCATCACCCAGCCACCTCATCCCTTCCAGCCCCCTCCACTCCAGCAGCCCTCAGTTTGTTTCCTGAGATTAAGAGTCTCTTATGGTTTGTCTCCCTCTCTGGTTTCGTCTTGTTTCATTCTTCCCTCCCTTCCCCTATGATCCTCTGTCTTGTTTCTCAAATTCCTCAGATCAGTGAGATCATATGATACTTGTCTTTCTCTGACTGATTTTGCTTAGCCTAACACCCTCTAGTTCCATCCGCGTCGTTGCAAATGGCAAGATTTCATTTTTTTGATGGCTGCATAATATTCCATTGTATGTATATACCACATCTTTCTCCATTCATCTGTTGATGGACATCTAGGCTCTTTCCATAGTTTGGCTATTGTGGACATTGCTGTTATAAATATTGGGGTGCATGTGCCCCTTCGGATCACTACATTTGTATCTTTGGGGTAAATACCCAGTAGTGCAATTCCTGGGTCGTAGGGTAGCTCTATTTTCAACTTTTTAAGGAACCTCCATACTGTTTTCCAGAGTAGGGCCTGTTTCTTCATATGTTAAGATGAAGCTTTGGATTATGTGCTCTCTAAGCTCCCTTCCAGCCCCAAGGGTATATGAGATATGATGGGTGGGCATCAAAGTTACATACCTAGTGGAACCATATAATAAATGCTTATTTTTCAAGGGTTTTATAGAGCTAAAACACTGACTCTTCTGTTGAAATCTCCAATTCAACAAAAGGGTATCTCAATGGAGTTTCTAATCTCAAGATCAAGACTTTCCATCACTTTCAATTTGCACCTCTGCTAGAAAGTTCTACTCTAGAGAAAACCAACACAAGGAGCTAAATAAGCTAAGGCCCTGACCCTGTCCAGTGAAAACCTGAAACCCAAGCCTGAGGAAATAGAACTGAAACAGCTGAACTAGGAAAACATATTTATTTCAGTGACAAGTATTTTAATAAAAATGAGGAGGCATGGCTGGGTTCATATGCAATTTTTCATACAACCTGGATTTATTTCCTCCATACAATTGTGTGTGTGCATATATAAAATAAAACTAAACTTGTCTTCTTCATGTTTCCTCAAAGATTCTTATGCTATTTTAGTTTTTATATAAAACAATTTTTAAATAAGGTAAACACAAATGCAAATCTGCTGACCATATGGTTGATCTCCAGGGTTACTGTCGGCCTTAGGATGCTATTTTTCCTAGCTATAAACAATCTGAACTTTTATATTTGTCTCACCAGTTACCAAGTTTATAAGTTAAGTGAGTCGGACCAGGCAGTGGAATTGCTGTGTAAAGGGCAAATGCCCTGTTCATACACAGGTCTGCATTTATCAGACCTCGGTATGGCTGGAATAAAAAGTCACCTGAGACGGGGTATGGGTAACAGGTTCATGTGTCTTCAGTGGCCTCTCAAGAGGCCATGGCTGTAAAGTAGGATGTGAGTATGTTCTGAACCTTAATGGTACCAGGAAGACAGTGATCAAAAGAATGAGCAGTCACTACAGTATTTTCCTCATGGTATGTAGGTAGTTTTCCTTATTCTACCCATGGAATTGGCACAAGAAAACAAATATTTTCTTAAAGGTTTCCTTTCCAAGGCCAGTCCTGCTTCAATCATTTTAAATTTAGTATACAAATCGCCTTGATTTTTATAACCTGCCTCTTTAAAAATGGCAATAATAAGCATAATGTTATCTCCTCAGTTTCTGCCTACTTTGGAGCTTAATATGAGCTGGGCACAGTAAAAACTACAGGACCCCAAGAATGCCAATATATGTATATCCATTTTGTTTGACATTAGGACTAACACAAGGAGCTACCACTCTGCCTCCACAATGAAAGAATACTGCAGTGCATTATTTGAAATTAAATCCAGATACTCTCCGTGTTTAGCTCAGGTACAGCTACCAGGAGAGCTCAGCATCATTTTAACCTACATGTGTTTATTCCTGGTGAGAACATTTGCAAATCACAATGGCACTTCCAGAACCCCTACAGAGAAAGGCAATCTTCCAAAAAAGCAAATCCTCTCCTTGGGGTAGAGTGTGGAGGCCCTGGATAAGATCGAAATGCAGGCCTCAAAGGCTCTCTGGGCTAAGCTTTTGAAACACCTCTGCTTTTAACCTTTACCCATTAACACTTGACTTTAACTGAAATTAAAGAATATTCAGCTGCTTACCTGTCCGCATTCCAAAGGGAAGCATTCTCTGAAAAAAAGGGTCTTACAGGTAAGCTTCTCCTCCCCAATTCTGACGGACCTATAAATAGTCACTTCTTTATTCTAGTTTTTGGGAATCTCCAAAAATCACCAGCAAACTAAATCCAGACTAGTGAATTCTAGGCCCAATAAACACCCTAAGCAGTCTCAGAAAGCTCCTGGACCAGACAAATTGGCTGCTTTAATCATTAGTTTACTGAAGAAACCACAGGATTTATTTTGTGAGCTAACAAAATTAACACAGGTAGGCATTCTCCTACTCATACTCGAAATGGTTAGATGTTTTGTGATTTTGTGGTTTCTATTTGATTCCTTTGTTGAGTTGTATTCAAGCAGCTAATTCTTTGCAATGAGACTCACAACCTTGCTTGTTTTACCTAAACTAGGTAGGAGTTCTGGGTTACAAGTGTAGTATAATAGTTTTGTTCTGTTATCACCCAAATGAAATCAAAAGGGTTTTGTATTTTCTAGTAATAAGACTATTAAATAACCTTAAGTTGGTGTGAGTATTGATTGATACACAAATAACCAGAATTAGTGGCATAATGGGTGTTTTCCCCCCTTCAATACATTATCACCCTCTCCAGAGGAAATGGTCTAGTTATTCTCTTAAGATCACACAGCTGGAAGCAGAAATACCATTGTACTGGGGCTATCTTGGACCTGTTTTTAGGGACTGCAACTAAATAAACAGCTCTGCTTCTATTAGGAGAGAATCCTGTTTCGTGTAAATATCATGAAAGAAGGCATTCCACAAGAGCCCACTCTTCCTTATCTGTTACTCACAAAAAATGTTAGATGGATCATTTTTGAAATTATCACTATGCTTCATCCAAGTCGTTATCTGTACCAGATCCCCAATCCCTCTCCCTGCCAGACAGATTTAGAACCAAACCAAACCAAACCTGAAAAAAACCAACCAACCAACAAAAACACACACAAAAAATGCACAGATATAAACAAACAAAAAACTGGTCTGGGGAGATTATGAAGTTTCCTTGTAAGGGCCAACAAAATGCTAGGCTAGCCAGAGCCTTGGGTGTTTCAGAAATCTAACTTCTTATACACACATTCCAGGAGAGTCAGCAGGGCCATCACATTTAAGCTTTGAAGCTTAATCAAATTTCACACATAGGTGGAAAGCCTCTCTCTTCTCCACACATACAATTGTTCCTCTCCTCCATTCCAATCTTCACTCCTACATAATCTACACCTGGCTTGACAGCTAGTACAATTTCTAGCTGGAATGTGGGAGAGAAACAAAAGAAACCTACTCTAGGTTGGAAATATTCAGGGAGCAAGGTGTTCTACAGATTCTAAACAAGAACGGGGTGTTTTGCTATCTAAATGCTATCAATGTCTTGAAGACTCTGGATAAGGAGATGCACTGATCAAAAAAGGACCATTCCTATAAATTTTAAAAGGAATCTGATCTATGTGTATCAGAGAACACAAATACACAGTTACTTTTTCCAACCCAAGTTTCTTGCCTGCTTTAGCTGGATCCTTTAAGATAACTTTAAATAATTATGTTTCATTAATGTGAAATGGGATGTGATTTCTGATCTTGGGGCTGCAGGTACTTAACCAAACTATCAAGCTATCTACGTTGATGCTTTATTTGAAACAGTTCTGAGTTTGAGGGTTCTTTCTTGCATCAAATGAGTGAAGACTCAAAGCATGGAGGAAAAAAAAAAGGTACTTGTCAGTTTGAAAGTCACAGACAGTTTATCTTTCTATAATTAGATTAGGAGGAAAAACCACGAAGAACCCACTGGTAGCAGGAAGAAGCAAGAGTCTTCTAGAGTCTGGCATCTGCAAGGAAATGAGAGAAAAAAAAGAGTTCTTAGTTCCTTTCAGTGACAAAAACACCAACTACATCTGATAATAGGCCACACAACTACAACCTGATTAACATCTCTTGGTCAGCTGGAAGAATCTGATATTGTTAATGGCAGAACACCAAGTACCTTCTGACCCTTAGCTCTTCAGTACCACTAAGCACACAGAAACTTGTTAATTGAATCAAAAACATTCTACATAGAGCTCGCTGTACACTGCTTGTGTCAACAGTTTCATGAGTGAGCCGAAAATCAGAATTGACTATCCATACAATTGACATCTCCAGACAATTCTGGATTAATTTTAATTAACTTATATTGATCTTTTTCTCTTCTCATATGTTCTATCTATTTATTAATTCAGTAATATTTTTTGAGCTGTTACAACATACATTAGGGGAATAAAAATTAATATGATATCACCTGCTTTGAGACACTTATCTAGTAAAAAGTAGATTTGTTGATAAAAACATGAGATAAAGCATATCAAGTGCAAGGTGAACAAACCCTCTTCATGTATATGCATTCAAGAAAATCTCCACCCACACTTAAGTTCCTTAAGGGGATAAGTCCTATCTTCTATTTCTTTTGTATCTTTCCAAAGAAGCTAGAGAATTCTGTAACAACTGGCATTCAAAAAATGATACTTTATTAAGAGGATAAAAAGGTTTGTGGCTGTTTAAGGATTGTTACCTAACCTAGGATAATTTTTCTCTCCGGATTCCTCAGGGGTTATAAAGAAAAATACATTTTTAGCATGTAAGGGGTTTAATAGCAAAGAGTTAAGTTCCCAAGGAGAGAACGTATCTAGTCTTAGATGTTAGAGATAGAAGCTTCTCCTGGGCTTTCACCTTAGAGTAATTTTTTTTTTTTTTTAAAGATGTATTTATTTGAGAGAGAGAGAGAGAAAGAGAGACCATGCACACACGTGCGAGCGGGGACAGGGGCAGAGGGAGAGGGAAGCTGACTCCCTGCTGCGCAGGGAGCCTGAAGCGGGGTGATCCCAGGACCCTGAGACCATGACCTGAGCCAAAATCAAGAGCCGGCTGTTTAACTGACTGAGCCACCTAGAGTAACTTTTTTTTTTCTTGTAATCTCTACACCCAATGTGGGGCTCAAACTCACGACCCCAAGATCCAGTCGTATGCTCTCCCAACTGAGCCAGCCAGATGCCCCTGGACCATTTTTATTATGTAGCAATCCGTACTGTATGAGAACCAAGCATCTTGTGCAGTGTGTCAGAGAAGGATTCAAAGTTCACCATTCATCCAGGTGGTGTGTGTTTTCCTGACACACCCCAGTGCTGTTGTGTCTTATTCCCTCCTGGGGCCAAATCCAATTTTCTGGTTTCCACATGTATTTAACAATTTGACATCAAAACCTACCAAGAGGGGCGCCTGGGTGGCTCAGTTGTTAAGCGTCTGCCTTCGGCTCAGGTCATGATCCCAGGACCCTGGGTTCGAGCCCTACATCGGGCTCCCTGCTCAGTGGGAAGCCTGCTTCTCCCTCTCCCACTCCCCCTGCTTGTGTTCCCTCTCTGTGTCTCTCTCTGTCAAATAAATATATAAAATCTTAAACAAAACAAAACAAAACAAAAACTTACCAAGAAAAACTGCTAGCATCTAGAAGCAACACATAAATATTATCGTCCATAGCTAAGGGGTGTTTGCTTTTGGAATCTCTTTTCTGCTTCTCACCAGAAGAAACATCAGTTTTGGCACAAAATGAACCCTAACTCACAGGAGATCCATCTGCTTCACTGTCCAGAGGAAGTGAATGAACTGGAAGGCAAGAGGCCAATTACTCACTCTTAAATAAATATTCACAGAGGGCCTACTATCTGCAAGACAGTGGGGATATAGTCTCATTCCTAGCTTAATAATATTCCTTTTGGCAGGAGCAATATGGCTGGGCAACCTCAGCCAAAACTGCATTTGAAGAATCAAATTTGGCTCTGCCATAGGCATATAGGGTTACCTCAGGAAAGGCTTCATCTGTAAAAAGTAAAATATTTTAGTCTCTTCATAGAGATTTTGTGAGATTCTGCTAAATCAAATATTCAGATAAGATCAACAGTGCAAGCTTCTTAGAGACCCCAAACTTTTAACTGCTCAATTAAAAAGAGTATGAATTTTTTGCTGAGTGTTAAACTGTACTGCACAGGGAAAGAATTGCAGAGCAGTGAAGCACAGCTGTCTGATTAATCTCAGTCCATTAAAAAGGCATGATAGATCTCGAATGCAACTTTGATAAAAAAAAAAAAAGAAAAAGGAAAAAGGAAAAAGGAAAAAGGCAATGTGTACTAACGTTAGGGAAAGCAACATGGCATGTTAACAGGATTCTAATTTAACAAGTAAATGCCTATTCATTAGCGTGTAGAGCCATAACAGAAGCTATATACTTAAAAAATACAGGCACACACAAAGCTTTAATTTGGTACCATAATCTGAAGGAAAATTGGACCCAAATTGCTTTATGTCCAGTTAAATCTTGCTACCATTTGAAGAGATAGTGAAATAAAACTGAAACACTTACTTGATGAGATATTCAGTTACTGTGCATTTCCATCTATAGAGTAGAAATATTTCAAAATAAATACACCATGACAATTGAAATTCACTCCTTCCCCTATTCTTACTAAACACAAATGACTTATTCTTGGGGTATACTGAATTACAATATAAAAGTGGAAGAATTTAAAATTAGTGATTGGATTCTATTCAAGAGCATGGGAAAAGAATAGTATATTACCTATCTAGCCGTTAGGCATATGATGTGGTGAACTCATTTTTTTGGGAAATGCAAGTATCCAAAGGGAAATGTTTTAAAGGGAATCCTCTAGCCACCTAAAAAATTAGCTCAAATAGTAGCAAAGACTGACATCAAGGGAATCTGAATTTGGGGGCAACATTAGGAAAGTCTGTATTAAGTAAAAATGATAGTATCTTGGGTGTTCCATATGTGGGAATTTATCAGGGTGATATGATATGAATTTAGTACCTATTTACTCGGCACGGTTTCTGATGTCTAGGGAAGACATCAGAATACTATTCTTATGCTAGTTCCTATAACTTATTACTTTCGTTTTCTTTCTACTCATTTCCTTTTAGGTCTCTGCAATCCAATTTCTAATCCCAATTTCTACTGATATTATGCCTTGAGTGTCAGGGATGACTTCCTCCTGCCCAGTGTCAGTAGCCTTTTTATTGGTCTCCAAATTTACCCAAGGTATTTGATGTCAGTGGTCATCCCAACTTGAAAATATTCTTTTGGTTTCTGCGATCTTGTACTTTCTTATTCATAATTTCCTGTTACTAACCAGGGCCGGGCCTAGGGTGTAGGGAGTGAGGCGCTCAGAATGCAAAATTTAAGGAGGCACTCACTCTCAGGGTCATGTGAGTGTAATGTGTTCACACTGACTATGTCCCTGAATAATCAAGACCAACTGTATTTAGCACAATGAAGAGAGTAAAAACATTTTGCCTTTATTTCACTTACTGTTTTTCCATGGCAGAACATATGGCAGAGACTTGGGAACACGCATGCCTGAAGCCAGGTTACTCTTATGTTCCATAACTATATTGCTTGCAGGGCTGCAAAAACAAAGACAAATTTGCCTATGCCAGCATATCTGTATTCTTCAGGCAGGCACACACAAGACAATCAAAATGTGTTTTTTGTAATTTGGGAGAAAACAGCAAACTACATTCTGAAATGTAAACACATTTCCATCAAAACATTCTTGCAATTAGAATGATTACTACTTCTCTGAAAAGCTCACTGTTCTGTACAAGCATTAAGATGGGTCTAACCATTTTCATTTTCCAGAAATTGAGATAAACAGCAATGCCATCTACTGTTCAGTTATATGACAGGCTCATCGACTCACTCAATAAATGTAAGAGATAAAATGCCAAGACAACCAAACCAGAGGCAACAAATCTCATAGAACTGAGGTAAAATTAAAACTGTACTATTAAAATTCATCTTTAAGTTTTTCTATTTTAGTGCACACACAAAATAAGGTACATGTACAATTACTAACTTATCTTAGGAGCTAAGAAAAATTGATAAGCATTCTATTTGGGGAAAAATGAAGTCTAGCATCTCATTCCTTCATTTTCTAATCCATAAATATTCTCATTTCTGAATATCTGAAACTTGATCTTCTACGGTTTGAAGATGAAGCAGTAATGAGAAATCTCATAGATTTAAATTAGATAAAGGGGTGCCTGGGTGGCTCGGTCAGTTAAGTGGTTAAGCGTCTGACTCTTGATCTCAGCTCAGGTTTTGATCTCAGGGTTATGAGTTCAAGCCCCACACTTAGATACAAATTAGATACAAAATCAGTGGAAAGAAGAGATGCATTTTCTTCCCTACCCAATAGGTACTCTGGCTTGCCCAATTTCAAATCAAGAACTTTCAGGATTATTTTTCCTTAGACACTAATTACCCAGAGTGGTGTCACTGGAGAATTTTTTCAAAGTATTAAAATAATGCCAACTTAGCAAAAAACCCAACTTAGACGTAAGAATGTCTGGTACCACTGTCTCCCTTGCTAGACTATAAGCTAGTTTTTTGTGTTCCCATAGCGATTAACACAAAGCATGTGACCTTTTTATGAATCGAGGAATAAATAAGGAAAATAACCCATCAAAACTATCTAGACTAAGTTACCACCAAGTAACATCATTAAGGAAAGAGATCAAATCATGCTTTGGTGGCTTCTTTTGGGAACAGGTCACTTGGATTTTGGGAGGCAGTGCTGGGAATGAGCCCATTTCATTTACCTGTTGTTGCCACAGTAGTTGGCTGTGCCCCAGACAAATGGGGTGCTGGTCTGTTCCCACAGATCTGCCAAAGAAAGAACACAGTTTGTGACACTCCTAGGGAAAACACCAGTTTATGCTAGTTGAATCTGTAAGGTGGGAAATAATACACCTAAGTTTAGAGAAATTTAAAGATTGATCAAGTACCCTGAAGTGACACAGTAGCAGGAATTTAATTGAAGGATATAAACACAAGCAACATAAATAATAATAAACGTGCCCAGTAACAACCAAACACAGATGGTACAACACAATTTATGGAAAAAAACAGATGTAAAGAAGTGCTTTTTCCAGTCAAGAGGGATAGGCTGTTCCACGTGTCTGCACAGTGATACGAATGTGCTTGTTTTGAGGCCCAATAACAATAATAAGGCGTTCCAAACATGGTATGTTCCTAAAAAAGGAAAATCTTCCTTCTGTCTAAAGCAAATGACTTGCGATTTAGACATTGTGAAGAAAAAGATGTAGAGACACTTCACCTTTATCCCAGTCCTCATCGCAAGGAGGGCACTGCCATGTGCTCTCAGCCAGAGTCTCTTGTCCAAGGTTCCTGGTTTGGTTGACTGCAAGATAACAAAGATTCTGATGTAAAAAGGGGACATCGTCAGGTTATTATGTTTAAAGGGGTTAAGTGGCTTAAAAGGTTTCAGGGTAGCCTAATAGGTCTTTGTTTCTGAAAAACAGATGCTACGAAAGCTAAGCAGAGGTCTTATCCCCTTGCAGAAGAAAAAGAAGCTGAAACAAAGATTGTTTGTCTTCGTTTATGACAATAAAAGGATTTTTATTTTTAGATTAATTACTGGTAAGATGGATCAGGTTGTTCAAAAGAGAAAGCAGTCTGATAAACACAGCCTGACAACCTTTTATTGATGAGATAAAATACTCGAGGGCAGAAAGGTACTATTCTTCTGAAATGATGAAAGCCAAAAATCAAGAAATCAAGGTGACAACGGAGCATAATACAAATCTGAAGGGGCTAACCTCTAGGACTGAAACCTTTTAGCTAGTCTTACCAACATCCTGCTCAATACAACTTTTATCGTCACAGCTTGAGATATGATGACTGATTTCGGCCCGAGGAACCTGGTGGCGAGCATTGAAGGGACAAGTAGCCAATTTGTTTGCGATATCAGGATGATTCTGTGGAACAAAAATTAAGAGGTCTATCAATTCTTTGATTCTCTTCAGGTTCAAAGGGAGTGGCTTAGCCTTATTCTATAAATGACTGCCCTAAAATCTCTCAATAAACTTGTGGCTTAACTATGGTAAGTAAACTCATGGTAGAAAATTAAAGAGGGAATGAATTATTTCTCCTCACACAGACTGGACAGATGACCTCAAACTCATCAAAATGTAAGCTTCTTTCTTATGCTCGTAGAGACGGACAGCACAGATACTGGGTTTACAGTGGCTTATAGGGGAGTAAACAGTGAATTTAGGATTGGGTATTTGAACCATATTTCCCAGGGTCCCAAGACTGGCAGCACAGCCTGTCATGGTGGAGCTCTCTGGATGTCTCTGAAGGGTGATATTCAGGGAACAGTAACACGAAAACATACTCTTAGTCCGCACTGCGGTAGCGCCCCTGCTATTGCCATGCAGTAGTGCTGGAAAACAGCGGTGGGGAGGGAGCCGCAGAAGAAGCCTACCAGTGAGTTTTCAGATTAACACAGGAATGCTTATTTCAAGTAACGATGCCTGAAATGAGGCTGTCAACAACTGGGCCTTTATTTCAGCTATTTCACTAAGGAAAAGCCCAAATGAGAGAGTCTACTCTGCTGATCAAGTTCTCTGTTTTAAAACAAAACAAAAAAACCAAAGGGTTTATCATATATCAAATCCTATAGTAAGCTACCAGGAATTAAGAAGCTGATTTATTAGAAGCAAAACATTTATCACAAATAATATTGTGGAAGGACGCTAAGAAAAAATAGAGGATGAAGAAAATTATGAGGGCAGTTATCTTCATGATTTTCGTAAGGGATACTGAGCATTCCAATGCAAAGATTTTTGTGGTCAAAGATTAAGAGCATTAGAGGAGGGGAGTTAAAGGGGTGCCTGGGTGGCTCAGTTGGTTAAACGTCTGACTCTTGATTTCAGCTCAGGTCATGATCTCAGGGTCGTGAGATGGAGCCCTGGGTTGGGCTCTGACCTGGGCATGGAGACTGCTTAAGATTATCTCTCTCTCTCACTCTCCCTCTGCCCCACCCTCCTCCCCGAATGCACGGGGCTTTCTCACTCTCTTAAAAAAAAAAAAAAAAAAAAAAGGGAGTTAAAGACAATATGTCTTTTTATTGCTTAGTTTCCTTTCGCAACCTTTATCCTTAGGGACATGTTTGCAATCCTAGGGAAGCAAGTCGTGGTGGTATCTGCTGGTCCACATTATCCAGGTTCAACTTTAAGGGATCTTTGCTCTAGAGATTTAAAAGAGCTGCAGAAATGATCAACAAAGGCATGATAAGCATGTCATGAGGACTGCAAGAGAAACACCCTTTAAAGGATGTTAATGCATACATGAATTGTATGCAGCTTGGATTAAATACCAAAAATGCTGTCCAAGCATAAATCCCGCAGACCTTTGGCCTTTGTATCCGACATCTGTATTCTAACAATCCTTTCAAAGTGCCTCAATTAGTATGCCAGCATTAAAGTAGTTTATATCTAAGACTACAAAAGAGTGACCAGAGAAAAAAACTCAAACTCTGATTAGTTGTCCCCCACCAAAAGATGCTTCAACCAAAGACTGAAACTTGGAGAAACCGTTATTTTTAGGAATAATCTTTCCTTAGGCTAACCTCTAGCTGTTCAACTTCTCTAAAATTTCCAAACAAAAAGCAATCAGAATTAAGTGTATTATGGCACTCAATCCTTATCAGGACAATGAACACATCAAGTTCACAAGGCAAGAGGGATTTCTCATTGCTAGCAAAAATTAGTTTTTCCTCTGTTTTATGAAGTGTGAGAAGAGTATATAGAGGGCGCTTTGTCACTAGTTAGGGAGAAAAAAAAACAAAAACAAGAAAAAGCTATGTACTCAAGAAATAAACTCCTTTCTGTAAATGTTGGTACTTAACACAAAAGCAGATTACTAAAACAAGTCCGGCATTAAATTAAAACATTTTTGCTAAAATTATATGATATTTACAAAATTTGGCTTTTTAAAAGAACTCAAGAGGTCATTACAAGGCAAATTATGAAAATAATGCCTTACCTTTCTGCACTTGATAAGATGATAAGGAAACCTGCAGGCCCTGATCTGGTGGTTTTTATCATAGGGGCACTGTAATAGCTTTTCAGGGTCCAGGGAATCGACTGAAAGAGAGAAGAGTAGGATAAACATAAAGCTTAAGCTTTAAGCCTTTGTAAAATTACAGTATTCCAGGCACACTGGATTTTTAAACAGAATCTATAAGAATAGAACATGACAGTCTAACAACAACTTGGAATTAAAAAAAAAAGGGTGACTAAACATTTAAACATGAAAATGTAACTCCGGGAAGATAAAACTGTATTACCACCAATCTTTGTAAGTACAGCAAAACAAGCTATCATGGGATAGGATCTTAGTTCATATCTGGTTGTACATAAATTTGTTTTATACTAAGGGCAACCAACAATGAAAACAACAATAAAGTTAAATGAAATGATACCCTTTTTTCCCTTCTAGACGTGCTAATTCAGGGTCATTCTTATCTCTAGCTAGCCTAAGCAAAGCCTCTCAACCAGTATGCTAAAGTTAGAATGGATGGTGTGCCAACATACCAGTGCGGGGTACCTCTGCACATGCTCCCCCATCCCCTACCAGTCACTTCTAGGGCAAGTTGAGGGCACTTACTCCCCTTTGCCAGCATTCTTGCCTATTGACTAGTATGTTATGGCATGAAAAACGTTCATAAGGACTGCTCTAGATCAGTTATAAGCTCTATGGAAGCTTAATAGGTGATTTCTTTTTCATCTGTCTGCTTGGACTTACTACGGTAAGTAGTTCCTGATCTTGGTTACTCTAGATACCTCTCAAAAGAAACCAATACCTTTATCAGATAGGTGGTTTTACTTTTCATAGTTTGGCACACAGATGAGAAAAAAATCAGAGAATTCTTTAATCTAGTGATTATCAAATTGGGCAGATAAAAAAAATAATCTGCAAAAACAGAACGTCCTAAATTTAAGACAACTGCAGACATATGGAGCTGCTCTGTGAAAGAAAGCCCCTAACCTAGACCATGCTATTTAAAACTTCTCTTAGAAGACTATATTTTCAGGCGCCTGGGTGGCTCAGTTGGTTAAGCGACTGCCTCCGGCTCAGGTCATGATCCCGGAGTCCTGGGATAGAGTCCCACATCGGGCTCCCCCCGCTCTGTGGGGAGCCTGCTTCTCCCCTTCCCTCTGTCTGCCACTCCCCCTGCTTGTGCTCTCCGTCAAATTAAAAAAAAAAAAAAAAGACTATACTTTCAGGAATCATCTCTACATAGTTACTTAAGAAGTTTCTCTAAATGTGTAAAGCTACCCGTAGGCTTTACAAATTTTAGCAAGCTTGATTAATGAAGGGAAATTAAAAGGGTTAAGCACATTCTGAGTGTATTATAAGGAGGACGAGAGGCAACCTAATAAAATGCTGTTACCATCACTGAAGGCAATGATAAAAGTGAAATAAGATAAACAATTCACATTTGATAAGGAGCTTATAAACCAGGAGACTGCTATGAAAATCAGAAGCCAGTGGGGAATTGAAACAGACAGTTTCGCTGGAAGAGTGGTAAACATGCAAAAAATTGCTAACCATGATCGTGATGCAAATGAGCCAGAAAGGTGACTTGAAGGACAGAATGAATAGGAAGGAAAAGTCTTAGAGGACAGGCAAGTTTATTGGACCAGGCTCATCCTGACCAGCAATCTTTTCGTATTTCTGAAGCTTCAGGACACCCAGGGAGAGTTTACAGATAAAATTCTTATTAGTTTCCCTTCATTTAATCCATTCCATCATGAGCAAATGTTAGGTCATGTCAGCAGCTGACAGACTAGACACACCTCATGATTCATACACATTATACCGCCTATACAGTGACATATATCAGAGTTGATAATGACGACTTCCTAGCACAATGTTTTACTTCCTGGCCTCTGGTAACTTAGGTTAGCTCTAAACTGGTTTTCTAGATTTAAAAAATTTTATTTTACTTTTAATTAAAAAAATTTTAATGGTGATAAAAATATGTAACATAAAATTTACCACCTTAACCAATTTTAAGTGTATAATTAGGTAGTGTTAAGTATATTCACACTGTTATGCAACCAGTTTCCAGAATTTTTCATCTTGCAAAACTGAAACTCGATACCCATTAAGCAATAATTCCCTATTCTCTCCTCTTCCCAATCCCTGGCAACCACTAATTCTACTTCTTGTTTCTATGAGTCTATTCCAGATACTTCATATAAGTAAAATCATAGTGTATGTCTTTTTTTGACTGACTTATTACATTTAGCATAATGTTCTCAAGGTTCATCCATATTGTAGCATGTGACAGGATTTCCTGTACCTATTTTGCTATTTTTTTTTTTAAGTTTTTATTTATATTTTTTAGTAATCTCTACCCCCAATGTGGGGCTTGAGCTCATGACCCTGAGATCATGAGTTGTATGCTCTTCCAACTGAGCCAGCCAGGTGCCCCACTTGTTTTTTCTTTTTTTTAACTTAATATATCCTGGAGCTCCTTCTATGTCAGGATATAAAAAGAATATAAAACAAACAAACAAACAAACAAAAAACCCAAAACCAAACCAAACCCAAACAGGAATATTTCAGTGCTGCATACGGATTTGCCATAGATTCTTTTTTTTTTAAATGATTTTATTTATTCATTTGAAAGGGAGAGAGACAGAGAGAGCACAAGCAGGGGGGAGAGGCAGAGGCAGAGAGAGAAACAGGCTCCCCGCTGAGCCGGGAGCCCGATGCGGGGCCCGATCCCAGGACCCGGAGATCATGAACCGAGCCGAAGGCAGACGCTCAACCATCTGAGCCACCCAGGTGCCCCATAGATTCTTTTTTTTTTTTTTTTTAAGATTTTTAAAAAAAATTTATTCATTTGAGACACAGAGATAGAGAGAGAGAGAGAGCATGAGCAGGGCGAGAAGCAGGGAGCCCGACGTGGGGCTTGATCCCAGGGGGGATCATGACCTGAGCTGAAGGCAGACGCTTAACTATCTGAGCCACCCAGGCACCCCTGCCATAGATTCTTAATCATTTCTCTTACTGATGGACATTTAGGTCATTTCCAGTTTTTTATTATTATATAAAATGCTGTGACTAACAATCTGGTATATACTTCTTTGTGTACGAGGAGTATTTCACTTGGGCAGATACCTAAGAGTGCTGCATTGAAGTATATGTGCATTTAAAGTAACAAATACTTTATACTTGTAATAAATACTTGTAATAAATACTATCAAACTGCTCATCAAAAATTCTATCTGGGGCGCCTGGGTGGCTCAGTTGGTTAAGCGACTGCCTTCGGCTCAGGTCATGATCCTGGAGTCCTGGGATCGAGTCCCGCATCGGGCTCCCTGCTCAGCAGGGGGTCTGCTTCTCCCTCTGACCCTCTTCCCTCTCGTGCTCTCTGTCTCTCATTCTCTCTTAATAAATAAATAAAAAAAATCTTTAAAAAAAAAAAATTCTATCTGGCTTTTTGGGAATATAACTTAATTTGGAAAACAGAGTAGGCCCTGTGGACAAGCTCTCTCCAAAAGCATAGACTCAGATGTTTTTTTTTTTTAAACTATTTTTTTAATTATTATTATGTTATGTTAATCACCATACATTACATCGTAAGTTTTTGATGTAGTGTTCCATGATTCATTGTTTGTGCATAACACCCAGTGCTCCATGCAGAACGTGCCCTCTTTAATACCCATCACCGGGCTAACCCATCCCCCCACCCCCCTCCCCTCTAGAACCCTCAGTTTGTTTCTCAGAGTCCATAGTCTCTCATGGTTCGTCTCCCCCTCCGATTTCCCTCCCTTCATTCTTCCCTTCCTGCTATCTTTTTTTTTTTTTTAACATATAATGTATTATTTGTTTCAGAGATACAGGTCTGTGATTCAACAGTCTTACACAATTCACAGCGCTCACCATAGCACATACCCTCCCCCATGTCCATCACCCAGCCACCCCATCCATCCCACCCCCACCACTCCAGCAACCCTCAATTTGTTTCCTGAGATTAAGAATTCCTCATATCAGTGAGGTCATATGATACATGTCTTTCTCTGATTGACTTATTTTGCTTAGCATAATACCCAGATGTTTCTCACTCCTGGGTAGGGCCTGAAACCCACGGTGAGAAATGGAGGAAACTAGAAATAGGGAACTAAACCTGACAAAAGTATCATCAGTTAAGAGGTACAGCCCCAAACAGAAGCTGGAGATCTTTAGATCAGATTAAGGTTATAGTTTAAGGTCAATTTGGGAAGAAGGTCAAGTATATCCTAAGGCAGTGTTAAGTTACTTGGGGTCTGTGCTAAAATGCAGATTCTGATTCAATAGGTCTGGGATGGGGCCCAGAGACTGTGCATTTCTAACAACTCCCAGGTGATATTTTTCTAAGAAAAAAATTATGGCTGAAAAAAGTAAAGAATGAGACATAAAGGGGAGCTGTTGCTTTCTAATTTAATAGAGAGTAGTAAGCTTCCAAGAATAAATATAAATCTACCTATCTCACATGGAATTCCAGGTTTACATTAAAATATCTTTTTAAAAAATATTTTATTTATTTGAGAGAGAGGGGCAGACGGAGAGGGAGAAGCAGGCTCCCCACCAAGCAGAGAGCCCAACGCGGGGCTCAATCCCAGGGCACCCTCGGGGATCATGACCTGAGCTGAAGGCAGACACCTAACCAAATGAGCCACCCAGGCACTCCTACATTAAAATATCTTTAAAAAAATTAAGGAGGTAGGGGAGAGAACCCTAAGGAAGACCAAGGAGAATAAGTCTTCTAGATCAATGATTCTCAAAGTGTGGTCCTCAGATCAGCAGCCTCAACTGAGAACATATTAGAATTGCAAATTCTTGGGTCCCAGACCTTCTGAATCAGAAAGTCTGGGGGTAAACAACAATGACAAAACACAAAAAAACCCCAAAACCAAACAAACAAACAAAAAGAAATTCTGGGGTAAGTCCAGCAACCTGAGTTTTTTTTTTTTTTTTTTTTAGAGGTTTTATTTATTTATTTGACAGAGAGAGACACAGCGAGAGAGGGAACACAAGCAGGGGGAGTGGGAGAGGGAGAAGCAGCCTTCCCGTGGAGCAGGGAGCCCGATGTGGGGCTCGATCCCAGGACCCTGGGATCACGGTCTGAGCCGAAGGCAGACGCTTAACGACTGAGCCACCCAGGCGCCCCAGCAACCTGAGTTTTAACGAGCTCCCTGGGTGATCTTGCTGCATGCTCAAGTTTGAGAACCTCTGATATAGATATTTAATGAAGACTATTTCCATGTAGTTTCTATATATCGATGATTAAGATTCTATCGGACCCTTCCTTGAAGGTAGAATGGGACTAAAAAATATCCTTTAGTTGGAACTTATTAACTCCAAAGAGACTCTGAACAATACAGCAAAGTAAGAAACAAAGTAGGCCCTGTTGACAAGTTTCATCCACTCACTGATGCAGATGTTCCTTAAACTTGGTCAGGGCCTAGAAACCACAGTGCCTTATGGTATCAAGTGTGGCATTACATATGAACAACATATGACTTCTGTCTCTAACTATGTAACCTTGGGCAAATCAGTTAATCTAGGTTCTATTTTCTCCCATGTAAAATCCAAACGTTAAATGAAATGATTTTTGGGGTCTCTTTTGTTTCTACATTTGTATGATTCTAGATGCTAGCTCCCTTCTGACTTCTTGGGCCATCTAAGTTTCCTGGATCACTTGAGAAATAAGAATTCTTCCTAGGATTTCTTTAACCCCAAGAACTCAATGTATATCAGCATTATGATGAATATCACATTGTCTCTCAAAATAGAAAACAGAGGTTACTATCCCCTTGTCCTTAATAGGAGAAACTGAAGCCCTGCAAAATTATGTTTCATTTAATAAAAATATAGTTTAACACAGATGTCCCAACTGTAGCCTTTCCAAAGCTTGATAATTTCAAGTGTCTTATTTCAAATTTGGGAACTTCTCTACTACCACACAGACATCCTCAGCAGTTGAGGGAGAAATGTGAATCTTTCCCAAAACACTAAAGGTCTTGTCAGACATAAAACTATATGTAAAGAATTTAACTTATTCTCTAAAAGCAATAAGAAATACATACTGTAAGTTTCTTCCATGCTGGAAATGAAGAAGCTGAATCCAAGCGCTGAAGGGGAAAAAAAAAAAGCAGTGGTTCAGTAAACAGGACTACTAATTTAAAGTGTATTCAGGTGATAAGATAGTCTACTTTAAGTGCCATTTCAACAACCTGTCACTGTTTACCATCCATTAGGGTTCGATGCTATTTAATATTAAAGGGGGCAAGTCAAGACCACAAGAGTATTACTATTTAAACTTTAGGATAAACGTGAATAGGGTACTATTTTATTTTATTTATTTATTTTTTTAAAGATTTTATTTATTTATTTGACAGAGAGAGACACAGCTAGAGAGGGAACACAAGCAGGGGGAGTGGGAGAGGGAGAGGGAGGCCCCCTGCCGAGCAGGGAGCCCGATGCAGGGCTCGATCCCAGCACCCTGGGACCATGACCTGAGCCGAAGGCAGACGCCCAACGACTGAGCTACCCAGGCGCCCCAAATAGGGTTAAAGCTCTCCTCTCAAGTTCTTAAAAATATAGGATGGCAGGCTGCCAGTCTTGCTCTCCCCTGGGACCTGGGAATGCTGAAAGTCTAGGTCCACCAGTATGCACTTAATCCATCCCATAAGCCCAGAGACATTCTAGCTTACTATTTTTTAAAAAAAAGATTTTATTTATTTATTTGAGAGATAGCGAGAGCATGAGCAGGGGGGAGGAGGCAGAGGGAGAGGGAGAAGCAGACTCCCCGCTGAGCAGGGAGCGTGATGCAGGGCCCCATCCCAGGACTCTTAGATCATAACCTGGGTCAAAGGCAGTCGCCTGACTGAGCCACCCAGGCGCCCCAGCTTACTATTTCTATGACTTTTCTAAACATGATCAGGAAGTGTCACACCTACTGCACTGATGCTTCACCTCCCCTCTCCTCCACCAATCCCCTATACTAAAATGGATAGACTTGGTTAAGTTTCTCTAGTTAGTACTCACTCCCTCTAAGCACCGAGGGAAAACTTCTGAGTGTTAGGATTTAAGAAATATCCATTTTATGGATAACACAGTAATAAAAGAACAAGTCTGTAACAGAAATGTGGAAGATGAAGACAAGAAATGATTCTGTAGTTTGAATCCTCTTCTACCAAAGATCTCCCCCTATTTAGCACTGTGATTAAATAAACTAATCATTATGGGAAAAAACTAAATTTATATAAAACCATTCTCATAGGAAACTTCTGAAAATTAGCCGGATTTACAGCTGTTGCCTCTAGAGCAAGCTCTCCTTTGGCCCTTCATACAGTTCCACACCCCTTCCCCCCATTCTATGACATAAGCAGCCTTGGAATCTATGGTAGGAAATACAAGTGATCAGCTGGAACTCTAGTTGGGTAATTTGCTCCACAGCCCATTTGTTAATGACATTTACTAACGAAACTGTTGTAAAAAAAATATTTTTCATATCTGGATTAAGAAATTCTGAACTTCCTTTTGACAAGTTTTACTTACACATAGTTACTTCACACTTTTTTTTTTTATAAAAAATAAGACGTTTGGAAGGAAGAACCAAGTATTATGTTCCTTGATTTTAGGGTGTTTAGAGAAACAATCAGCGCCAGATTCAGCAACTTATGGAAAGCCACCCTAAACTCTGGGGGCAAAAAAACTAATTACAGTAAATTTAGAACACTGGAATCCATAGCTTCCTCATTCAGCCGTGTCCACTGAAGTCTCCTCCGTACCAAACTGTTAACAGGCGATTCTTTACCTTTTCCCTAGTACTAGACCGCGGTGAAACGGACAAATTACGCGAAACAGTCAAGTTTGGGGGCTGGATGTAGTCTGAAGCAACCGGTTAAACTAACAGAGCTGGGGTCTCAGTAAAACAATCGTTTTTCCTCCTTTAAACAAAACAATCAGAGTAGATTTAAGCAATGGGACTAAACAAGAGAAGGTGGGGAAGGTGGTTAACTTAAAACAATGTAGACAAAGGAGGTAGGGAGGCCCTCGAGGGGACACACGGTGGCTGGACTACGCGTAGCCAAAAAAGCAGCACTGAGAACCCACAAGGCCCAAGGCTACGGGCAGGCGGAAAAGGGAAGATATTAGATGGTGAAAGTATCCCAGGACACTAAAGGTGAGTTTTTTGAGGAGGCCCCAAGCTAGACGAGGACGCCTTTCCTACCTCGGTCGAGACACGTTCTCCCCACAGTCGCTTTCTCCCGATACCCGCGTCCCAGCAACGCTCACTTCCGCCCCTGACGTTAGGGGGTGGGGCCCCCACTTCCTGTGACGCTGGTCTCGGCTCCGCCGGAGCGTGTCTTCCTTGCGCCCGGCCTCCCAGGCATCCCAGGCCTCCCCGGCCGTCGCGCGCGTTGGCCACTTCTCACTCTTCAGGCTCCCCGTCCTCGGGCCATTCTCGTCTTTCAGCCCATTCTCGTCGGGTCTCCAGAACGATAGTGGCCGTGGGGGGGTGAAACTGTGGGTGGAACTCGCACTGCCTTCCCTGCGCTTTGTGGCGGCCATCTTAGGAAAGAGAACGAGTGTTTAGATATGGGCACTGGGCGGGGGAATGGGACTGGCTCGGCTGGGCTGCAGGCTGCAAGGAAGCCTTTGTGGAAGTTGTCTAGCTAGAAGTGTAGTTTGGATTTTGAGGGAACGGAAGAGGAAGATAGTAAAGGAGATAAGTCTGTAGAAGGGCCAAAACAAAACACCGAGGGGAATCTAGTTTTTGTTTAGCAAGCATTGTAGAATCTTAAAATTCAAACGTCAATTATAGTATCTAAGGATGCTTGGTGGGAAGGATGCCCTAGTTGGATTAAACGGAGTCTTAGAGTTGAGGTGAGAGCTCAATGCTCAATAAAAAGAGTTGGAGAGGTAAATAGGGCCAGAAAGTTGTAACTTGATAAATGGAAACCCAAATATAGATTGTGAGCCTTGTTCTGGAAACTGACACACACACACTACGTGTAAGCAGTAGTTCTTGTCCCTGGGGTGCTTAGAAAAATAGGCCTAAAGTGGATGAAAGGTAAAATGGCAGTCTAACATGCCAAAAATATAGTCATGACTGGAAATTTACATTAGGAAGAAATCACTGGAGCCCAATGTGACCTGGGAAGGATTTATGGAAAAAAGGGACTGTGGCTTTTGCAGGTTAGACAAAAAAAGGAAGATGTTGCTACTACAGGTGGATCTGGTGATACTACTTTCAAAACCAAGAAATAAAAATATGCTATGACAAAAATTTTTGTACTGTCCAGGTGTAGGGGGCAGTATGGGAGATTAGTCTGAGTGCTCAATTATTGGGACTTTTGGAGCATTTCAGTGGTTTATAGATCCTAAATGACTTAGGAGAACTTATCCAGATAGCAAGAATTGAATGTGACTTTAGTGAAAAGGATCATGGAGATGGGACATTTTATTTTTATGAGACTACTTAGTAAACATAGATTGTTACCTGATTTTTTATTTATTTATTTATTTTTTAAAGATTTTATTTATTTGAGAGAGAGAGAGAGCACAAGAGGGGGGAGTGGGAGAGGGAGAAGCAGACTCCCTGCTGAGCAGGGAGCCCGATGCGGGACTCGATCCTGGGACTCCAGGATCATGACCTGAGCCGAAGGCAGTCGCTTAACCAACTGAGCCACCCAGGCGCCCCTGATTTTTTTTTTTTTAAAGATTTTATTTATTTGAGAGCCTGCATATGCAAGAGCATGGGGGGGAAGGGGCAGAGGTAGAGGAGAAGCAGACTCCACTGAGCAGGGAGCCAGCCTTGTTGTGGGGCTCTGCTGGGTTCCAAGATCTGACGTGGGATCATGACCTGAGCCAAAGACAGACGTGTAACAGACTGAGGCACCCTTACCCAGTTTTTGTTTTGTTTCTTAAAGATTATCAGCCCTTGGGCTGAGGAGAGTGTGATTCATAGTCTTTGGCTCATATTAAGACCCTAAAAAGAAATTTGTTAGATGCCCCACCCAAGCCTTTCTTGTAGGCTAGTGGTTTTTAATCTTGTCTGTACATTAGAATCATCTGGGGAGCTTTTAAGACATACTATGCCAAGTTCTCTTTCCAGACCAATTAATCAAAGGGCTGGGCATAGTTATTTTTAAAAAGCTACCCAGATGATTCTAATATGCAGTCGGGGCTGGGAACCACTGACCTAGGCACTGTTTTGAATTTAGGAAATCTATTCTTTCACCTGAGTGGCCTGGATAATTCCTATGAAGGAGGAGCAAGCTGTTAAAGTGCTTCTTGAAAGATAATAGCCAAGAATGAAAGCTTCATTGCAAGCTTAGCACAAAGCATTTTAGAGAAGGCTGCTGTTTTGGTAAATCAGTTTCAGATCGTTAGGAATATCTTAAAGTAACCTTTCTGAAATTCTAAACCTCTGAATTTATCACATTCATGCAGATTGGTGCGGCCAATGTGATTTGAAGTGAAATGTGATTTTTCAGGCTTTAAATTGCAGTAAGCTGGTGAAATTGTTGACACTGTTACTGTGACCCATAAGTACTTTTCAGATACCTGCAGACAGATTTCTGAGGAAGAGCTAGGGCTTGAGAGGATGGAGGGGGTGGGTACAAAACCAGAACCCAAGTCAGGCTTCACTGCATTCAGTAATGCCTTGTCAGGGTGACAGGATCCTCAGCTGAGAAGGCTGTTCCATTTAGCACGAGTGAACAAGCCCTCCAACTTTTATTTTATTTTTTAAAGAGTTTATTTATTTATTTGAGAGAGAGAGCATGAGCAGAGGGACGAGCTGAGGGATGGGCAGAGGGAGAGGGACCAGCAAACTCCCTGCTGGGCAGGGAGTCTGACACAGGGCCCCATCCCAGGGTCCTGGGATCATGACATGAGCCAAAGGCAGATGCTTAACTGACTGAGCCACCCAGGCGCCCCATGCCCACCAATTTTTAAATAAATAAACAAAAACCCCAAACTGTCTTTCAGTGGAGGTTTTAAAATAAAAATGCGCGACACATCTTTTCTTTCTATTCTTAAATGCTTTGTTCATTCATCTCCAACCCAGAAAGTTCCTGGTTTATCTAAGATCCCTGCTGAGCTTTCTTTCAGCCTGGCTTTTCAGCCAGGTTGAATATATTTGAAAAGGGAAAAAACAATGAGAGACCAAGGCATTTATAAAGAGTCAGTCTAGGAGCTAGCCAGGATTAATACCCTAAAGTGAATCTGATCCTTGCTGGTTCTATCTGAAGATGTGCTAGCATTTATCCCTAAATTATAGATTATATTTTTGAATTAATAATTGTAAGTTAAAAACAGAGACTCTGGACTAATGAGTAAAAAGACCAGTGCCCAAGGGATTAAAAAAAAAAAGATTTCTTTGAGAGAGAGAGTGAGTGTGGGGAGGGGCAGAGGGAGAGAATCTTCAAGCAGAGTCCCTGCTGACCCATGAAATCATGACCTGAGCCAAAACCAAGAGTCTGGTACTTAACCAACTGAGCCCCCAGGTGTCCCCTGCCTCCCCGCCCCCGGCCCCAGATCTTTGTTAGAAAATGAGTTTTCCCAGCTTTTAGGATAGAAGGAATTCCAGTAGTCCTTGAGATTCCTTAGGGATTTTCAGTGTTTTTTATTTTTTTATTTTTTATTATTTTTTTAAGATTTTATTTATTTATTTGAGAGAGAGAGTGAGAGAGAGAGAGAGCACAAGAGGGAGGAGCGGGAGAGGGAGAAGCAGACTCCCCGCCGAGCAGGTAGCCCGATATGGGACTCGATCCCTGGACTCTAGGATCATGACCTGAGCTGAAGGCAGTCGCTCAACCAACTGAGCCACCCAGGCGCCCCGGGATTTTCAGTGTTTTAGATAGCCAATAAAACTTAAGCTTAGCTCACCAGAAGACTAAAATTAAATTTCTTTATTTCTGGCTTGAATGTTATCAACAAAGTTCTGATTCTCTCATCTAATTATAAATTCTGATCGGTAGTTAAGTGCATAATTAAAAATAGGAAAATTGGGGGCACCTGGGTGGCTCAGTCGTTAAGCGTCTGCCGTCGGTTCAGGTGATGATCCCAGGGTCCTGGGTTTGAGCCCCACATCGGGCTCCCTGCTCAGCGGGAAGCCTGCTTCTCCCTCTCCCACTCCCCCTGCTTGTGTTCCCTCTCTTGCTGTGTCTCTCTCTGTCAAATAAATAAAATCTAAAGAAAAAAAGGAAAATTATTCAATAAACAGTTGTAAAATATTTCAAAATGAAAGATCTAGGGGATCATAATGGGTAGCGTTACTGATGAAGATAGATTGGGAAGTATTGCTTTAGAGGAGGGTGAAAAGTTGATACTGGTTACAATTTTTCAGGCAAAGCAGCAGGGAGAGGTGCTGCCATCAGGGAGCCAAAGAAAATAAATTTATGTTTAAAAAAGAGTCCCTATTGGGAGTTTGGAATGAATAGCCAACATTTAGCTCTAGAAACACAAGATAATACAGGATGAATGAAAAAACTAATAGTGATTTTTAAAAATTTATACTTTAAAAAAGATTAAAAATTTATACTTAAAATTATTTCTGTCTCTTAATATGTACATGTTATGTACCTGTGTAATCCAAGTCACCTGTTACAGTTACCAGTGGGCTTGAGAAATCTGTTCTCTGTGTTTTTCCTTAACTTCTAGCTAGTTCCTTTTTCCAGGAGTCAGCAACAAATAGCCCCTCACTCTCTTTCTGGTGCTGGTATCTAAAATGTAAATTGTTAAGTCAAAGTTTTCAAATCATTGTTAGTATCAGGTTGGCAAGGCTTTTTGAACAAATAGGTGAGGAAATGGAACTTCTTGAAAGAAGGTTGTTGAGAAGATGGTACAATGGCAGAATTATACTAAAGAAATTATACCTACTAAAAATTATGCAAAGGACTAGTCTTGCAGAGAACACTTCTAAAATTATAAAACTGCCATTCTTAAAAAATGTCAAGGGGTGCCTGTGTGGCTCAGTTGGTTAGGCCTCTGACTTTTTTTTTTTTTTTTTAAGATTTTATTTATTAGGGCACCTGGGTGGCTCAGTCGTTCGGCTCAGGTCATGATCCCAGGGTCCTGGGATCGAGCCTTGCATCGGGTGCTGCTCGGCAGGAAGCCTGCCTCTCCCTCTCCCACTCCCCCTGCTTGTGTTCCCTCTCTTGCCGTGTGTCTCTCTGCCAAATAAATATTTATTTGGCAGAGAGAGAGCAGGAGAGCGGCAGAGGGAGAGGGAGAAACAGGCCCCCGGCTGAGCACGGAGCCCGATGCAGGGCCCAATCCCAGGACCCTGGGGTCATGACCTGAGTCCAAGGCAGTCGCTTAACCAACTGAGCCACCCAGGCGCCCCAGGCCTCTGATTCTTGATCTCAGCTCAGGTCTTGATCTCAGGGTCATGAATTCAAGCCCGCTTTGGGCTCCACACTGGGCATGGAGCCTACTTAAAAAAGAGAAAACAACAACAAAAACAACAACAAAACAAAAACAAAGAAAAAAATGTCAAATGTTTAAACCCAAGGGTCGTTTTTTTCTGTAAAGTTTTTTAACCTCTGAGATTAAGTTCTTATGTTTTCTTGAACCTCCTTCCACCCTCCTTCCCTCCTAGCACTTAAAACTGTGTTCAGGCCAGTGGTTCTCAAAGTGTGGTCCCAGACCACAGCATGAATATCACTTGGGAACTTGAGAAAATGCCAATTCTTAGACTTTACTACAGTCCTACTGAATCAGAAACTCAGGGGTGAAATGTCCCATCATCTGTTTTAACAAGGCCTTCAAGTGATTTTATTTTAATTTTTTTAAAGATTTTATTTATTTATTTGTCGGAGAGAGAGCACGAGCAGAGGGAGCGGCAGGCAGAGGGAGAAGCAGCAGGCTCCCCGCTGAGCAAGGAGCCTGATGTGACTTGATCCCAGGATCCTGGGATCATGACCTGAGCCGAAGGCAGACACTTAACGGACTAAACCACCTAGGCGTCCCAGCCTTCAAGTGATTTTAATACCCACTAAAGTTTGAGAGTCGTTGCCTTATACTATAGTTGTCAACATTGCTCCTTTATAATGGACCATGGCCACTATAATTCTTTTTTTTTTGGCCACTATAATTCTTTTTTTTTTTTTTTTTTTTTAAAGATTTTATTTATTTATTTGAGAGAGAGAGAATGAGAGAGACAGCACATGAGAGGGGGGAGGGTCAGAGGGAGAAGCAGACTCCCTGCCGAGCAGGGAGCCCGATGCGGGACTCGATCCCGGGACTCCAGGATCATGACCTGAGCCGAAGGCAGTCGCTTAACCAACTGAGCCACCCAGGCGCCCTGGCCACTATAATTCTTAAAGAGACTAAAATATTGGAGGTTTTTTTCTTTCCTCATTTTATACCACAGCTGCTTGGGAAGCCCGTACAAAAAGGCCATGTGATATGGACCAACAATAGGATAAAGCTGGGGAACCAATGAGTTATATTTTGGTACGTTATCTATGATATGAGTAATGGGCCCTAGCAATTTTTCTCCCATGGTTCATTCTGTGAATGTAAAAGTGGAAATCTTAAACTTGATCATAGTGAAGAAACTTTGTAGCTAGAATGTGTTATTACTGTTTCAGAAAAATATAATTTAAATTGCCTTGGTAGGACTTTTTGGTGAAGATGAGTGCATTTGGTTACCAAGGTTTTTGAAAGGTTGATTTATTCAGTATAAATATTTAGGCCAGGGTACTGATTCTCTTTTTACCCCATGTCTATATAGATTCTTCACATTCAGCAACTTTGATTTTTTTTGTGTGTGTGGGTGGGCACAGGACTATTACATAGTCAAGATCATGCCTCTCCTAAAGCATCTTATAGTTTATTAATAGTAAATCAGAATGAAGGGATGTTAAATGGAGACATAAACCACCTGTTATGGGAGTGTGGAAGGAATAGGTAAGACTTTGGGAATCTAGGCAGGCTTTGAGGCAATAACTTTGAAACTTTATTTTTTAAAAAAAACTAAGTATTTTCTGTAAGTTTTTTTTTTTTGAAGCTTTGACCAAATGTTATGTCAAAGGCCAAAAAAAAAGTGATATTTTAGTTACTGTTGTGCCTTCTTTTAGGGGCTCAGAACTTTTTTTTTTTTAAATATTATTTTGAGAGCAAGAGAGAGGAGGGGAGGGAGAGTCTTAAGCACTGAGTGTGGAGCCCAACTCTGGGCTTGATCTCACCACCCTGAGACCACGACCTGAGTCGAAATCAAGAGTTGGACGTTTAAGTGGCTGCACCACCCAGGTACCCCTCAAAACTTCTTAAAGTGAACTATGAGTAGATCTGGCATCCATATTTTGAATGACTACTGCCTAATTATTGATGTTTTATCCCTAAGACTAGAATGGCCAACCTGGTTTTTTGTTTATCTCAGGATAATTAACATTCCCCCTTTCATGCTCAAGAGTATCCTGGTTTGGGCGCCTGGGTGGCTCAGTTGGTTAAGCAACTGCCTTCGGCTTAGGTCATGATCCTGGAGTCCTGGGATCGAGTCCCGCATCGGGCTCCCTGCTCAGCGGGGAGTCTGCTTCTCCCTCTCCCTCTCCCGCTCCCCCCTCTTGTGCTCTCTCTCTCTCTCAAATAAATAAATAAAATCTTTAAAAAAAAAAAAAAAGAGTATCCTGGTTTGAAGAAAAAATTATGTAGTCACCCCAATTTTTTTTTTCTTTAAAGATTTTGTTTATTTATTTAATTGACAGAGAGAGAGAGAGAGAGACAGCGAGAGAGGGAACACAAGCAGGGGGAGTGGGAGAGGGAGAAGCAGGCTTCCCGCGGAGCAGGGAGCCCGGTGCGGGGCTCGATCCCAGGACCCTAGGATCATGACCTGAGCTGAAGGCAGTCGCCTAACCAACTGAGCCACCCAGGCGCCCCTGTAGTCACCCCAGTTAAGACTACATGGCTTTTTAGGGGAAGATTCCATATACTGAAAATATGAGAGAAGAAGACATTTTTATCTTTGGGCCGTTTTTCCTAACCTTTTAATTTTCATATACTTTGGTATTAATATACCGAAGTGTAATTTAAAAAATTCAAAATATGTGTAAGGCCTTAGTCAAGAGATAAAAATCTTGTCTATATTATGTAAATCTAAGGGAGCAAGTCAGTAGCCCTCCTTTGTACAAAGTATACTAGAATGTGTTAGATACTAAAAGTATCTGGTTTTTCTCCCTTCTGTTTTCTGCTTTAATTGAAGGGGGAAAAAAAAGATCATTTGAAAAGGATCTAGAAAATACTTAGGTAGGGATAAGACTTCTTTTTTTTTTTTTAAGATTTTATTTATTTATTTGACAGAGAGATCACGAGAGCAGGAACACAAGCAGGGGAAGTGGGAGAGGGAGAAGCAGGCCTCCTGCTGAGAAGGGAGCCCGATGCGGGGCTTGATCCCAGGACCCTGGGATCATGACCTGAGCCCAAGGCAGACACTTAACGACTGAGCCACCCAGGCGCCCCGGGATAAGACTTCTAAGGGCAAAAGATATCCATTTGATTATAACTTCTACCCTTAATTTTAAGTCTAAATATACCTGAACCAGTTGGTAAACTAGCAACAAACCAAGGTTATTATTTTAAAATTAACTAGCTGAAAAAAAAATTACAGCTTAAGAGGAACAAATTTTGGCCTGTTATACATTGGGTCTCGGTTCAGTTTAAGTACCAAGTATGTGAATATCTACTACGTGCATAGCACCAGGCTAGTGGTATATGGTATAGCAAATATAAAGTAGCATGCGATTCTGACTTCTCTTGGGAAGGTTTGTGGTATGATTGAGGCTGGACGCCTGGAAGGTTTAAATGTGGTGAGGATTAAGAATTAGACTTAAAAAGAAAAACCAAAACAAAACTAGAAAGGGCTTTCAATGGTTTAAGGGCAAGGGATGACATTTTAAAATGAACAGAGTAAAAAGAATAAGGTGTATTTAAGATGGGAGTAAACGGACTTCTAAGAGTTAAGAGGGGAGATTTGGAGACATGCTCCAAACTCAGCTTGTCATAAAAACTGTAGCTTTTGTTCTGTTCCGTTTTTTAAAGTAAGCTCCACACCCAGCGTGGGGCTTGAACTCACGACCCCGAGATCAAGAGTCACATGCTCTACTGACTGTGCCAGCCAGGTGCCCCCAAAACTGTATCTTTTAAGCATGGAAGATGTGTACAAAACTGATTGAAGAAGGTTGATCTGATTGTCATATAGTACATGACTTGGAGGAGGAGAAAAATAATTGGAGGATAAAGAACCTGATTAAGGAATTAGCGTAGCACACATGGTAGCTGTATTTCCTCTACTAATAAGGGAAATAGGCACATAAGCCCTCTGGCCTTTCGGTTGACAAATGAGGATATGAAAACAAGGAAGAATAAAAATATCCAGTGAAGCTTGTCATAGGAAAAATATTCTTTATTTAAATAAATAAAAACATGTTAAGATGCCAACAATGACTGGAGTTGTTACCTAAAACAGTTAAGATTTCCCCGAAGTTTAAAAAGAGACAATAAATTTTCTTTCTGCTGGCTCTTTAATCCACAGCTTCTCCATCAGTTTTTCTGACCTCTATGGGTAGAAAAAGAACATTAAGGTAATGTCATTTTGAAAGTGTTTTTATGGAAGACCTAAGCTTGATGTGCATTAGTTGCATTTCAAATAGAGTTCTAGATAGCTTTTTCTCCACAGTCTGACTTAAAGCCACTGGGACTTTCCCTGCTTTCTATTGTGGGGGAAGAAGGACTTAGAATAGAAAATAGGTTTAATTTTTTATTTACTTATATTTTTTTAAAGATTATTTATTTATTTGACAGAGAGAGACACAGCGAGAGAAGGAACACAAGTAGAGAGAGTGGGAGAGGGAGAAGCAGGTTCTCCGCTGAGCAGGGAGCCCGATGCGGGGCTCGATCCCAGGATCCTGGGATCATGACCTGAGCCGAAGGCAGACGCTTAACCGACTGAGCCATGCAGGCGCCCCAATAGGTTTATTTTTTTAAAGAATAAAAGTTTGTCTAAGAATCTTTGAAGATTTAGAATACATTGGTGGTATTATTAAAACTATGTTAAAAAACTATGTTTAAAAAAGTTACTCTACCTTTTCTCCAGGACTTATAGTTGTTAGGATGTTTGTCATCCATAGTCTCTTTTTTTATGTCTCTTGAGTCACTGTAGATGACGATCAAAAAGGGAAAGTTAGTTGAAGAACAGAACTAGAGATTTGGTCTAGATAACCAGCTCTAGGAGATTTAAATTACTTTATCAAAAAAGGTTGATATTATTAAAGGTCAGAGTAGGAATTATTGATTTTGTGCAAGCTTCTGTATTATATAGTTCCTTTGTACTTCCTGTCCCCCTGTGTATATGGTGGTAACTCCATTGATGGCTTCTCTAACCCTTAGATGTGCCCTTCAAGTTTGTTAGGTTGAGGATCCTTGTTAGTGTATTTCATGTGTAGTGTACTAATTATTTTCCCTTCCAAATTTTAGGAATTGGTTTTTTATTCCTTGAAAATCTTACATAGAATTGAGAACCTTGTGTAATCAAGTCCTTAATGGATTGAAGTCCTAAGTGAGACTTAGGGAGGGAATGGAAGTACTCAGAGCCCATGAGTACAGATCTTTCAAAATTCATAATTGAAGTTTAGGCATTTGCCATGCCTATGACCTAGTGGCCAGCTCACTTTAAAAGTCAAACTTAAGGGGCACCTGGGTGGCTCAGTTCGTTAAGCGTCTGCCTTCAGCTCAGGTCATGATCCCAGGGTCCTGGGATCGAGCCCCACATTGGGCTCCCTGCTCGGCGGGAAGCCTGCTTCTCCCTCTCCCACTCCCCCTGCTTGTGTTCCCTCTCTCGCTGTCTCTCTCTCTGTCAAATAAATAAATACAATCTAAAAAAAAAAAAAAAAAGTCAAACTTAAAGGTATTTTGCTCTCTATTCCAATAACTTCTATAAGATGATTTATCTTACCTTTCACAGACCAGCATTTTTGGAGCAAATGTCTTAAGAACAAATGAAGGAGAATGATGGGTGTTATCTAGAAAGAAAGAGAGGATGGAGACGTGATACAAGGCCTGAGCATTTTTATATTGTTGCAGAGAAAGCCATTGGCGGCAGAGATTTGAATCTCCCTTCCATAGTTGTTGCTGGGAATTGGCTGCTTTGCCAGGGACTGCATTCTTACCAACTTGATGTTAGGTATGGTCATATGACTAGTTTTTGCCAATGGAATGTGACTGGAAGTATTTTCTTCGGGGCCAAGATGCTTAAGGGGCACCTGTACCTCCATTCTCTTTTTGTGGCAGTTTGGGAAGCCAAGTGTGGAAGGTGACAGTCACAAGATGAAAAGAGCCTGTGTTCTCAAGGCACGATTCCCACTGAATACTTGCACTGGGCTTTTATACAAGGAAACATCTGTTGTATTAAACCATGATATCAATACAATTTGAACTTTATCTGTTAAAGGAACTTGCATTACTCTATTATATTCTCTTTTATAACGTGCTACATTTTATTTTATTTTTTTAAAACAAACATTATTTTTTTTAAGATTTTTATGTATTTGACAGAGACAGAGAGAGAGAGAGAGAGAGAGAGAGAGAACACAAGCAGGGGGAGGGGCAGAGGGAGAGGGAGAAGCAGGCTCCCTACTGAGCAGGGAGTCTGATGTGGGGCTCGATCCCAGGACCCCGGGGTCATGACCTGAGCCAAAGGCAGTCACTTAACCAACTGAGCCACCCAGGTGCCCTAACGTGCTACATTTTAGAGAAAGGATATCACTTAAGATAGGATAAACCCAAACCTTTCAGAATACAAGTTTCAGTTTATACCAAATACTTTTGTTCCGTGGAAAGTGACCAGATATTGGTAAGATAAGATTCTTTAAACTGTTATAAGTGATTTTAGGTTTTAATTAGACTCCTTTTTGCTGGGTTGCCTCTTCAGAGACAGATGAAATTCTCAGATTTGTTTGACTGTTTTGAAGGATTTTGTGGGAGGAGTATTAAGACTTAATTTACCCAGGACTACAGTACTTAATTAGCTACGAAGGACTTGGGGTCCAAGCCTTCATTTATGACTGTTCACTGATTCACCCTTGCTCACCTGTGTTCCAGACATCAGGGTCAAGGATCTGATTGGCAGTATTAGAAAGTTTTTCATTTGGTTCCAAACTTGGAGAGAGAAACTTTGGAAGGTTAAATGGCTCTGAAATAAAGCAGACCAGAAGTTATAGAAGCAGAGTAGAAACTTCCTTTTGTTTTTCATTCCTCTCATTTGGCTAAGACTTCCATAGTTATGAAATATGGAGGGTAGGGGGCAATAGCCCTTGATGTCACTTACCTGCCCCCCCAAATTAAACAAAACTTACCATCATCGGTAGCAGTTCTATTGACACAGTTAGCCTCGTGTTCCTTGAGCCTTTTGACTGGGACCACATGGCAAGCATTATATTTGCAGTTAGCCATCTTTTTAGCTATCTTCGGATTTTTCTAAAAGAGAAAAAGCTCTCGTTAAATGGCCATTATACAATGCCTGTATTCCACCCTCCATTCCTTTCTGGAAATGCTTAAGACAAACCATTTCCAACATTAAGAACTGCTAAGTGCTATGTATGGTCAGAAGCTTGTTCTTAAAAAAACAAAACAAAACAACAACAACAACAAAAACCTTTAACTTTTTATATTCTGAGTTTATTTTTCTCCCTCCAGTGACTTAACTTTTTTTTTTAATCAGGAAAACTTACCTTTCTACATGATGCCAGATGGTACTGTAACCTGCTGGCTGGCATCCTGTGGTTTGGGTCATAAGGACATATTTCTAAGGCTTCTGGCTCCATGAGGCCTAAATAGTAGGAACCATGGGTTGGCAAAGAAAATATTGACATTTAAGATCAGGTAGTTTTGACATAGGCCTACTTTCTGTTCTCAAAAGAATAGTGAGAGATATGGGTATCTTCCTATGAAAGTTTGTGATGACTAAAGCAATAGCCTAGTCAGTTAGGTAATAGAACTTCACTGCTTATATGCCTTGGAAAACCAAAAATTAACATTTGTACATATATTTTAGTCGTATAGGTTGTTTTGAATAGAATTCTTTGCCCTCAAATAGAGTATTAAACAGGCAGGGCTCCTTGGAAAGCTCACAGTACTGGGGTATGATGAAGTTTAACACCATCAGCTTGAGTGTTGAGAAAGCAAGGCTAGGGCAGCTGGTTCCTTTACTGTTCAGCATTGCTCCCTCCCATCTCTTTGCCAAATCTATCTAAATTAAGCTCTTTGTTAGAGAAGGATGCTACTTGTCAGATCAGCACAGCCACTTTTGGGGAGAGGGGATCAGAAGAATGAACAGTACCATGTTCAAGTTCAGGCTACTTTATAATTATGTGAGAATGCCAGTCTGAAATCTCTAAAGTTGTAGGTATTAACATATGAAGACTCCTAGAAGTGAACTAAGAATATACCATCTCAAATCTGCCACATTTTACTGCCAATAGGAGGCCTACTTTCCCTTATGGCTAGCTGTCTTTAGCTATCCTAGCAGATATTCACTTCAAGGATTCCCAAGTTTCCAGGCAACAGCTACAATTGAGATTTCTGCAAAGCAGGGACAGCATAGTCTGATAGGGGGGAAAAAGATCAAGGCAGACTGGCATAAGCAGTAAGGATAGAAAAGTGCCTAGAATAGCCCATTTCAATTCTGCTTTGCATCATGCCTAGGGCATAGACAAAGGGCACAGAGCTAGACTGTTAAATGTCAGATTTTCCTGAGGGCATTTAGATGATTAAGTCCAGGGATTTAGACTCAGGTACCTTTCAGGAACACAAGACAGGGTGGCTCTTTAAAGCTTACACTGCATATTAATGATAATATTAGAGCCACAAACACTTATTATAAAGTGAATTGGCTTTCTGGAAAATAAAGGTTGCGGTATAATCCAATATTGTGTGGTTATCTTTAGATTCTTAAAGATAATAGAAGAAGAGCTTTAATACTGATGCCTAATTATTGCTAGCTGAATATCCCATGTTGGGAGGCCAATATTATAATGGAGGCCATTTGGTTTAATACATGTTAGACTTGGCAAGAGGATTCCAGCCTCGATGCTACCTTGACAGTTAAACCGAGTCTAAAGGCTCTTGAAACCTACCTTATTCTTGAAGCAGTGTCTCTTAAGAATCTGAAGGGAAATGTCTGAATCTGAAGAGGCAAACAATCCTTCTGTAGGTCAAAACAAGGCAAATAGCTGAAGTTTGGGGAGAGGGAAAGCGAAGTACCTTTGTCAAGTGATGTGAATCAACTTTCTGTTCAAGCTACTCAATTCCTCTTCTCCCACCATATGGTCTATGGTTTCTCAGAGGTTTGGAAGTTTTTGATGTCATAGTTAAGTCTCAAAGAGGTGGATTTCAATCTTGGTTGTGCAGGAGAATCACTGAGTAGTTTTAAAGTGACAGATCTTCCAGAACTATTGGATCAGAATCTTCACAAATGGGGTCTGGCTAACTGTGGCTTTAAAGGAGTTCCCCAGGGGATTCTGATTTGTAGCCAGGGTTACGAGACCCTGCTCTGAGGTAATTAAGCCATCCTCAGGAGGGTTCTTTCCCTTTCCAGGAGGAACTGCTGCATGATCTTTCCAGTGGAGTTTCTCTAAAGACTACTAGTTGGAATGATTAGTCCCATCTTTAAACCTGGCCTTTTTCTTTATGGGGTGCCAAGTAGAATTTCACAAAAGTGACATAAGCTCACTACATACTAAAAAACCCAAAATTTTACTTTCTTTTTGGCATTCTTAATCCAGCATACCGGGCCTTGAGCCAAATGTTTACAAACACTGTATCATCTAACCACTTCTACATGTATATGAGAGATTACCACTGTTTTATAGATTAGGAAACCAATTCAGTGGTGATAGATACCCTAAAGTTACAAAGCTAGTACATGTTTGGGTGACATGATTAATATTATTTGAGGTAATATATGTAAAGCCCTTAAAGTACGTGGTACATAGTAAGTAACTAGGTCATCACGTCACATGTCGTAACTTAGTTAATACACGCAATATCTGCATGCGATAGGAAAGATTCTCAATATCCTCTCCACTTTGCAGGCAGGGAAACTGGATCAGAGCTGCTAAATGATAGAGTTGGGATGTGGACTCAAGCTTTCTGGCTCCAGACCTGGGCTCTTTGCCTCTAAGTCATAAGGCTTAGTCCACTGGACTCAACAATATTCAAGCCCCAAATTCTGTCTGATGCCAAAATGTAGGCTTTTCTCATATACCAAGTACAAGGAAACGAGTGTTTCCAGGCTCCAGCAATCTCACAGTTCAGCTGAGGTGGCAGGATAATGTGAAATAGGCATATCAAGGTGGGACCTAATTTAGATGTGAAATACGTGGTAGAGACCAAATACTGTTGGAGTTCAGCAAGAGCTCGACTTAGGACTCTTTGAGCCAGATCCAGAAGATTGACTAGGATTTGGGTCAGCAAGAGGGAAAGCATACATACTTAAGTGAGAAAGGCAGAAATGAACATGGCACATGCGCAGTAGACTACTAGGTTTGTCCCTGCTAGGTTGGGGAGTACATATTAGGGAACAGGAACAAACTAGATCAGCGTTGTAGGGAGAGTCTTCAACAAAATTTTCAGGAGGATAAGAAATGTGAGTGAAAAATATCCAGTAGAACTATACTAACCTGTTAAGAGGGCTGTGGCTGTACTAGGGCTCAGCTTCCTACGAGCTGGTGCCTCACTGCCTGCTCTTAATCTCCCCCATCAATGTGAAAGACCAGTAGAAATCCCGCAAATGCCTGTAGTAGAACCTGGGTTTCTTTGATAACAGCAGATGATTCAAATCTTTGGGGCCAATAGTACCTTATGCCAGACCTCTAACCTTCTAGGGACTCTATCCAGTAAATAAACTGAAAGGCAGATTCTATTTTCCGAAAGTGTAAAGTTTCCATTAGAGATGTTTGAAATTTCAGGTGTTAAGCACTGCTGTCTTCTTGCTTCTTTCTTTCTTTCTTTATTTATTATTTTTTATTTTTTTTTTATTAAATGTTTTATTTATTTATTCATGAGAGTCAGAGAGAGAGAGAGAGAGAGAGAAAGAGAGGCAGAGGCAGAGGGAGAAGCAGGCTCCCCGCCTAGCAGGGAGCCCGATGCGGGACTCGATCCCAGGACCCTGGGATCATGACCTGAGCCGAAGGCAGACGCTTAACCATCTGAGCCACCCAGGCGCCCTCTTCTTGCTTCTTTAAAAAATATATTCTCTTGGGAACAAACATATTAAGTTTATGTATTTAAGCTTAATTAAGTTTCTGTATATAATAATGCTAATCAGCTCCCTTCATCCCTCCACCCCAGGGTTTACTGGGATAATGTAAGAGCCCTGGATATGGAAAATGAGAATGATTGAAAAGCGGAGAAAAGGTATTGGATAGGAAGTAGATATGAAGACAAATCAATGTAGAATTTTTCTGAGGACCTTCTGCTTCTTGCCTTGAAAGAAACTTGAAAGTGAGTCTGTTTTCTTGAGTTAGGGAGCTAAGGCCCGGTTAGAATGGCAAGAATATTTTAGTGCTCAAATTCATTCAGTCTTCCAAGATTTAAAGTCTACTATTAGGGTGCCTGGGTGGCTCAGTCGTTAAGTGTCTGCCTTAGGCTCAAGTCGTGGTCCCGGGGTCCTGGGGTTGAGCCCCACATTGGGCTCCCTGCTCAGCGGGAAGCCTGCTTCTCCCTCTCCCACTCCCCCTTCTTGTATTCCCTCTTTCGCTGTCTCTCTCTCTGTCAAATAAATAAATAAAATCTTTAAAAGAATAAAGTCTACTATTAATTTCCTCTTGTTAATCTCAGTTAATTTGGTTCTTCATGGGGCCTATTTCCCAAGTTAGTCTTTTTTTTTTTTTTAAGATTTTATTTATTTATTTGACAGAGAGAGATATAGCGGAGAGGGAAGACAAGCAGGGGGAGTGGGAGAAGGAGAAGCAGGCCCCCTGCCGAGCAGGGAGCCTGATGCGGGGCTCGATCCCAGGACCCTGGGATCATGACCTGAGCCTAAGGCAGACGCTTAATGGCTGAGCCACCCAGGTGCCCCTTCCCAAGTTAGTCTTAATAATTCAACAAATAAATCAGCATATTTACTGAGTGGTTACTGGGTCCAAGAGATTAGTGTTTCTCAACATGTATCTGACGGAACATTTGTCTCAAAACCTTCCAGGGTACTTACAAATGCATATTTCTAGGCCCCACTGCAGACTTCCTAATCCTGAATCTCAGGGGATGGGATTGATCTCAATTTCTTAAGCACCTTTAAGAAGGTGGACTAGAGGGGTGCCTGGGTGGTTCAGTCAGTTAAGTGTCTGCCTTCAGCTCAGGCTCAGGTCATGATCTCAGGGTCCTGGGATTGAGCCCCACATCCGGCTCCCTGCTCAGCGGGGAGTCTGCTTCTCCCTCTCCCTCTGCCCCCCTCCCTCCTGTTCATGCTCTCTCTCTCAAAAAAAAAAAAAAAAAATCTTAAAAAAAAAAGAACTATTGTACTAGAGCTGTGGTTCTCAAACTTGAGAATGCACTGGAATTACCTGGAAGGCTTTTTGAAACAGAGTACTGGACCCTACCTCAGAGTTTTGGAGTTAGTCGGTCTGGGGTGGGTCCTGAGAATTTGCATGTCTAACAAGTTTCAAGGTGATGCTGATATGACTACACTTTAAGAATCACTGTACTAGAGTATTATGAAAGATATAAAAAAATATTAGATACAATTCCTGTCATTAGGGGCTTATGATGTAGTAGGGGGAAATAAGGTATATACCTAAAAATATAGTGAAGAATATGGTGTTCTGTATAATATTTGACACTAGATGGGGTAATGAGGAAGAGTTGGGATTTAATCTGGGCCCTAAAAGATGGATAGACCTAAGGTTCAGCTGAGAATAACAGGCATTCTTGATGGGGTTATATAAAAGCGGAAGTAGTATAAAGGTGTATGGGAGTGGGGAGGGTCGATCCTTTTTTGTCTAGTGTT
This sequence comes from Phoca vitulina, assembly GCF_004348235.1. Lineage (NCBI taxonomy): Eukaryota > Metazoa > Chordata > Mammalia > Carnivora > Phocidae > Phoca > Phoca vitulina. The sequence goes on along the minus strand of NW_022589726.1, from coordinate 16,954,326 downwards.
GAGCTTTTTATAGGACACTAGTGAAGGGTTAAGGCCAAAAAGGTTGGTACCAGACTGTGGATACAGTTAAGTGTCTGCCTTAGGCTCAAGTCGTGGTCCCGGGGTCCTGGGGTTGAGCCCCACATTGGGCTCCCTGCTCAGCGGGAAGCCTGCTTCTCCCTCTCCCACTCCCCCTTCTTGTATTCCCACTTAACACTTCTTAGTTATGGAAGTGTTATCTTAGACTGTGGAAGAGCCTTGAGAGCCTGTCCCTCTCCCTTGCCTCCACCCGCTTTGCAATCTTACCAAAAGTGCTGCACCGCTAAAAAGAGGAAATGTCTCCTGCTGAGTGTGCAAGAGGAAGCACAAGAAAATTCTGAAGGTCTGTGAGCCGTAATGACTGCTTTCACCCATGAGCCAATTGTAGAGGCAACAGGAAGACCAGCGCACCAACCAGGCTGGGTCCCTCCGCCCAGGGGGTGTCACCACCCAAGCTGAAAGTGTTTGGGGAGATTAGACATTGCTGTCCGGATACTCCTCTCTCTCGGTGGCCATCATGTCTTTGACCTCTGCCTACCAGCATAAATTAGCCGAGAAGCTCACTATCCTGAATGATCGAGGTCAGGGGGTTCTCATCCGCATGTATAACATCAAGAAGGTAAGCATGAGCAACTGGACTTGTACCACTTATTCCAGCAAGAGTAGGACAGGGGACCCTGAGGCCGGCAGTTCCAGGGGTTAGACTCCCTCTTCTTTCCCCGCTGGTTTTAACTGGCCTTCAGTCACTCGGATTACATAGGCCAGCCAGTGCCGGGAGGCAGAAGGGGAGGCTTTTTCTAGGTATGAATCTTGCTCCAGTGACAGTGTCTGCTTTCTGCTGGGTATATGAGGGTAGAAAATAATTTTGTTCTGAGTCACTTGAATAAAGGTCTGGGGTCTAGAATTCTGGGTCTCATTGTTTATTGCTGCTCCCCCATACTCTGAATATATCCAAAGTGGGGTCTATGGCAAAAACTTTTCCATGGAAGTACTTCCCTCCAAGGAAAAAGTAGATATGACATTTCAATAAAATATGGGTAGATGCCTTCTGAGGTACTCAGTGTCTGAGAGTTCATGCTGCAGTTGTGTGTGTGTGCTTAGGATAGGAACTATGGAATTGAGAGATGCTGGGGACAAGATCAGGCTGGGGTGAGGGGCTGGGCCTAGGGAAGTGAAGAGATAAAGATGAGCAAGTGTGGGGAGTTTCTGAAAGAGAAAATAGGGAGAGGGAACTTTTGCGCATTTTGTAATAAAACAAAATGTATTTAAAACATGGTTTCTCTGACCCCATGTCCCCCACAAACACCCTTTGGGATGAGATACTTACATATGGACATTGTGACACACTCACCCATGAAGTCTAACCCCCAAGCAGCTTCTTTTCTCACTCCTTCCGGCTTCAGCTGAGGGGTGGGGAGAGAGCTTCCTCTTTGTACTGGGGCTGAGCAGACACTGAACTCCTCTTGGTAAGACAAGATACCCAGGTTGTTCAGCTCTACTGATAGTTGGCTTCATGCCCTGAAGCTTGTTTCTCATCTACTGTTATGCTTTTGTAATTAATTCCCAGATTCTCTTTCCATAAGAGAGACCGTGTGTAAATGAATGCAGCAGGAAGAAGTATGTTTGGAGGGATGGGAGAAAGGGTTAAAATATAGTGTGTTTTATTGGTGCAGACTTGTTCAGACCCCAAATCCAAACCACCTTTCTTACTGGAAAAGTCCATGGAATCTTCTCTCAAGTACATCAACAAGAAATTTCCCAACATAGATGTCCGAAACAGCACGGTGAGAACATGGTCCCCTCTGCCCCTTTCTCTGAAATAACTTTACACTTGGGTGGCTTAAACTCTCCTCTTTTGACTGCCTTTCTTTGAAGTTGGCAAGGGATGGAGTAGCCTTCTTTTAGTTTTCCTGGGCTCAATCACAGAGCTTCAGGTTCTTGTAGTCTTGAGAATTCTGAGATAAGATGGGATTCTCTCAGGGTAGGTTAGAATAAAGCATTGCCCCTTTCTCCATTGCAAGATTCATGAGAACACCTCGTCCTTGTAGAGGAAGACAAGTTTGATCAACCCAGCAGGGTGAATATATTTTCTGCTGTTCCTATTTCCAACTTAATGTTTCCTTGCTAATTATCTTAGTTATGCATCTCATGAACTATCCCTTACTTCTCCCCTATTAAATGTTAGCCCTAGATTTCTTACCATTGTACCTGTAGCATCTTCTCACTCTGCCTCTTTTGACTTTAATATAAATGGTAAGCTTCCTTGATTGAAAGGGACCTTGAAATTTCCTCTCATTTAGCATTCTGTATCTAGTCAGGATCACATGCATCATTCTTTCTAGAGAATCTCCTCTGTTTAAGACCTTCAAAGTATTGGATATTTTCCAACTTTGCCAGTGTATTTCAAGCCTCTTCAAGACGTTTTAGGTTGGGGTGCTTGGGTGGCTCAGTCGGTTGAGTGTCTGCTTTTCAAAAAGCTCAGGTCTTGATCCCAGGTCCTGGGATTGAGCCCCGCATCAGGCTCCCTGCTCAGCGGGGAGCCTGCTTCTCCCTCTCCCTCTGCCATTTCCCCTGCTTGTGCTCTCTCTCTGTCAAATAAATAAATAAAATCTTAAAAAAAAAAGAGAATGTTTTAGGTGTAACTCCTATTCTTCTTGGGTTACTTTGATCAATTGTCTTCTTATTTTGTGTTTTAAAATTTTTGTTTTGTGTTTCTCTCAGCAACATTTAGGACCAGTACATCGGGAAAAATCTGAGATAATTAGATTTCTCACCAACTACTACCAGTCATTTGTGGATGTCATGGAATTTCGGGTGAGCTCTCCCAGCCCAGGTCCCCAATGTAGGCATTATCCTTCAGAGGTTATTCCTTCTTTAGTAGATGTTCATTTTTTAAAAAAGATTCTATTTATGTATTTAGCACACGAGTGGGGGGAGGGGCAGAGGAAGAGGGAGAGAGAGAATCTCAAGCAGGAGCCCAATGTGGGACTTCCATCTCACGACCCTGAGATTATGACTTGAGCTGAAATCAAGAGTCGGATGCTTAACCAACTGAGCCACCCAGATGCTCCTAGTAGATGTTCATTTATGTTGCAAGTTACACAATAGTGTCTGATATAATTATATTTCATTTAAAAGGATACGTAGGCTTATACACATAGTATGTACATAGGAAAGATTTGGAACATTATACATGAAACTGTTAGAAATAACTACCTTTGGGGTGAATTATGATCAGCTTTAATTTATTAAACTATAATTTTTTTTTAAAAGATTTTTATTTATTTATTTGACAGAGAGAGAGAGAGACAACAAGAGAGGGAACACAAGCAGGGGGAGTGGGAGAGGAAGAGCAGGCTTCCCACGGAGCAGGGAACCTGATGTGGGGCTCTATCCCAGGACCCTGGGATCACGACCTGAGCCAAAGGCAGACGCTCAACGACTGAGCCAGCCAGGCGCCCCTAAACTATACATTTTAAATATTATTAAGTATTCACGTATTTTAAGTATGATTCCCCAATATTTTATTACAAATCTACTGAAAAATTTCAGGAGTATTACAATGAATATTCTTCTACTCTTCTCCTGGAGTTCCTAATCATTAGTATTTTGCCATGTTTGCTTATCTTTATTTTTTTTCTGAACCATTCGAGTTAGTTGCAGATATTATGACATTTCCCTTCCTAAATACTTTAGCATATATCTAAGAACAAGAATATTTTCTTACATAACCCTAAAGCAATTATCTCACTCAGAAAATGTAACATTGTTACAATATTATTAGTTTTAATGTATAGCCCATGTTCACATTCTCATGGATAATACATTGAATACATTGTCATGTCTCTGTAGTCTTTAGAATAGTTCCCAGCCTTTTTTTTTTTTTTTTTTTGGTCTTCCATGACACTGACCTTTTTGAAGAGTCCAAACTAGTTATTTTTCAGAATATTCTTCAATTTGGTTTTGTCTGATTTGTTAATTGTCTGGTTGTAATATTTGGTAGCAATACTATATAGATGGTATTTTTATTTGAGTTTTTTTTTTTTTAAAGATTTTATTTATCTATTTGACAGAGAGAGACACAGTGAAAGAGGGAACACAAGCAGAGGGAGTGGGAGAGGGAGAAGCAGGCTTCCCGCAGAGCAGGGAGCCCGACGTGGGGCTCGATCCCAGGACCCTAGGATCATGAACTGAACCGATGGCAGACGCTTAACGACTGAGACACTCAGGCGCCCCTTTATTTGAGTTTTAAATAATGAGCAGGAACTATTTTTGTAATTGTAAACCAACTGTAAGAATTATTTGGTCTAATGTTTTTGAAGGGCAAATTGATAATGTGTTTCAAAAGTCTTAAAAACATATGCTTTTTAATGTATCAATTTTACTTCTAGAAATTATTCTTTTTTCCCTAGAAATTATTCTTTTTTTTTTTTTAAAGATTTTATTTATTTATTTGACAGAGAGAGACACAGCGAGAGAGGGAACACAAGCAGAGGGAGTGGGAGAGGGAGTAGCAGGCTTCCCACGGAGCAGGGAGCCCGATGCGGGGCTCGATCCCAGGACCCCGGGATCATGACCTGAGCCGAAGGCAGACGCTTAACGACTGAGCCACCCAGGCACCCCCGTAGAAATTATTCTTAAGGAAATAATCAGAAGTGCAAAGATATGTAAAAGAATGTACCCTTGGGGTGCCTGGGTGACTCAGTGGGTTAAGCGTCTGCCTTCAGCTCAGTTCATGATCCTGGGGTCCTGGGATCGAGCCCCTTGTCGGGCTCCCTGCTTAGTGGGGAGCCTGCTTCTCCTTCTCCCTCTGCCTGCCTCTCTGCGTACTTGTGCTCTCTCTAGCTCTCTGTCAAATAAATGAATAAAATCTTAAAAAAAAAAAAAAAGAGAATGTACTCTTAAAAGAAAAGAATGTATTCTGTTGCATTAAGATAATGACAAGTTGAGGGGTACCTGAGTGGCGTCGTCGGTTGGGCGTCCGACTCTTGATTTTGGCTCAGGTCATGATTTCATGGGTCCTGGGATTGAGCCCGGCTTTGGTTCCATCCTCAGCAGGGAGTTGGCTTGGGGATTCGCTCCCTCTGCCCCTCCCCCCACCCGTGCAGAGAGAGGCACGCGCGCCCACACACATTCTCTCTCTCTTGAATAAATAAATAAATCTTAAAAAAAATAGCGACAAGTTGATAATTGATGTATCCAATATATAAAGATTTGGTTAAAAGTTCAGAGTATATGCCTATAAATGGATATATAGCTGTGAAAGATGTTAATATATATTTATGTTAATCGGCATAGAAAAATGTTCTTCAGGGGCGCCTGGGTGGCTCAGTCATTAAGCCTCTGCCTTTGGCTCAGGTCATGATCCCAGGGTCCTGGGATTGAGCCCCGCATCGGGCTCCCTGCTCGGCCTGGAACCTGCTTCTCCCTCTCCCGCTCCCCCTGCTCGTGTTCCCTCTCTAGCTGTCTCTCTCTCTGTCAAATGAATAAATAAAATCTTTAAAAAAAAAAAAAAAAAGGAAAAATGGTCTTCATATGTTCTTTAATGTAAAAGCAAATTATAATACAGTAAGACATAAGATGTCCCTAATATAGCATATATTTACTTGGATAAACATGCATATAAATAAAATTTGAACTTCTGATGGGTGGGATTTTGAGAGGTTTTAAAAATTAATTAAAATTATGCCTGTTTGTATTTTCTAATTTTTCTGCAATTAGCATGTATTATTTATGAATTTAAGAAATAACACAAATGTTAGCCATTTGAGCAATCCGAGTTTGTGATGGTATCAGTATTTCTTCAGTGATGCAAGAATATGAAACCCTGCTTTGGGCACCCTGTGTCTACCCAAGGGGGCTAATCGAAGCCACTCAACACACAATGAAGAGAGAAGTGGGGCCATGGAAAACTGTAAAATCTGAAAGAGGGTCAGGTCAGAAGTTATTAATCTTGGAATTGAGAGTAGTGGTTAGGAAGAAGGTAGGCACTGGTGGGGGTGGTTAAAAGAATGCTGGATGCATATAAAGAAGCCTCTCACTAGGAAAGGTTGGAGTCCAAAGGGGATTTTAAGACACTGCTGGTTGCCGCATTGGTAAAGTTCGGAGCCCAGGGTGTATGGTATGGCTCATTTAGGGCAAGAGGGATAATAGAGACACTGAGGTGTTGTGCATTGTAAGGTAGATAGGCTCTGAATCAGACAGACCTGGTTTCAAATCTCAGCTTTAACACTTACCAGATGTATGACTTTAGACAAGAATCCCAGTTTCTTTATCCATAAAATGGGGAAATAAGATTTCCTATGTGAGGTATTTGTGAGAATTAAATGAGGTAATGCATGGAAAACATCTAGCTTAATGTTGAGCATATAGTAAGCTTAGAGGCCAACAAATGTTAATTCCATTCTCTTCTGATTCTTACCTTTAAGAGGATAAGACTTATGTAGTGACATTGTGTGAGTGGCTGAAAGCAAACCTGAGCTAAAACCTGTGGGAACTGGGTTGCAAGAAGGAGTTGTAGAAAGGCCCTCCCAGTAACTGAAGTCACATAGAGCTAGACAGGTTCAGAAGTCATGTAGTACAGAGGGGAAAATCATGGGCTCCATGTTCTCATTCTGGTACTATCCCTTACTAGTTTTTGATCATGTGCAAGTATCTTAATTGCTCCTAGCTTTGGTTTCTCCATGAGTTAATTTAGATAAGGCCTTTTGGGGAAGATAATATGGAAACACTTTTTCCCTATTTTAAAAAATTTGACAAATATATACACCTATGTAACAACCACCACAGTGACAGTATAGAAAATTACCTTTGGGTGCCTGGGTGGCTCAGGCAGTTAAGCGTCTGCCTTCAGCTCAGGTCATGATCCTGGGGTCCTGGTATGGAGCCCCACATCGGGCTCCCTGCTGAGCAGGGAGCCTGCTTCTCCCTCTGCCTCTCTCTCTCTGTCTCTCATGAATAAATAAATAAAATCTTAAAAAAAAAAAAGAAAGAAAATTTCCATCACCTCCAAATGTTCTCTGAGCCTTTTTTTCCTCAGTCAATCCCTGCCTCCCCAACCTCTGGTCCTAGGCAACCATTTTTTTTTTTTTTAAAGATTTTATTTATTTATTTGACAGAGAGAGACACAGTGAGAGAGGGAACACAAGCAGGGGGAGTGGGAGAGGGAGAAGCAGTCTTCCCGCTTCCTGTAGGCAACCATTAATGTGCTTTCTAAATTAGAATTTTCTTCTCTTTTCTAGAGGTTCATATAATTAGAATTTATACAGTATGCATTCCTTTATGTCTGGTTTCTTTCACTCAGTATAATGTTTTTGAGATTTATCTTTGCTGTTTCATGTAACTACAATTCAATTCCTATGTTTTTAAGAAGATTTTATTTATTTCTTTGAGAGAGAGAGAGAGAGAGAGACCACAAGAGGGGTAGGGTCAGAGGGAGAAGCAGACTCCCTGCTGAGCAGGGAGCCTGATGGGGGACTCGATCCTGGGACTCAGGGATCGTGACCCGAGCCAAAGGCAGTCGCTTAACCAACTGAGCCACCCAGGCACCCTCATTTGCTATTTTTGTTGAGTACTATTCCATTGTATGGATACAATTTATCCATTTACCTGTTGATGGACATTTGGGTTGTGTCCATTATGCATATTTTTGGCCATTATGCACAAGATGCTATATACATTTGAGTACAAATCATTGTGGGAACGTATTTTTCATTTCACTTGGGTAAATAATTTAGAAGTTGAATTGCTAAATCAAATGGTATGTGTGTGTTTAATTTTATAGGAAACTGCCAAACTTTTTCCCAAAGTCATTGTTCCATTTTCTCTTCTTGTCAGCAATATATTAGTATTCCAGTTGTTCCCCATTTTTATCAGCACTTACTATTATCAGACTTAACTTTTAGCCATTCTCATGGGTATATGATGGTATCTTGTTGTTTTAATTTGCATTTCCCTGACGACTAATCTTGTTGAACATCTTTTCATTTGCTTATTGGCCATTTGTATATTTGTTATTGTAAAGATCTGCTCAAGTCTTTGGCAACGTATTTTTAAAATAAAAATATATATACTTTTTGATCTAGCAGTTCTGCTTTTGTAAAAATGAAAGTACCAATATGGCAGGAATAGGGAACAAAGGATAGGCCAGGAATTGGGAACAAAGCAAATGTCCATTAGTGAGAAAAAGGCTGAATGAATTGGCCATATCATGGGCTATTATGTGGCCATTAAAAAGAAGTGCTTTAGTGTTCTACCAGATGACTTGGAGGACTTTCAGCAGGTAAGGTTGAATGAGAAAAGCAATATGGCAAGAAGAGTACAATATTATCTCAGTTTTCTAACACAAGTGATGATCAAAAACCTGTCTCTCTAGCTCTTTCTTTTTTCCCCTCTCTATCTGAATAGGATTGTATAAATAGGGAGAAAATTAAGAAAGGCCATACTGGGTTGTTAAACTGGTTTACCTGGGGGTTGGCACAGGATGGAGGGTGGGTGCTAATGTCAGGGGGAGGGAGGTATCCACAATAAAACCGCATATTTATTTAGGTAAAATTATGTATGAAAAGAAAAAAATCCCTATCACACTGGAATGAGGGTTAAAGGAAGTATATACAAATGACCTGTAAGTATTTAGCACATAGTAGGTGGTCAGTAAATAGAAACACATAGAAAATTGGGTAGTATTCCCACTTGTTAATGATTAATTTCTGAGAGCAGGAGATGGAATCCAAGAACAAACTTTGGGATTCATCAATAAAAATGGGCCTGATTTCTGGTATCTTAGAAAGAGCCTATAAGAGGATGCGGAGAAAGGGGAACCCTCTTACACTGCTGGTGGGAATGCAAGCTGGTACAGCCACTCTGGAAAACAGTATGGAGGTTCCACAAAAAGTTAAAAATAGAGCTACCCTGTGACCCAGCAATTGTACTATTGCGTATTTACCCCAAAGATACAAATGTAGTGATCCGAAGGGGCACCTACACCCCAATGTTTATAGCAACAATGTCCACAATAGCCAAACTATGGAAAGAGCCCAGATGTCCATCAACAGATGAATGGAGAAAGAAGATGTGGGATAAAACACAGTGGACTATTACTCAGCAATCAAAAAAAAAAAAAAAGAAATCTTGCCATTTGCAATGTTGTAGATGGAACTAGAAGGTATTATGCTAAGCGAAATAAGTCAATCAGAGAAAGACAATTATCATAGGATTTCACTCATATGTGGAATTTAAGAAACAAAACAGAGGAGCATAGAGGAAGGGAGGGAAAAATAAAACAAGATGAAATCAGAGAGGGAGACAAACCATAAGAGACTCTTAACCATAGGAAACAAACTGAGGGTTGCTGGAGGGGAGGGGGGTAGGGGGATGGGGTAACTGGGTGATGAGCTTCAAGGAAGGCATGTGATGTAATGAGCATGGGATGTTATATACAACTGATGAATCACTGAACTCTACTTCTGAAACTAATAATGCATTATATGTTAATTATTGAATTTAAATAAAATAAAAAAAAGAAAGAGCCTATCAGATGATCTTCATTTTATAATCTTTTTTTGTGGAGGAAGGGGAACTGGGATGATAAAATCAGAGAGTGTGCATAATATAGTAGTGACTTGTGCCTTTGGAAACATGAGCATATGGTAGGGTAAGCTTGATAGGGGTCCACTGCTGGCTTTCTGAGAAGGAACTCCCTCTATTCAGCAATGTTTCCCTTATGTTATTTGGTGGCTGTCTAGGACCTATAAGGGAGAGAACCTTTCCCTTAAAATTCTGGTAGTACATGTCATCTTCTCTTTATCCTTTATTCATTCTCATTTCCAATTCTACCCCCAGGATCATGTATATGAACTTCTCAACACCATTGATGCCTGCCAGTGCCATTTTGATATTGTAAGATTCTTTGTAATTCTCTTCTATCCTCAGAGCCATAGAAAAGGTCTTGGTTGGGACAGTGTGGGTTGGGAAGGGACTGGAAGAATGGCTATTCCTTCAGGATTATAATATAAAATATAATATAATATAATATAATATAATATACTGTATTATTCATTCTAGGACTGTAATTCTTTTATATCAAGTGCTAAAGTTAAAGTATATATGTGTTAAGTAAATCAGAAGTATGATTTAATATAAAAATTACACAAAAATGTTCTTATTGCACCTCTTCTAACCTCCAGATGCTACCATATCTCCTGGCCTTTTTGTATCTTGAGCTCACTTTTAACCCCTGACTGTTGTTCCAATGTTCTCCTTCTGAATTTTCCATCCTGCCAGTCTTCCTTCTAAAGAGACCCTTTCAAAGTCTATTTGGCACTATCTGTAATGGTTGGTGAAATGGGGATTAAATGACCTTACTATTCTTGGGTTCCTATGTATTTTCCTTGTAGAATCTCAACTTTGACTTCACTCGGAGTTACCTGGACTTGATTGTGACTTACACCTCAGTTATTTTACTTCTGTCACGGATTGAGGACCGCCGAATCCTCATCGGCATGTACAACTGTGCCCATGAGATGCTGCATGGGCATGGGTGAGTGAAGGGGATATAGGAAATGAAGAATCTCATACATGGTGGTATGAGGTACAAGGTGGATGCAAAGGAAATAGAAGCCATGTTTTCTCACTTGAGAACCTGTAATCTACATGATGACCCAGGCAAAATAAAAACACTTTAAATACTTATAATGGCATACACATCAACAAGTATACTGCACTTTTACATATAGTTAACTCTTGAATATCTGCTAGTGGATTATCCAATTTGCATTGTGTCTGATCAGTTTTTAATCCTGGGCTGGCTTCCATGGTGCTTTTCAGGTTATTGTAAAAGGAAATGAAAGTTTTTTTTTTTTTTTTTTAAGTATTGGTAAGAATAATATTAGCAAGGTAAAGCCATTAGAGGTAAGTAATGTACGATAATACATTTGAAGCCAAATATAAATGGATTTTGGATTATCTGAAATTCTGTGCCCCTCCATTAGTGCAAATAATAAAAGTATTTAAGGGCTGAAAAAATGAAGACCAGAGGGATCAGAGGAGGCTGTGACACATTGTTCTATGTATGATGTGTATTCCCATGTGTCTACATGAATACCTAGGCACATGCCTTACCCATTAGCTTTAAATGTATATATATCTTTTTGGGTTGTATACAAATTTGGGTCTAGGCATATCACTCGAATTATGACTAATCAACATGAATTCATAGAGTACCTATCATGTGTTCAACACCATTTTGGGTGCTTACAAGGAAGAAACTTTCATGGACCTGCCCCAAATTATGTAGTTCTATCTAATAGCTTAATGCACTTGGGCCTGGAATGGGTTATCCATATATGTAATTCACAGTTCAGTATAGATATCTTTGGAGGTGGAGGGGAATGCCAGCCTATGCACATGTCTTTATCCTACATGCAAACACAAGAGTTTACATCATGGTTAAGGGAGACCTGTAACTATTCTTGCCTATGCTTTCTTCCAGTGACCCCAGTTTTGCCCGTCTGGGGCAGATGGTCTTAGAGTATGACCACCCTCTGAAGAAGCTGACAGAGGAGTTTGGGCCTCACACAAAGGCAAGTTCCTTGAGCGAGTGGGGAATTCCTCCAGCGGAAGTATATCATCCTCATCATTGACACTAAGGATTCATTTGTTTCTCCCCACAGGCTGTGAGTGAAGCCCTCCTCTCTTTGCATTTCCTTTTCGTCAGGAGGAACCAGGGGGCTGAGCAGTGGCGCAGTGCCCAGCTGCTGAGTCTCATCAGCAGCCCCCCAGCCATGATCAACCCTGCTAATTCAGACACAGTACGTTCCCTTCTCCTCTTGTCAGTGATGGCATTCTCTTTGCCAAGGCCATCTCTGTAGAGGGTGCTTTCAGGAAATAGCATCTCTAAGAGTGCTTTAAGCCTCTTCTAGGATGTGCATCTAAGTTGATCACCTCTTGTAGCTAAAAATCATGGTTGGGTTGGAGCTTTTGTTTGGACCAGGATTAGTGTGTGCTTGCCCATAGAAAGAATGTAATAACTAATCATAGAATGAATGGGTAGATGAAAGTGAGGCATTAGACACTATTCAGCCTAGCAGGAACTTGAACATAGGTGTCAATTAACACATATTTTTGTTCAATTACTATGGGCCCAACATCCATGCTTAAAGAACTTAGAGTCTTGTAAGGGAATATATGCCATATAGTCATAAAAATATAAGGGATGGTACAAGATGAATGAGAAATGCCAAATGAGTGATTTCCACTTTAAGTGGTAAAAGAATCCAAAGGAGGGAGAAATCATGAGAATGTTTTGAGTATTTTGAGCTTTTCTGAACTGTTGAAGAGAAGTTATATTAAACCTTTTATTTGTCCTGACTTCCAGCCCAACTTCCTCTTCCTTTTCTCAACTGCATTTGTTTTTCCTCAGCCCACTTCTGGTTGCCTCACCTCTATTATTGGCAGGTTCCCCAGCTACTGGCTTATCACAGTGCCCTGATCCAGTCTGGCAAAATAAAAGTTGGTTTTGGCACTTAAATTCTAGCTTGACTGCCCTTGTCTTGATGGCCTTAGTCTTTAGGGGGAGACCAAGTTCAATAACAGCTTGACCATCTCTGCCTCCCTTCTCACAGATGGCCTGTGAGTACCTGTCTGTGGAAGTGATGGAGCGCTGGATTATCAGTAAGTTTTGTGGGATGAGGTGGGAATCGATGAAGCAGCAGTGTACATGGATAGAAAATTCTAAAAGTCTTCCTCTGCACTGTTTCACCCACCTGCAGTTGGGTTTCTTCTTTGTAACGGCTGCCTCAACTCCAACAGCCAGTGCCAGAAGCTGTGGAAGCTGTGTCTGCAGGGCTCCCTGTACATCACCCTCATCCGGGAGGACGTGCTCCAGGTGCACAAGGTCACCGAGGACTTACTGAGCAGCTGGAAAGGGTGAGACACAAGAGCCAGCTGATCTTATCGTGAGAGTTTCTTAGGGGTCTTGAGGAGAGGGAAGACAGAAATCCAGGGAAGAAAGTATTCTTAGGAGAAAGGATCAGTTATCTACGTTAGATGACATTGACAGGTCAAAGAAAGCGAGGACTGAAAAATGTTCATTGGATTTGGCTATAAAGATGGTCTCAGGGTCCTTCCTGTGGACAACTTCATTTGAGTGCTGAGGTTGAAAGCTGGGTTGTGGTGGGTTTAGAAGCAAATGGGAGATAACAAATTTAATAAGTAACTCTTTTAAGACGTTTTTGACGGGAAGGATTGAGAACTATAAAGAGAAGGAGGTGTTGGATTGAGGAAGGGGTCAAATACCTTCATTATTTTTTATAGTTGTAAACTAAAATCCAAACATGTACAAAATACAAAGTGGAAGTTGACTACAGTCTCATCTCCCAGAATAGTTTGGTGTATATCCTCCAGATGCCTATGTGTATATATAAACATGTAAAGATGTGCATGTATTTTCAACCTTATATAAGCAATTTTTAAAGAGCAGTGGATCCACACTCTACATTATGTTCTGCAGTTTGCTTTTTTTCACTTACTCTATTTTGGATATCTGTGCATATCAGTCTATAGAGACTTATTCTTTTTAACAGTTGAATAGTATTCTGTTATGTGGTTGAAACGTAATTTATTTACCTAATCCCCTATGATGGACATTTGAACTGTTTCCACTTTTCTTTCTTTGTTTTTTATTTGAGGCATAGTTGAGACTGTTTCCTTTTTAAAAAATATCATTACAGGGGGGTGGGAGGATGGGTTAGCCTGGTGATGGGTATTGAGGAGGGCACGTTCTGCATGGAGCACTGGGTGTTATGCACAAACAATGAATCGTGGAACACTATATCTAAAACTAATGATGTAATGTATGGGGATTAACATAACAATAAAAACATTAAAAAAAATCATTACAAACAATGCTATAATGAACATTCTTAGACATATATCTTTGTGAACATTTCTATAAGGTAGATTCTCAGAATTAGAATTGCTGGGGTAAAGGGTATGCATATTTCAAATTTTATTTTATTTCATTTTAATTTTTTTAAAAGATTCCATTTATTTATTTGAGAGAGAGAGAACAAGGGCACAAGTGGGGGGAGGGACAAAGGGACAAGCAGACTTCCCGCTGAGCAGGGAGCCCAACACAGGGCTCCATCCCAGGACCCTGAGATCATGACCTGAGCTGAAGGCAGACGCTTAACCGACTTAGCCACCCAGGCGCCCCCGCATATTTCAAATTCTAATAGCTCCTACCAAATTGCCTTCCAAACAGATGTATTACTATCTACAGTCTATGAGAATACTTATTCCTCATACTCTCAACAACTGGGTATTATCATAAAAAAAAATCATTGTCAGAGTTAAGAGAGAGTAAATCTAAGATTAATAATTACAAGTTACAGGGGTGGATTTGGGTCTATATCTATATCCATTTCTACATACCTATAAAACTTTCTAATGATTATTGCTTTTAAGGAATGGAAGGCATGTTTGAAGAGGTTCAGTTCCCTATCACTAAGAACAACAACTAACATGTAAAATTTATAGTGTAGGGAGTTGTTTGGCATAAATGATCTAATTTGATCTTTATGTTACTTATACTCAGGTATAAGTATTAATATATTTTGTTACAGATGAGAAGATGGAGCTCAATCTCAATGTCACTCAGTTAATATGGAATTAGGAAATAATTCCAGATTTTTTGACTCTTAATCCTGTCACTTTCCATCATATGATGTAGAGGTTGAAATAATTATCTCCCAGGAATGCCGTGAAGTTGAATCCTGATTTAATTAGGATACTTTCCAACCCTAAATTTCTTTGATTCTGTGCCAAGTTCAATAAGGGAGTGGTTTGGAGGAGGCAAAAGACAGGTTATGAAGTTTGACTAATGCAGTGGCAAGAGTGATGCTGGACAAGAGGAGACAGATATAAGGAACACAGGGAGCACACAGAGCCTAAGGTAATGTGGGAGTTTTGAGCATGGATCACTAGTAGAAAAAAAAGAGATATGGTCAGGAGAGTCAAATATTATAGACAAACAGAGCAATGAAAAGGCCATCTGGTGATTCAGCCGTTCACATTGACTTTAGAAAGAGTAGTATTTTAGTGTCAAAGACCTTGTGGGATTCAGGGGTCAGTGAAAGGTGAGGAAGTAAAAAGCGTTTAGGTGTCTCTTTGGAGGAGTTTGGTAGTGTGGGAGAATGGGAAAGTTTAGTAGAATGTCAGGGCCAAGTGAAGGTCTTTCGGGGATAAGGGAGGCTTTGAACTCACGTGTTGGAAGACCAGCCGAGAGGGAGAGATTAAAGTGACAAAGAGATAACTGATAAAGGCAAATTCTAAGAGGAGATAGGTGGGATCCAAGGTAGGCTGGAGTGATGCTCTGCCTCTTTTATTTCCCTCCAACCTGGAAGAGTACTTCGGCCTCATGGTGTCAAGGCAACAGCCTTGGGACAGGACGAGAAGTCCAGTCCCAGCTTTGCCACTAAAACCCTATGTAACCCCTGGCTAGTCATTTCTCTTCCCTAGAGATTATTTTCTTCATCTGCAAAACAGTGATGAGAACTGGATAATCTCTAAGTTCTGTGAGCCTCTGATTAATAGGCCAGGGGGGAAAGTCGGGTTTGCAAAGATCCTGCTAGTGAGGGCTGCCCATGCTTCCCGTACATAGGCTGTAGTTTGGAGTCTCTCAGGACTGGGAAGGTGGGACAAGGCCTCTAATCGGCGGGGTGGCCAACGCTGCTGTGCTCGTGTCAATCCCCAGGTATGGCAAGAGAGTGGCAGACATAAAGGAAAGCAAGGAATATGTAATTGCGAACAGGTAAAGGTGGGGAATGGGCTCTCCAAAGGGGGGTTGGAATAGGAATCCCTCCTTTGTTCTCACCTAAGCCACCCCGGGTCTCTGTACAGCTTTATTGCTTCAACCCAAGAGCTTGCAGCTGCCCCACAGTTTCGTATGTTTTCTTACCGAGTCTAACTGTAGCATTGAACGTTCTTCCTACCTGACACCCCTTCCTAAATGCCTTAGGAGGACTTTTAAGGATGGGAGAGGCATTATTCTCTAGTTTCCACTTTCTTTCCTTAGTGGCCAGTTTCACTGTCAGCGGCGCCAATTTCTGCGGATGGCAGTGAAGGAGCTGGAGAGCGTGTTAACTGACGAGCCAGGACTACTGGGTCCCAAGGCAAGAGGAAAGAAGAAATGTTGGCAGGGGCATGATGACCAATGATAAAAGGCTCTATTGGGGGGGGGGGAGTGACTTGGCATTCATGGGTTTTTGCATTTCTGAGTCTTCCGTGATCTCTTTGTATATGTATATGCTGATTCCCTTGAATCTTCTCGGAGTACCCTGAAACTTTTTGGTTCTCTTTTTTGAGCACCATCAGGGGCTAGTATATCATAGCTATTTGTGTACTTGTCTTATCCTCTATTTGAGTGTGAACTAATTGAAGACAGAGCTTGCTTTTTTTTTTTTTTCCCAAACCACAGAAATGCCTAGTAAATATTTCTAAGATTCAATAGGGCTGAAAAAGTATCGGCTATGAGCTAATGTCAACATATGTACATGTCTGATTCTGTTTCATATGGTTTTTTGTGGGTCTCTGGGTTTATTTTTGGACACTATTGCTGATGGGGCTACACAATTGTATCCATATGCGTACTATCATGATAGTTCTCTGTGCTTTGAAATCTGTTTTTCCGGTTGAAAATTCTCATAGTCCCTGTCCTCTCCTTAGGCCCTTTATGTTTTCATGGCCCTGTCCTTCATTCGTGATGAGGTCACCTGGCTGGTTCGCCACACAGAAAACGTCACCAAGACAAAGACCCCTGAGGACTATGCTGACTCGTTAGTACTCGACATGGTTAAGAATCTTGACCTTTGATGGACTGGGGGAAGGGACAGGGAGACATCCAGTGATCTCAGGAGGTCTCAGTGTCTGCACTGCCTTTGTCTCAGTTGATATTTCGAGTCTCACAATCTCCCTGTTCTCATGCTCGACTTTGCAGGAGCATTGCAGAACTGCTTTTCTTGTTGGAGGAGATTAGGGCTCTGGTCCGAAGACACATCAAAGTGATACAGCAATACCACCTCCAATACCTGGCTAGATTTGATGCTCTTGTACTCAGTGACATCATTCAAGTAAGTTCAATTGCCTCTACTTTGGAAATGTCAGGGCAATCCCCAGTCATTTCCCCTTGGGGACCACCGTGGCTGAATTTCATGCTCCGTAGATTATATGTCAAAAAGCCCGATTTTCCTCTCTACATTTGTTAAAAGGGGGAAAAAAAAGACTAATAATCTCCGTAGTCTTTTTCTTTTCCTCCTACATGAAGCTACATAAAAATAGAAGAGAAAAATAAAGAGAAATTGGGTGTTAGCATGGCAGGGAAGCCAGGGAGTTCCCTCCATCTCTTGCTTAGCTCCTTCTGTTTTTGGCGCTTAGCAGTTCTTGTACCTTCATGTACTGAGTGAGCCTTGTGGTCCTTGTTTCTATCCTGGTGGAACCTCTACCCACTTGATGGCAACTCCAACTTCTCTTTTAGAACCTGTCTGTGTGTCCTGAGGAGGAGTCCATTATAATGTCCTCATTCGTCAGTACTCTCTCCTCCTTGAATCTCAAACAAGGTAATTGGAGGGACATGGAGGAGGAAAGGTCTATATAAGGGTGAACATCTTTTGTTCTAGAAATACTGATCTCGAGCCAGGGAATAGGACAAGATGACTTTGAAAAGGATCTACCCTTCTGTGGAGTTGGATATAGGGTGCTGTTTTCTTATTTTTCTTTTAAACTTCTGTTTTTCTTACAGTTGAGAGTGGAGAGAAATTTGAATTCTCTGGTTTGAGGCTGGACTGGTTCCGTCTACAGGTAGGTCTGTTCCTGTTAATGGTTTCCCATTCTGAGGGTTCTTCCTCTGCAACAATTCCTTCTCCTTTTATTTCCTAATCTCTCCTGTATAGAGTGATTCAACATTGAAAGCTGCTGATTGAGGGGCACCTGGGTGGCTCAGTGGGTTAAGCATCTGCCTTTGGCTCAGGTCGGGCTCTCTGCTCAGTGGGGAGCCTGCTTCTCCCTCTCCCTCTGCCTGCCGCTCCCCTTGCTTATGCTCTCACTCCCTCTCTCTCCCTCTCTCTATCTCAAATAAATAAATAAAATCTTAAAAAAAAAGAAAAGAAAATTGCTGATTAGCAGGACAAACCCTAGCCGAACTGTAGCTCCAAAGCAGGCAGTACTTCTCATTTATCTTGTTCTTCTCCACCATTTTTCTGACTCCAACCATAGGCATATACCAGTGTGGCTAAGGCTCCCTTGCACCTGCACGAGAACGCTGACTTAGCCAAGGTGATGAATCTCATTGTCTTTCACTCCCGAATGCTGGACTCAGTAGAGAATATACTGGTGGAAACTTCTGACTTGTCTACTTTCTGGTATGTCCTCATTCAGAGCACTTTATCATTTGACCTGATCTCTTTCCTGGCCTCTGTGGAGAACAGCAATTCCTTCCTACAGATGGGAAAACCTTTTTTCTTTGAGACCTCCTTAGACGCAGGTGCTCGAACCCACTCATTCCAGCTTCTACCAACTGATAGGAATTTGAGGATGGTTTCCTTTTGTTTTGGCTTTCTTTAGGATAATTATCTGGGATAATTCACCACTATGGCTTTTCCCACACTGTTCTCTTTGGAACCTTCTTTAGCTTCTTTTTATTCTTGGGACATTGTGATTTAAAAGAGACATGAGAAATGTGGAATTTTAGTAGAGAGAGCTGAAAATAATTGAGAGAGCTGGAGACTAGGGCCTTTGGAGAATGAAACTTAGTTTGTCTTCCTTAGGTATCATTCAGCATTTATCAAGTGACCACTGTTGTACATAACTCTATCCTTTGGTAGATCAAACAAACAACACAAGATGTTGACTCTGCTCTCTGCATTCAGTACTGGTGGGGAGATACAACACTCACATGTGAAAAGGACATCAACATATTAATTGCAAACATAAGAAAGTGTATAAAGAGTGCATGATGTTGAGAGGCTATAGGGTTGAGGAAAGATTAGCAACATGGAATTAACCTGAGAAAGTTTTCTGGAGCCTGAGTGGGGAAAATTTGGGAGGCATGTGGATTAGTATTACTCAAGGACTTCTAAATTAGGAAGAATGGCCCAAATCACATAGAGGTTCTGAGGGAAGAATAGCAGATTTTGTACAAGGGAAGGGAAGAAGATTAGCACTAAACTGCCATGGGGTCCAGTATAAAAGTCTAAAAGGGTTAAGTTTCTTGGTTTCCTGTCTACCTTAAGAGTAGGGAAATGTGGTGCACCTGGCTGGCTCAGTTGATAGAGCATATGACTCTTGATCTTGGGTTTATGAGTTCAAGTCCCATGTGGGGCGTAGAGCTTACTCAAAAAACAAACAAACAAACAAGTGTATGGAAATGAAGGAGGGAGGGGTGAAAATCAATGAATATTTGTTGAAAGAATGGATATTCTTTCCACCTCAAAGGGAGCAGCACCTCAATCTTAGAACCTTGGTTCTAAGTCTCCTTCCCCTTTTTCTGCAGCTTCCATCTCCGCACCTTCGAGAAGATGTTTGCTATGACCCTGGAGGAACCTTCCATGTTGCGCTATGCCATCGCTTTCCCCCTGATTTGTGCTCATTTTGTCCACTGCACTCATGAGATGTGCCCAGAGGAGGTGCGTACCCTGGATGCCAAGCCCTGCCATCCCTCTAATCACATCTCATCCTTATTCCCCAAAACACAATTCCAAGCGCTGGTTTTGGTCGTAAAAAGGGTACATAGGTATGTGACACGTGTCCCTAAATGTCTCAGCTTGATGTAGAATGTGTCCTCTCTCTGGGTCTGAGTTTCTTCTTCTGTAGAAGGAGTGGTGGCTCAGGCCAGGGGATCAGAGCAGATTATGAGGAAGAAGTGGCTGTCTTGGTGATGACAATTTCTTCCTTGCTTCCTCTTTCCCAAAGTACCCCCACCTGAAGAACCACAGCCTTCATCACTGCAACTCCTTCCTGGAAGAGTTGGCCAAGCAGACCAGCAATTGTGTCCTGGAGATCTGTGCTGAACAACGAAACCTGAGCGAGCAGGTAGGCTCAGACTTCTGTCTCTGATTCAGTTTCCCTCTGTTTACCTTGTCTTTCTCTCAAACGCCAAGTTCTCTAACCTTTTCTCCCAAGTAGGGCTAGGGCTTTTGTGTACTTGAGTTTATGGCAGGTTTCTTTTCTTGGTGTAACCCTTCAGTCTTTGCTCCCTCGGGACTAGATGGATGTATCTAAAAATACTCTTATTTGAACAGCTGTACACCAGCAAAATCAGTGCTGTCATTTGAAGAGTTCTGAGAGATGAGTTAACTTTCTGATTTCTTTCCCCTCCTCTCTCTGCCCTGTGTACATATAGTTAGGACGGTGGCCCCCCAACATCACCCGTCTTGTCTCACCTTTCTGTCCATCTGCACCCTGATCTGGGGCTCCGTAACCATTTCCAGACCTCTCCTCTGTGTTTATCCTCAGGGCTGCTTTCTTGTCCTTATCTGCTTGTTTTCCCCTCTCTCCCTTCCCTTGACTGACTCACAGCACCTGGTCACGACGAGCTCAATCTAAATCTCAGAAAATTTGAAAATTAGGAGCTGCTTCTGCTGTTGCCCTGGAGTCTTTTAGGTTTCCTAGACTACCCACCCTTCCTGGGTTTGAGTCAGGCTTTGTAGCAACTTTGGGAGAAGGATGAGCCAGGATGTGTGTGTGTGTGTTGTGTATACATATGGACAGTTAATATTATTACTTACATAACCTTCCATCTTCTCATATGTAAAATGTGGATAAAAATTGTTCCTTTGTAGAGGTATCATAGAGATGAAATGAAGTTGAGTATGTTAAATATTTAGTACACGACTCTCAACAGATGTTAGTTGCTATATTATTTGGTACTTACTGGGCACGAAGCTCTGTGCTGGGTTTTGGGATGGGCCCCAGAAGGAATTTACACAATCCCTGCCCTTGGGGAATGTCCTGATTTAAGGGAAAAAGGAATACAAATACATGTTAGAAAGAAATTTAAAAAATGAATGCAAAGAATATAGGCAAACAAGTACGATTATGAGTATACTCATCACTCAATTTGAATTCCTACTACATGCAAGGGACACAGTTAAAGAGATTTGCTCAGTGCTCTATCAAGGATGACGAAAACATGATATGAGTAATTGTTTTCACACACACCAGAACTTTTGCAACCAAGTGAGTATCGCCCCCTCCAAAGTTATCATTTCCAAAAAATAATTGGTGATGTTGCCATTACTAATGGAGTTACGTCTTTTACTACTTTCAGAATCAACCACAGACATTTTGGCACCATTTCAGGGCTGACATATCTTTAGTGTCACATCTTTTAGTGTGACTGTGAAGTAACAAAACCAGTTTTCTCACGGCTCTTACGCTGTTCTGAGAGTAATTCTGAATGGAGAGTTTCCACACATGCTTTGCACATGCTCAGCAGCATTGGGTTAAATGGAGAGAATTCTAAGATGATTACCTTGAAGGAGATACCAGAATATATAATTCTATCTTACATTTTCTGTGCAGATGACTGGGTATCTCGGTGAAGAGAAGGGATGCAGAATTGGTGTTTAAACTAACTAGCAAGAAATATACTATCTTGTAAAAAAAAAAAAAAAGTGGAAAGACAGTGCTGGTCATGTTGTGAGCTCTGAGTCTCTGGCGGGCTGTGCTAGTATGGGTAGCTGATTCCATGGGACAGAACATGATGAATTGTAGATGGTTTTTCCATACAAGCAAAAACCAACTGTCTCCTCAGGTTGGAAGATCCAAGAAAGTGCAGTTGAGTGGAGCTCTTAGATCCTATCCTTTTACTTGAATTTTTCCATCAGGACAGACTCTCTCTCAGGATGTGGGTGGGGACTTGATGATCTGATCCATAAAAGACACTGCCATTTTGAGACTTTGAGCCCTAACCTTGAGGGATATTTAGTGAAAACTGAAAGAAGTGGGTGCAGTTCAAATGGGCCCCCATTAGAGAAAGAGATGCTGGAAGGAAAGAGAGAGAAAGGTAGACAAATGAAAGAAGAGACATTAATGGAGGGCCTGTTAGATGGGATTCTTGTCAGTTCTGTCTAGGAAGGAATCTCATTTCTCTACTTGCTTGTGTTTGTCCTACAGCTTCTACCTAAGCACTGTGCCACTACCATCAGCAAGGCCAAGAATAAGAAAACCATGAAGCAGAAGCAGACCCCCAGAAAGGGAGAGCCCGAGAGGGACAAGCCAGGAGCTGAGAGTCACCGGAAGAACCGCAGCATTGTCACCAAGTGAGGACCTGGGCCCTTGAGGGCCAGGTGGGCACTCCTCAAAGAAGGGAGAACAGGGAAGAGGGAAGGTGATACAGCAAGAGGACGTGGAGGTGGTGGTGGGGAATGACAGAGAGGGAGAAGCACTTACGTGTGAATTTCCTCCTTTGCCTTTGAAGGCAGCATCCGTAGGTACCGGTCTAGGAGTCCTAGAAGATGAAAGGGTCTAAGGGTCACGGGCCTGACAAATCCTTCCCAGATACTAGCACGTAGTGCCAGACCCGTAATCAAGGCTCATTTTACTTTCTCAACTTCCCAGCATGGACAAGCTACACTTAAACTTGACAGAATTGGCACTGACAATGAATCACGTACACAGCTTCTCTGTGTTTGAACACACCATCTTCCCTTCTGAGTATCTCAGCAGCCATCTGGAGGCCCGACTCAACAGGTACCACTCTTTCATTGTCTTCTGCGTTGGGCTAGTATGATCGTTCTGAAAGTTGGGTTCTGTTAGATTCACCTGATTCATCTTGGTGGTCATTCTGATACAGTCGATCTGGCATAGGTCTCAAGTATCTTTATTAAAATCCACTGACAAGAAGGGTCTGACACTTCTATAGGTGGTTTTGGGAAACAACCAGAATTGATCACCACTGGCTTAGTAGAGTGAGCGGGACTTTTGCAGTCAGCAGACCTGTGTTGACATCCTGGCCCTCGGCTAAGACCCTGGAGCAGGGGTTCTGACTTGTTTGAGCCTTAGTTTCTGACCCTGTAAATAAGGATAATGATATTTACCTTATAATGAGAATTACTCGTAATTGAGAATTGGTACAGAAGGAAAGGTAATAAACAGTGAGTTCTAAGTTCCTGCCATAAATAGGTTTCGATAAAATAGATTCCCTTCCTTCCACTGTGCCTCTCTTTCCATTGCCCCCTGAAGTAGGAGGAACATTCCTGATATTGGAATTGACCACTACAGTCAGCAATTAGGGGAAATGAGGGGAAGAATTATTTTGAATAATCCCCTAGTCTTCTGTGTTTTGTTTTGGAATATGTAGTATATTCACTCAAGTTGCCAGGGAAGGCCTGCTTGAGAAAGTGACATTTGAGTAAACTCCTGAAGGAATTGAGGAAGCCAAGTGTGTGACTATCTGGGGAAAGCATTCTAGGTAGAGGAACTAGCCAGTGCAAAGGCTCTGAGGTGGGAGCCTGCCTGGAATGTTTAGGGGATAAAGGGGAGGCCAGTAGGGCTGGAGCAGGAGCCAGGGGCAGATGGGTCGTATGTGAGATTAGAGAGCTTGGGGGAGTGGCAGACCGTGTAGGTGTTTCTGTGTCATCGTAAGCACTTTGACTTTTATTCTGAGTGAGATGGGGGGCCTTGGCAGGGTTTGAGCAGGGCAGGAACGATAAATGTACCTACCTTATTGGGTTGCTATGAGATTTAAAGGAGATATTGCATGTAGTTAAATCATAGCACAGCGCCTGGAACACAGTATAAGTGTGCTGTTACCGTGTTTAATATTATGACTGTGATTATGATTTTTGTCCCCCAGAGCCATTGTGTGGCTGGCTGGCTACAACGCCACGACCCAGGAGATTGCAAGGCCTTCTGAGCTGTTGGCAGGAGTCAAAGCGTATATCAGTTTCATACAGTCACTGGCCCAGTTTGTGGGTGCAGATGTTTCTAGAGTCATCCGCAATGCCCTCCTCCAGCAGACACAGCCACTGGATTCGTGTGGAGAACAGACGATCACCACTCTCTACACAAATTGGTCAGTGTTGCTTATCCTCTTCCACCGCCTTACCTCTTTGTTAGCCCTTTTTCCTTTACCTGGTCAGAACTCGGGTCCAGGCATTTTAGTTCCCAGGGTCATAGGCCCCCAGAGGCTTGTTTCTGCTTGAGGACTAGAGCAGTAAGTGGGGGCAAACCCAGATCCCCTTCTGTCCACGGGGGACCTTCCATGTAACATCCATTCATCTACTCTTTAGCAACCTTTTTCCTCCTTTTTTTTTAAGATTTATTTATTTATTTCAGAGAGAGAGAAAGAGAGAGAGAGCCTGCGGGTGTGCTTTCGTGCAAGTGGGGGGAGGGGCAGAGGGAGAGGGGGAGTCCCAAACAGACTCCCCACTGAGCGCGGAGCCCAATACAGTGTTTAATCCCGCGACCTGAGATCATGACCCTGAGATCATGACCTGAGCCGAAATCAAGAGTTGGACGCTTAACCAACTGAGCCACCCAGGTGCCCCTGACCTTTTTCCTCTTAATCTCCAGTTCCTAATCTTCCTTTTCTGGATTCTCACTGTTTTAATTTCAAATGCTCTCTCTTCCTCTTTCTGAAGTTCTTTTATGTCTCTTTTTTGTCCAGCTTCTCTCCCTGAAGACTATTCTGTCTAACACCATATCTCCAGAATACTATCACCTCACCTCTGACATGACCATGTCAAGTCTAGCAGATTGTTTTTAATAGGAAGGAGGCCTCCTCTCCAAAACCAGAGGAAGTAGGAATTAGCAATGTTTCCTTAGAGATTTTGAGGATGGAAAGGAGCTGGATTCCTACCTCCCCAAGCCACTGGGTGGCGCTCTTATTCCAATATCAGCTCAGCAGGCGCCAGGCTGCAAAGAACCCCGAGTTGGGGAAAGACCGAGACAAAGTTTGCAAGTAAAAATGCCAACAGGGCCTGTCAGAAAAGGTAAATGGATGTTGTGGGTTAGGTGAAGACTGAGCCGTTAAAGAGGGCATGCTCCTCTGATGGGGGCAGCCACCTCTGACCTCCACCTGATCACTGCCCCACTAGAACCTTATTTTTAATGTAAAATCTCCCAGTTTCAAAATTTTGACAACAAATTCAAATTAAAAGAAAAAAATAAACTTACCTTTGATGGCTGGGTTTGGCCCACCTGTGGTTAGCTCGTGACTTCTGTAGGACCTAGGCCCAGAGCTAGTGGCTGGGTGAGTGGCACGGGTTGGCCAAGCCCTCCTTTGCTGACAGTGGTTAGAGACCAAAGCTTCCCCGGACGTCAGGGGGTAATATCTGGAGACCAGATGACCAGTGTTCACAAGGCTTCTGTCTGTCCAGGAGGTTTGACTTAGGATCCGCTTCCAGAATCCTAGGTTCTCAGTCCAACATTCTCACTGGGGAGGTTGAGGCTAAGTATGTTTCAAAGGACCCCAATTAGTAGGAATTTTTTTTCTCATCAGTTTGGGCTTGTCTTACCTGACAGAGAAAGGCCAAGGGTGAGGGGGGGAGAGAATAGTTGGAAAAAGAGCAGGGGCTGAGGGAGGGGAGTGCACACTGTTACATTTGACAGCCCAGTGAAATAACCTGTAGATTGGAGGAGAAGTGGAATTACATTACTGCCAGTTGTTTTTGAGCCAATAGCTTGGGGTGTTAATTAGAGTGTTTTACTGTCTTCTTTGAGTCTCTTCTCCCCACCCCAGCCTTTGGCAGAGTTTCTCTTCCCTAGCCCAGTGGTAGTGGTAGGGAGCTATGGAGAAAGTATTGAATGCTAATCTTGTGTGTTTTCTTGGCCAATCCTGTAGGTACCTAGAAAGTCTGCTTAGACAGGCGAGCAGTGGGACCATCATCCTCTCCCCAGCCATGCAGGCCTTCATCAGCCTTCCCAGAGAGGGGGAGCAGAACTTCAGTGCAGAGGAGTTCTCTGACATCTCTGGTGAGTCCAGGGCCTGGTCTCCTTGTCAAGGAGCTGAGCCTTTCCCCTCAGTACTATAGAACTCATCTAAATTCTCCTACCTTCCCAGAGGCTCATTCTGTATGCTCCTCAGCATCTCTGTGAGATTACATGTTAGGAACAATAAAAGGATCCTAAGCGAGGCCCAGAATTGAGGAGTGGCCTGGGGGTGGCAGGTGGAGAGGGAAAATGAAGGGAGGTAGGAGCTAGGCAAGGGCACTCAAGTCACTGAAAGGGTTTATTCTTGGAAGGGTGGTGAATATTTTCCATTTCCATGCAGAATAAAGAGTGGGACATATAATGAAGGGTAAAAGATAAATGTAAGGAGGACATTCTGATATTTGGAATTATTAAATAGTGGTCTGATGTCATAGCATCTTCTTTCTTAGGGATAAATTTTAGGGCCTTACTTAGCCAGAGCTTGGATTGCTAATATATAACAATGATGATAAAATAATAGATGACATTCATTGTGGGCTAAGTTCTGAATGGTTCACGTGTATTAATTCCTTTAATCCTCACAATGGCTTTGAGATAGGTACTCTCATTACCCCCATTTTACAGATGAGGACGCAGAGACACAGAGAGGTTAAGGAGCTTGCCTAAGGTTACCCATTCATAAATGCTAGAACTGGGATTTTAACTCAAGGCAGTCAAATTCTAGAACCTGGGTGCTTAATCATATGTAGTGCTGCTTCCCATTTTGTAGAAGTGCTTTGGTGTCTCAAGGCCAGCAGGTAAGAATTGTGGAGTAAATGAGCTGGGAGTCATTCTCTTTTTTAAAGAGGGCTGGCAGCCATACAGATCCTTTTTAATGGATTTGTGTTACTGACTGATTGATGAACTATCGTATTGCTTCCTCCTTCCTCTCACCTCCATATAAATCATGGATCCTGCATGGTGTCTGGGGCAGGTGGGGGATGTTTCCATGACCCTGCCTTCTCCATTCTTCCCTTTCCTTGGTGTGGGGGGAGGTGTTATGAAAGAATACACAGTTCTGTTGTCCAGCTCCATCTTCTTCTTACCCTCATTCGGACTCCATCAGTAAGCTGACCCTACTCTTTGCCTGTTGGAGGCTTCAGCCTCTCATCAACTCCACCCACAAACTGTAGGCAGCATCTAAAATCAGCTTTAGGTCTTGCTGACAACTGATGAGCAGCAGGAGGTAAGGCTGGTTCCCCCTTCTACCACCCCCACCCCAATTTCCCTGAGTTACCATGGTGATGGGGCAATGCTACTGTAAAAATAGATAGATGGAAAGAGGAGGATGCCCCAGGGTTACTAGCCTGGAGTTGAGAAGACTAGAGTAAGGAGGATTGGCGGATCCAAACTGGTGGATCAGTGTGTCTTCTCTCTAGGGCAGGCAGTTCCGCTCTTCTTCCTGTCAGCGATTTTAGCATTAGCGAGTCGACCAGGTGGGAAGTCTTTTTTCTAATTCTCAGCTCAGTTCTTCCTACTGTAAATAGGAGAGACCAAAAATGTGTCGTATTTCATCCAAACAGGGCTCTGACCAGTTCCACTTCCTCTGTCCTTGGTGGAGCCCTAGATCAACTGGTCCTGCCTTCAAGGACGAGAGGGTGCTTCTCGATTTCTTTCCCCTCTGACCTCTTATTGACTATGTTAAACTCACTTTTCTGCTACTGGTCTCTTGTGGTTACTTTTGGTCATTTATGGTTTTCTCTGCTGGGATGGCCCATGGCCAAAGATCATCGCTGGAGCTCCTTCCTTTTTGGATTTGTCTCTAGTGTTTCTAACAGGGGATTTCCCCAGGCAGGTTTCATTTACTTCACAAAGGGCCAGAAGCAGGATGGGTAGGGACCCATAAGGCATCTGGGCAGGCCAGAGGAAGAAGGATTCAGAGGAAAAAACAGCTGGGATTCTGGGGTTGTGTGTTGATTATGAAAAAGAAAACGTAGCTCAAGGAGAGGAAAATTTGGACAGTGAGGGAAGTGGAAGGGGGAGCATAGAAAACCCCAAACCTTAGACAAGGAACCAGTTGTGGTACCTACAGTAAGGGGCAGTAGGACATCGTGCTAGGTTTCAGGTACCAGCCCTTGACTTGGTTAAATGACCTTGGACAAGCACTTAATTCTCCCATGTCTGTTAAACCAGAATGATGTGCCATATACTTCAGAGGGCTGTCAATAATTATCATAACAGTAATCCTTTAATCATAAATATCTTTATAAGTTTCTAAGGTTTTTATAATGGTATCTTATTTACTCTCATATCAACTCTGTGAAGTATTCAGTGCAGATACTAATTTCTTCATTTTACAGAGAAGTAAATCGAGGCTCAGAAAGAATCAGTGACTTGTTTAAGGTCTTACATCTGATAAAGTTAGTACAGCTAGCCCAGCAAGAGCAACCCAGGTACCACATGAAGGGACTTGGAAAAGTATAGATTCCTAGAAGAACGTAAAGTAAATATCATTTGTGGGAAATCTTTGCGTGCGTACCAGAGGGGAGACGGTGATTTGTCTCATAGGCAGGCCAGACCTGTCACCTGAATGTAGGACTTCAGGCCACTTTTGCTCCCCAACTTCCCACTTCCTTTCCTGGATGAAAGACATTGTAAATGTTCAAAGTACTCTCTACCTGTGGTGGAAATGCCCCAGTGGCCCCTAAGCCCCCTGGGACCTCTGTAACTCTCTTGCAGAGATGCGGGCCTTGGCTGAACTCTTGGGCCCTTATGGCATGAAGTTCCTGAGTGAGAACCTGATGTGGCACGTGACCTCTCAGATTGTGGAGCTGAAGGTACTGTGGAAGCCAGGCCTGGGGTGGAAGCCAGGCCTGGGGAAGGGGTAGAAGTAGGAGACCCCCCGGGGGGGAAGAGCTACCACAGTTTTGTCTTTTCCTGCTTAATGTCTCTGTGTCCTGGCTGCAGAAGCTGGTGGTGGAGAATATGGATGTACTTGTTCAGATCAGATCCAACTTTAGCAAGGCAGATTTGATGGCTTCTCTGCTGCCCCAGCTGATAGGTGAGCACCTCCCTAATGGGAGAAGGAACTGTGGGAACGGCCTTGCGGATGACAGGGGTTTGGGGGGAGATCTGGGGGATAGGCTGGGTCTGCGGAAGCAAAACCATCAGTATTCTCCTAAGTTCTACTTCCGTAACGGTCTTCGTTCTCCTCAGGGGCTGATAATGTGCTGAAGCGCATGACCATCATTGGAGTTATCCTCACTTTTAGGGCCATGGCCCAAGAGGGACTTCGGGAGGTGAGTTGGGGGGAAGGGGCTGCCCCAGAATCACAGACTCCTCTGAAGGTGGGGTTTGTATGAGAAGTCGTGGAAACGTGTGGTGAGCATTGAGGAGAAAGGAGGAACTTAATTTGGGAGAGGTCCTGGAAAATCTCTGGGGATAGACGAGTGGAGGACACCGAGGGGCACGATGAGAGGGATAGTGTGGGAGGCTGGCTGGGTCCTTATCTAAGTTGAGGCCTTTTTTTGTTTGTTTCCATCTATCTCTGAAGGTACTGGCGCTGTCCTGGGGACTCACTTCTCTTCTCTCTCTTCCAGGTGTTCTCCTCTCACTGCCCATTTCTTATGGGTCCCATTGAGTGCCTGAAGGAGTTTGTCACTCCAGACACAGACATCAAGGTATAGAACAGTGCGAAGTAGGATCCACTTGGGAGATTTTTCTTGTTGAAAAGGATGTAGCCAGGATCTTATAAGGGAGGGGGTGCTCTGAGGAATACTGTAGGGAGACGAGCCAGCATTTGAATAGGAAAGCACTGGGGGAGATTTTGTGGAGAGAGGAGCACTGGTCAGACAGTATTCTTGGAGAGAGAGGGCAGAGCTGGGGAGACACGAGGGGATGGAGAGACATGGAAGCCTGGCCGACCTATGAAAGTTGGGGAAACGTTACTGGAAAAAGCTAAGGTCGGGGCGCCTGGGTGGCTCAGCCGTTGGGCGTCTCTGCCTTCCGCTCGGGTCATGATCCCAGGGCCCTGGGATTGAGCCCCTGCTCGGCGGGAAGCCTGCTTCTGCCTCTCACACTCTCCCTGCTTGTGTTCCCTCTCTCGCTGTCTCTCTCTCTGTCAAATAAATAAATAAAATCTAAAAAAAAAAAAAAAAGCTAAGATCTAGGAAAGTATCCACCTAAAGTGTGCAAATTAGATACTGACCCACGTGCAAACAAGTCCCCTCTTCAGTCAGGAGCTTAGGTACTTCTTTGTAAAAAGATTTATGGCTTCCATCCCCACCCACCCTGCCTGCCCTCAGAGTTGCCTTTTTCTGGCCTTTCCTTTCTCCTAGTTCTGAAAACTTTTGGTTCCTCTGTGTCTGTGTCACCTGGCTCAGGTCCCCATTTACTACAGAGATGTAAGGTACTGCAGGTACCCCGAGTAAAACAACCATTTCTCTGTGCCTCCCACACCTCTGCAGCATCTTTTGTCTTTTGAATAAGCTGAAACAAACAAGTCTATTACATAGGATATATAGCCAAAGGCTGGAAACAAGGGCGTTCAAATGCACAGAGCAGGCCGCTTCTCTTACAACCGATTCCTTTCACGGAGAGAGGTCTGTGATTAAGAGGGAACTGGTTAGCAGGAAGAATTAAAATTAGATATTGAGAAAAACTTCCTTACCTTGAGATCAAAAGAGTGGTGAAATCTCCTGCTCTCTCTGCCCGAACTTAAGGGTGAAGCAGTCATGGGAGCTGTGTGGGTTTGGTGTTGCATGGGGATGGCTGCCGGCTTCTGACCATTCTTTTGTGGTGACCCTGGGTTTCTGGCAGTTGCTGATGTTGGGGATGAATGCTCTAGATTGTCAAGAACTTGTCTACCTGTATCGCCCGGGCAGCACTGAGTTTTAGGCTCTGCCTGCTTGTGAAAATAAGCAGGCTGGAGCAGAGAAGGGGGGATGGTGGCCTGTCCATCAGAGATTATGTTATGCCTCAGTCATCCCTTTCCTTCTCCAGAACACTACAGGTTGTGGACCAGGTCCCTGATCTCCACAGCCATGGTTGCCATGAGCACAGTCATTTAGCTATAGGGAATTTAAATAAAGGGCAGAGCAGAACGTGGGAAAAGTTTGCCTTCTCTAAGTAGATTGGTATGTCTATAGGGTTCTTTGCATAAGATACCCCACTCCGTTGTCTACTCTTGAAACAATTATTCTTTTTTTTTAAAATTTTTTTATTGTTATGTTAATCCCCATACATTACATCATTAGTTTTAGATATAGTGTTCCATGATTCATTGTTTGTGCATAACACCCAGTGCTCCATGCAGAACGTGCCCTCCTCAATACCCATCACCAGGCTAACCCATCCTCCCACCCCCCTCCCCTCCAGAACCCTCAGTTTGTTTTTCAGAGTCCATCGTCTCTCATGGTTCTTCTCCCCCTCCGATTTCCCCCCCTTCATTCTTCCCCTCCTGCTACATTCTTCTTCTTCTTTTTTTCTTTCTTAATATATAGTGCATTATTTGTTTCAGAGGTACAGATCTGAGATTCAACAGTCTTGCACAATTCACAGCGCTTCCCAGAGCACATACCCTCCCCAGTGTCCATCACCCAGTCACCCCATCCCTCCCACCCCACCCCCCACTCCAGCAACCCTCAGTTTGTTTCCTGAGATTAAGAATTCCTCATATCAATGAGGTCATATGATACATGTCTTTCTCTGTTTGACTTATTTCGCTCAGCATAATACCCTCCAGTTCCATCCACGTCGTTGAAACAATTATTCTTGTTCTCTAAGAACACTTTTTAAAAAAAGATTTATTTATTTATTTTAGAGTGGGGGAGGGACAGAGGGAGAGAAAACTAGTTCTGAAAACTTGGGGCCAAGCAGACTCTGCGTTGAGCTCTTAGCCCCACGCAGGGCTCAATCTCATGACCCTGAGATCACAACCTGAGCCAAAACAAAGAGTCAGACACTCAACTGACTGCACCACCCAGGTGCCCCGTCTCTCAGAACATTTTAGAGTAATTTTAAAAATCTCAAACAAGGTCTAAATACTTGGCATGGGAGTGGGGGTGTGGGGCTATTTCCTGGGAACCCAATTTTAAGTACAACAAGGGATTCAAGTATCAATCAATAAAATATTAATTGAATACCTTCTATCTGCTTTGCATTGTGTTAAACTAAAGAGGAGTGGGGTGCCTGGGTGGCTCAGTTGGTTAAGTGTCTGCCTTCAGCTCAGGTCATGATCCCAGGGTCCTGGGCTCAGCAGGGAGTCTACTTCTCCCTCTCCCTCTGCCCCTCTGGCTCATGCTCTCTCCTGTTATCTCTCTCTCAAATACATAAATAAAATCTTAAAAAAAAAAAACCAAAACCAAAACTAAAGAGGAGAAAAAGAAGTGTAAATTTCCTGGCTTTGAGATAAAGGAAGAGGAGGAAAGGAATAAGGTTTATTGGTCTATTAGTGACTCTGAGTATGTAGGGTAGATGTTTTATACATGTGGTCTAATTTAATCTCCACAACAACTCTGTGAGGTATTATTATCCCAGTTTTACAGATGAGAAAACTGAGGCTCAAAGAGGTGTAGTAACTTTTAGCTGAGGTCACACATTTAGAAAGTGGTGGTCCTGGGATTTGAACCCAGATCTTCTCACTCTAAGGCCTTTTTCTCTCCTCAGAGGCCATGAGGTTTTAAAGGATTGCTTTCTAGATGGTGAGACAAGCCATAGGTCTCACCTCCTGTCTTAAAAGATAACTGCTCATACCAGGCAGGTGTGTGATCCATGCTAAGTCAGTGGTGCCACTTTAAGGAGGGAGAGATGGGTTTGGGTTGAAGTATTCAAGGAGGGCTTCACAGACACTATGAGATTTGAGCTAAGCCTCAAGGGGTGGGTGTCACTTAGCTATAAGTAGAGAGCAGGAAAGGACACTGTAGAAGAGGGAAGCACATGAACCAAAGTATGGAAGTCAGGAAGCGAGGTGTAGTTTGGAGATAGTGCATCAATGACCCTGGCCCCCTCGACTGTAGGAAGCACCTTGGGAAGAAGATTGAGAAAGTCAACGCATACAATGGAGTATCTGCATGCCGAACAAAAGCATTTGTGCTTTTCCCCTGTAGGTTAGGGAGAGCCGTGAAAGGAATGCCTAGACAAGATGATAGTATACTGAAAATCTAAGATCTGTGATCCAGGAATCCCAACTCTCTGTAGCTTCTGTCCAACACTTCTCTCCTGGGAATCCTGTCCAGGATGTTGTTTTCTTCTTTACTAGGTGACCCTGAGTGTCTTTGAGCTGGCCTCTGCTGCAGGAGTGGGCTGTGACATTGACCCAGCCCTGGTGGCTGCCATTGCCAATCTGAAAGCTGGTAAAATTGGGGAAAGTGGGCAAGGGAGGGCTCGGGCCCTATTTTTAGGTGGGCAAATGTCAATGTCAAAGAAGCCTTTATTTGGAATTGTGAATTCTGAGGATATAAGCTGGGAGCTAAAGAAAGACTTGAAAGACTTAAAGTGTTGGGGCGCCTGGGTGGCTCAGTCATTAAGCATCTGCCTTCAGCTCAGGTCATGGTCCCAGGGTGCTGGGATCGAGCCCCACATCAGGCTCCCTGTTCGGCGGGAAACCTGCTTCTCCCTCTCCCACTCTCCCTGCTTGTGTTCCCTCTCTCACTGTGTCTCTCTCTGTCAAATAAATAAATAAATAAAGTCTTTAAAAAAAAAAAAAGAAAGAAAGACTTAAAGTGTAGTCCCTAGCCCCCAGAAAATACTTAGAGAGGCAATTTAGACTCCTAGCCAGGTTCAACCAGTTGACCTGTCAGTCTGCTAAAAAATATTAAATGAGGGTCTCTTTGATGCTCAGCAAGGACTGAGAGGAACTTACAATCTAGTAGGGGAAATCAGGTTAATGCAAATGAAACAATGAGAGAGCCATCCGCCGTCACATAAGATTTCATGCTGAGTTATGTGGTATGGCATCTAAGTTCCCCAGAGTGATCTGGTGCTCTCCCCTCCCACAGAATCACCTTGACACTATTCACTTCTTCCCCTGGCCTCCCATTGTCTCTGACATTTCCCATTTCTTACACACGCTCAGAATGGGATGAAACAAGGAGCTGGTATTAAGCCCTTTCAAAACTGCCAGACCGGCCCTTCTTCTCTCTTGGTTTGGTGAGACTCTTTGCTCTCCTTCCTGCCTGTCCGCCCCATCAGACAGCTGACAGTGTCCTCGGACCGCATGTCGGCAGAACCCTTCGCTGAGAGCTTTGCTTCAGTCACCAGAGGAGGCCTCCAGGATCGGGCCCCTCATGATAAGTGGGGGCTAGTCCTGTCCCCTTCAGCAGTAATGACTTGCCTATAGTGCTTTAGAAAAGTGTTTTCATAGATGTTTTCTTATGTGATCCTGACAGTAATTCTGTGAAGTAGGGCCTCTGTAGAAGATAACTCCTGTTTGCTGAACTTACTTCTCCTCTTTTCTTTTTTCTGTCTTACCAGATACTTCATCCCCTGAGGAAGAATATAAGGTGGCCTGCCTGCTCTTGATCTTTCTTGCGGTTTCCCTCCCACTCCTTGCCACTGACCCCTCTTCCTGCTATAGTATTGAGAAGGATGGTAAGTAAGGACTACTTTGAGTAGTTTGAGGGGTCAGTCCCCTGGGGTAGGGAGATGAGACGGAGACATTTACCTGGAGAATCCAGACTTCTGACTCAGGTGTAAAGTTCAGTTTCAAAAAACACTTGTGAATGAACTATCCGTAAAATGCAATTCCAGTGGGAATTTTTAAGAATAGCCTTCTCTTAATATCCTAAATATCTCCTCATATTTTTTAGGAATATCATTCCCCACATGCCTCCTAGTCCTTTTGGTGTCAAACAGGGGTGGTCTCGCCTGAAAAACTGAGAGACCACCAGCTGGGGTCAGCCTGGAGTGGCTCACTGTATTCCCTTTTGTTTCTCTCCCCTTCTGTCAATCGTAACCTAGGTTACAACAACAATATTCATTGCTTGACCAAAGCCATCATCCAGGTGTCTGCTGCCCTCTTCACACTCTACAACAAGAACATTGAAACTCACCTTAAGGAATTTCTGGTGGTGAGTGGCCCTAGGCCATAAGGAATGGAAGATTCCAAAGTCTTTTGGGATGGAATGGAAGATTGCAAAGTCTGGTGGGAATTGGTGTGGCTTAAATCCATAGACAGCTGTTATTTAGCGGGTCTTGGAGTCTAACCTCCCACCTAATTCTTCAGTGAGTGAGTGGCACTCTGTGAAAGGCGGGAGTTTCTTCTAAATTCCATAAGAGCTGGTGTTTCAGCCTCTGCCGGACTACTTGCAAAGAGCACTGGACTGAGTCAGAGAATCTGAGTTCTAGTTCTGGATCTGCCACTAAGAAGTTGTGTGACCTCTGAAGAGCCAAACTTTTGGGGCCTCATTTTGCCCATTTGTTAAGTAGGGAGGTTAAACTGAATCTATGATTCACTACCTTGATTGGGATGCCTTAGAATATCCGAGGGAGCTTGTTGAAATACAGATTCCTGATCCTTATGCCAGACATACTGAATTAGAATAGCCCAGGGTGAGTCCGGGCCTCTGTTTTTTAAAAAATTAATTAATTAATTTTTAAATAAATTAGTGTTTATTTTTATTAATAAACTCATGACCCGAACTCATGACCCCGACATCGAGACCTGAGCAGCTGATCAAGAGTCAGACGCTTAACCGACTGAGCCGCCCAGGTGCCCCAGGCCTCTGTTTTTAACAAGGTCTCCAGGATATCTGCTGCGCAGTCAAGTTGGAGACGCCAAGTTTTAGAACCTATAAGGCCCTTTCCAACTCTCATCTTGACCAAAAAAAATCAAACTTTTTTCACATTCTCAAACTTTAGCATAAATCAGAATCACCTGGAGAATTTCTGATTCAGTAGATTTGAGGTGGGGCTGGAAAATGTGCATTTCCAAGTTCCCAGATGATGTTGATGCTGTTCATCCTGGGATCTCACTTTGAGAACCACTGTCTCCATTTCTAGGACTGGAGCTTTTTTTTTTTTTTTTTAAATTTTATTTATTTTTGAGAAAGAGAGAATGACAGAGAGAATGAGAGGGGTGAGGGTCAGAAGGAGAAGCAGACTCCCTGCTGAGCAGGGAGCCCGATGCGGAACTCGATCCTGGGACTCCAGGATCATGACCTGAGCTGAAGGCAGCCGCCCAACCAACTGAGCCACCCCGGAGCCCCTCTAGGACTGGAGCTTTTAACCAGGCAGCCGATAATACAGTAGGTTACATCCAATGTATTTGAGAAAAAATTATTTAAAAAAAACATTTTTAGCCAAAGTTTGACTCCCTGTAGCTATCGCCATTGATCTTAGTTTTGCTTCTGGAAAAACGCAGAATAAGTAATCTCTTTCCATTGTTGAAAGAGGCCCTGGAGTTTTCTTTCTTTCTTTTTTTTTATTTAAAGATTTTATTTATTTATTTGACAGAGAGAGACACAAGCAGGGGGAGGGGAGAGGGAGAAGCAGGCTTCCCGCGGAGCAGGGAGCCCGATGTGGGGCTCGATCCCAGGACCCTGAGATCATGACCTGAGCCGAAGGCAGATGCTTAACGACTGAGCCACCCAGGCGCCCGCCCTGGAGTTTTCCATTCTAGTCCTCCGTGGAGGAATTCCGTCCATACGCTTTTGATACATGGTCCATTACCCACTGCCGGCTGGAGCATTCTCAGCAATGGGGAGCTTATTCCTTTGCAACGCATGGGCCTGACTTAAGAACTAGGGCCTCATTTGTCTCCTTTTAGGAGCAAACACAGTCGATCATATTCTCTCGGGAATCATACCATTGTCCTGGAAGCTTAGTTAGAGGGTCTCCGTTTAAACGGGCCCAGCCAGCCAATCTGAATGGGTTCTGAGCATCTTAGATATAAAGAATATTCACAGCAGATCTCTAAGATGGGGTGAAAAGGGGCCCCCTCCCCCTTTTCCCATTTGCCCTGTTTGTTTGCAAAATGAGAGTAACCTGGGCCTGCGATACAGTTAATCATGTCTCTTCCTCCCTCTTTGATCTGTTGGGGGCCTGGAGGTGAATAGAGAGGACAGCCACTTGGGAGTTGACAGGAGGAGAATACGAAGAGCACTGCATCTGAATCAGAGGCTCAGCCCTGTCTCTATTCCGGTAGGGAGTCAGCTGTAAACAGCCTGGTGACAGTGCTGTCCGAAGGCTGCCTAGGAAAAGAGATTAATCTCCTGCCTTTGTTCTAGGTTCTGTCCTCAGCCCCTGGAATCTCTCCCCCAGCACCCCTGGCAACCTACCGTTACCTGCACTGCCTGCTTTACAGGCAGGGTGCGGCTCTGAAGCCTAGGGGATTTGCTACTTTTCCACCGGAGTCCCCAGGAACATCCCAGCACTTTTTTTTTTTTTTTTAAATTTTATTTATTTATTTGAGAGAGAGAGAATGAGAGACAGGGAGCATGAGAGGGAGGAGGGTCAGAGGGAGAAGCAGACTCCCCGCCGAGCAGGGAGCCCGATGCGGGACTCGATCCCGGGACTCCAGGATCATGACCCGAGCCGAAGGCAGTCGCTTAACCAACTGAGCCACCCAGGCGCCCCCCCAGCACTTCTTAACTCTCCTCCTTGATCTTTTCTTAACTTCCTGTAGCCTGAGGCTGTCCTACTCTGACCTCCATAAAAATCTGCTTTCTTACAAACTCTTCCCCTACAGGTGGCCTCTGTCAGCCTCTTGCAGCTGGGCCAGGAGACTGACAAGCTTAAAACCAGAAATCGGGAATCCATTTCTCTGCTCATGCGCTTGGTATGTATCTGGTTTAAGTTGGTCTGGGAACAGAGAGAGCAAAGGCCAGAGGGACCCTTCTTGAAGGCTTCTGCGTCCCTGCCATTTTCATCACTCAAAAGCATGAACTCAAAACTGAATTCTGCCTGACCCTCTGGGTCTAGGCCTCACATTCTAGTTAACATTCCAGACTTGTCCTGTAATCCCAAGGTAGAGTCTTCAATGCCTTCTCTGCAGTACAGGGCCTTTCTGGCCCCTGGCTGACTGGGCCCTTTTACCTGTAATATTCTCAGGTCTGACCTGGTGGGGCAGCTGTGTCCCTCATCCATGACTGCCTGTCCAGTTCATGTTTGATTTTACTCGACCACTTCCTACTGCTGCATGTCTTGTCCTTAAGAAGTACTGTGGAGAGGGTGCTGAATAACACAGAGCTGAACTGGGGGAGGGGAGATGGGGGCTCAGAGGAGGGAAGGAATTTTCAATGAAGAGCTGTAAGACAGAGAGCCAGGTGGGCCATGAATCAGGCAGCTCCTGCTATCTCTTTCTTCCCAAGCTGTGGGCTTTTCGCTATTTTGGCAGAAAGTTCTGGGAACTCTGACTCAGTTAACTTAAAAAGATCTTTTCCTCATGACCCTGTTTTCTTCTTCAACACGCTTACTCACTCTTTCGCTCTAAAAATCTGATTATCCGGGTTAATGCCGCACTGAGATATGGTCGCATAGAGGCCTTCCTCTGGCCTGCGGGGAGAGGATACGCCCATCTGGAGCCGGTGCTCCACCCGGGAGTCCACACTAAGGACTTCTGGGACCTCAGAATTCTCCGCTGTAGCGCTTACGCAGAGCTTGTGCTGAGCTGCTTCCCCAGGTCCGTCCTACTGAGGCAGACTGTGCTGCTAGTGCGTATAGCTCTAGTGCCAAGGGATCGCTGGCTGGAGTTTAGATGTGCAGATGGGAATTCCATGGGTGTCTGCAAAATCCCGCAAACTGGGCTGGTCCGCTCCAGCCTGTTCTGATGCAGAAGTCTGAGGAGTCTAAGAATTCTGAATTCAAACCTGGCCTTTCATGAGATTATAAAGGGAGATTGTGAAGGTCAAGAAGACAGAACCAGCCAGTTTGTTTGATTTATCTAGTCACATGCTATGTAGGCTTCCATTTGCACTCTCAGCCAGGCCCACAGATGCTAGGTGCAGGCATGCCTGGGACTCCCTCTGGGTCTCCCGTAGATACACAGACGCGGAGTGGGATCTGTGTCTCAGCCAGACACAGCGAGAGAAAGGCCTCGATTGGGCTGATTAAGGATTATGACGGCGACAAGAGGAGAATGGATGTGAGGGTGTGCGTGGGTGGGGGTATGTGGTGTGGGGTGAGAGGGCAGAGGAGGCAGATGAGGGCAAACGCCAGGAGTATGCTAGATGCGGCACAGTCTTTGGAGCAGCATGACCTTGGGCAAGTTAATTAACCTTCTGAGACTCTGATTCTTTATCCATAAAAGTGGGCAGTAATCCTTGTGACAGAGTGGTTAGGATTCATAAGAAAATATATGTGAAAGTTCCTAGTACCTAATAGATGCTCAACAAATGTTAGTCCTTCTCTCTGCTGCTCATCTTAGTTTCTGGATGATTTAGTCGTGCTCCTTCATTTCCTTGGGCGGTTTTCGCCCCTGTAAGGTTGGTAGAGGAGATTCTGTGTTGCCCCTCAGGCCTGCCTCCTTCTGCTTTGCCGCTCTCCTCCCCCCTCAAGTGTGGGAGGGTGTCTGCCCCTGGTGGCATCACAGTGAGGCTGCAGAGTAGCTGGGACACAGCTAGGACCAGGCAGGCGCTTTTTGTTAGAGGGAGAGACCTAGGGACTAGCGGCTGCAAAGCAATTTAAATGCAAATGTTTCCACACAGAAATACAGGGGAAGGAACTGTATTCTATATGTAGCCCCAGCTCCTGGCCAGGCACTTCTCTCCCTGGGGTCTTTCTGTCTTGGCTGTCAAGCCTGGGCAGTGCCCACGCCCAGGACTGCCAGCTGCATCCTGGCATGGGTTTCGGGCGGGGGGGGGAGATGACTCTCAGAGAATCATGGAATCCTAGATGTCCGGATCAGACCAGATCCTGGCCGTTAGTCCGGTCCTTACAATTGATAGGTGAAGGAACTAAGAAGAGGGAAGGAAAGATGACATTCAAGGTCTCCCCCAAAATATATGGGCGGATTTGGGATGAGAACCCAAGTTTCTCGGCCTTCGCTGTAGGGCTGTTTCCGCGGCCATGAATTTCCTCCAGTTAGGAGCCTTGTGGTCTTCCGTGCTTCGTGGAGCAAACAACAGGAAGTCTTGGGCCAGTGGATCCTTCTTGAAGCCATCACTCATTTCCCTGTACCTGAGGGTCATATCCTAGAAAAGGGACCTTATCTCTCTCCTGGCTTAAGGTTTGAAAGTCTTGCCTGGCAAGAAATTCCTTCTGTTATCCAGCCTAAGATCCGAGCTACCGTAACTGGGAGACTTCTTTTCCTTCAGCCTGCAGTGTCTGTTCCTCTGAGGCTGGTGTGTGTGTTGTGTGTGCCCGTATTTGAGAATAGTAGGATCTTCCACATTTTAAAACTTGAAAGGACTTCAGAGAGAGAACCATGTTAGAGTTGATATGGTGAATTCTCTTTCCTGAGTGAATTTTCAGGATTTGAAACACCAGACATATTGGGGAGGGCCCATCTGTGTGAATTGCCAGAGGATATGGGACACTTCTCTCCAGGGTGTGTTTTTTAGTCCCACAACTGCATGGATGAGGAGGGCACTGAAGGAAACACACCCTGTTCCTTCCTTAGGGATGGGGACCCTCCAGCCCAACACTAGGTTATGGGGCTCTTCGCTAATATGCCCCCCGCTCCAT
The DNA here is from genome assembly GCF_004348235.1 of Phoca vitulina. Taxonomy (NCBI): domain Eukaryota; kingdom Metazoa; phylum Chordata; class Mammalia; order Carnivora; family Phocidae; genus Phoca; species Phoca vitulina. The sequence continues at coordinate 16,913,781 of NW_022589726.1, read as the reverse complement.
CTCTTGCCCTCCACCGCTACCCTCAGTCTTATCCAGGCATCTTGAGCTATCTTTCTACTTGGCTTGTGGGGGCTGCTGGGATTACCACAGCACACAGGCTTCTAATTAAACTAATTAATCATGCCTGCTCCTTTATGCAACATCCTTACTGCTCCCCAAGCACTGTACTGAGGGAGGGAGGATACTGAGACCCAGCACAAGAGGACCCATGTGGATTCCAGGCCTTTCTTTCTTGGCCTGCTGTGGTGATTGTTTCCTTCTCCATAAAGCTTTGTCATTAGCACTTTTATCCAACCTTACCTCCTTCTGTGCTGCCCACCCACATTTGGTTTGGCATCCAGAATGGGGGAGAATGGGAGTCTTTCTGCCACCAGAGAAGTGATTCTTTCCTGCCTTCTGCTTCTGAGTCCTTCATATAACCCTGATAAGGAGCCCAGGGGCCATTATAATGAAGCCGAAGAGGTCACTTTGCTTTCCTAAAGCTAGACCAAGTGTGGGAAGGAGTGGGGTTATGATCTGGAACGTTGTTCACTCATAACCCTAAGGGCCTCAGAGGGCCCAGGGAACTGAATGAAGGAGCAGGGTATCACAGAGTTACACCCTGCCTGAGGTTCTCATCTCTTGACCTATTCTCTTCCAGGTGGTGGAGGAGTCCTCCTTCCTGACCCTGGACATGTTGGAGTCCTGTTTCCCTTATGTCCTGCTTCGAAATGCCTACCGGGAGGTATCCCGGGCCTTCCACCTGAACCGAGTGGCAGCCAGTACCCACTGAAGGGCCCTTTGGACCTACCTAAGCCCATGAAGCTATAGCCGTTTTCTCAAGGGATGTGCTCAGGAGCCAGAGCTGATGAACAGACATACGGAGGAACAGTCTGGGGCTGAGAAATCATACAGAAATGGGGCAGGCTGGCTGGGGGTGGGGGTGGGGGACAGTTTTTGGGAAAAGTGAGGGAATTGGGGCCACGCGTGTGAATTTTTACAATGAAAAACACGAGTGACATACAAGTACTTTTTCTCTCTTGTGACTAGCGCTTGAGCTCTGACTGGCATGGGTCTCTCGACCTTCATCACTATTCTAGGATAATGCTGGCGGGCAGAGATGATCAATCATCATATTAAACCATAATGAGCTTATAATCCTCCCACTGGAGCTGCTATTGTCTCCTGCACATTCATTAGGACGATTATCTCCTCTCTTCCTTTTCCAAATGTGTTCAGCAAACATTCGGCTTGCTCCTACTGCAAAGTAGTAGCAAAAGAACTCCCTTTTTCCTTTGTGGGGGCTCTCTCAAGAGTCATGGGTCTCTTCCTCTGCCCCCAGCTCTCCTGCCTGCATGGGCAATGAGGGAGTGCTCTTGAGAGATTTTCACTGGCCCCAGCCCCCCTCACCTGCTCTACCACACCTTGTCGGGAACCAATAAGTTCTTCCATCTGTTTAGCTGTAACCCCTCCTGCTTTTTCTTTGACATCACTACAACCCAGAGCAGAGGGTCAGTCTAGCTAATTCTAGGTCATGTGACAACTAATTGGATCAGAGTCATGTGGGTCTCCCTCCCAGATCATTTGGGGGTACTCTCCCTCCTATCTGGAGCTACTAATTTAACCCAAATCCCCTTGTCATCCTGGGTACAGCTGTTGCTCCAGGCAGGGATTTCTCTCCTAGATCTTAAATTTCATAGACCTCATTAGATTATAGGGCCCTGAGAGTGGGTACACTTGAGGGAGTACAAGCTGTTTCAACTTAGCCCTTTTCTGCACTAATTAGAATTTCAAGTGTCACAATGCCTGAGGCGTTCAAGATAGCACTGAACTAGATTTAGATAACTCCATGGCAGGAAACAGTGGCCCCATCCATCATTTCTGTGCACCACACCCATGGCCAGGGAGGACTGGAGCAACAGATCCTGTGTCACAGGTCGAGAAGGGTGGAAGTGGGCAAATATAATTAACTAGTTGATTAATTAGGGTCATGTCCATATTTCCATGATAAAAAGGAAGCAATTGTTGGTTTTCAACAAAACCATCCGGGGTTCATTAAAGCTATTTGATAGCTGTTTTGGGACTTTGTATGCATGTTTGATCTTTATTTCTCAAGACCCAGGCTCAGTCAATACTTTTTAAACTTGGTACTCATAATCGTTACACAAGTTTTTCTTAGCAACAATTGTCTGCTCTTTAGGATAGAAGCAACAGAGCATCAAGCTTCATGCATCAGCTGGTTGTCCTTCCTTGCTATGGAAAAGATTATGTTCTAAAGGAGTGATTCAGGGTCAGGCCTTTTGAGACTGAGGGCAAAGTTGATGAGGAAGGGAAGGCTCAGAGGCATCTGAACAACTACTCCTAGACCCTCATCTCTCTGCTGGGACCTTGTTCTTGAGGAGATGGAGACCTCTGTTCCATGCACATGTAGACCTACTTGAGAGGAGCCCCCCAGAGGATGGTAAGATAAGTTGCTGCAGGGGAATAGGGGGTAGACATGATACTTTTTTTTTTTTTAATTAAAATTTTTATCAAGAGAGGGGCGCCTGCCTTGCTCAGTCAGTAGAGCATGTGACTCTTGATCTCAAGGTTGTGAGTTCAAGCCCCACATTGGGTAGAAAGCTTACTTAAAATCTTTTTTTTTTTATTGAGATGGTTAACCCACATGCACTTGTAAGAAATAACATAGAGACATTGTGTGTCAACCATACTTCAACTAAAAACAAACAAACAAACACACAGAGAGATCTTAAGTACTTTTACCAGTTTCTCCCATAGGTAACATCTTGCATAACTATAGTATACTATCATAACCAGGATACTGACTTTGATACAATTCATGATCTAATCCAGATTTTCTCAGTTTTACTTACACTCATTCCTCTGTGTGTATGTATTTAGTTCTATACAGCTTTTTCTTTTTTCTTTTTTTTTAAGATTTTATTTATTTGAGAGAAAATGAGTGAGAGAGAGAGCACGAGTGGGCAGAGGGGGAGAGGAAGAGGGAGAAGAGACTCCCTGCTGAGTGCGGGGCTTGATCATGGGACTCCATCCCAGGACCCTGAGATCATAAACTGAGCCGAAGGCAGACGCTTAACCAACTGAGCCACACCGGCGCCCCTCTACAGCTTTTTCACGTGTAGGTTTGTACATCCGCCACCACCATGGTCAAGATCCACAAGGATCCCTCATGTTGCTTTTTTACAACCACATCCCCTTCCCCTTCCCTCGCCCTTGGCAATAGAAATCTGTTCTTTTCTAAAATGTTGTCATTGGACATAATATCTTTTTACAAACATGTAATCACACATTTCTCTATTATGTATACTTTTTCAAAGTGCTCTCGCATTCCTTATGACAATTCTGCAAGGTAGCCAGGGAAGACTTCCGTATTTTAGGCCAGTAAACAGATTCAGAGATGCTCAATGATTTAATGAAGGTCACATGTTTAGCAGTACATCTAGAACTGGGACCCAAGTCTGATATCAATCCTAGACATTTTCTACCTGACCAGACTGCCTCTTCATCTGGGAAGACTTGTTCGTTAGAATCCAGAGACTCTAGAATGAGTAAATAGGAGAAGGTGAGGACATGGTGGCCTTACTGAGTGAGGGACAGGTGGGGCTAGGTAGGGAGAGATAGGTAGGGGGCTATGGGATCAGGCTTACAAAAATCCCAAAAATGTGGAGGTGTAAGGAAACCAGAGATAAAGGAACAAAACCAGACCATCCCGTCCTAGGTGTTAGAGGTGGGGGTCTTGTTATAACAGCTACTTATGACCAACAAAGAATTACCAGACCCTAAGAAGGAAGCAAGCCATTGAAGGTGTTGTCACTAGTCCTTACTCAATGGTGCTATCAGTAGAAATGTTCAAAGGATTTAAGTCCCCTGGTTAGCCTTCAATGAAAGACCAACCCTAAAAGCCCTCAGTGGCAACCCTGTCGGGACCCCTCTCACTCCTGAGAGCTCTCTCTGTATCCTCACTCAATAAAACTCTATCACTTTACTCACTGTCCTTGGTCAGGGCAAGATTCATTCTTCAACTCTGTGTGACAAGAACCTCGTTCTCCCACTTCATTACCACCTGAAACAAAAGGAGAATGTCTAGAGGAGAAAGGACAGATGCGGTGACGGGACCCATCAACATTTTCAGCAGTATGCTTCCTTGACCAGGAGGATCTCTGACCCCTGACAGCTGGGGACACAACCGCTGATCCCCAGCTTGTTTTATTCAGGCCTTAAAAGGAAGTGAGGAATGACTATCAGGGAGAAATTCTGACTCCAACTGTTTTGTCTCGCAGGCAGAGAGTAGGTTCCAGCCTCAGCTTTTTCATTAGTGCAGTGTTTTCATTAAAATCTCCGTTAACTTGTTTGCGCAATGACATGGAATTATCCCTCCCACCAGGCCTGGGGTGAGATGCTTGCAGAGGAGCTCCCTTTCCTTCCGGCTGTCTGAACACTGCTTCCCTACAGTGGTGTTCAGTTCGGTGGGCAGGCGGGGCTGGGGCCTGGCCAAGGGGATCTTACCTGGCGGCCCTTTTGCCTGGGAGGCCTAGAACGGCTTCGATCTGAGCGCGAGGCCCAGGAGGGAAGGAGATACCAGCTAGGGCTAAGATTTCCCTACCGTAGGTCCTTGTGCCTCTCTCAGTTCTTCTCCAAGAAAGTTTGACTCTGAGAAGAAGCTGGCACGTGGCTGAAATGCACTCACGAGGTTGGGGGAAGAGTGTTCTTCCAGCTCTCCCCCCCACAGGACCTCCTGCTCCTCCTAAGTACCTGTCATCAAAAGAGACAAAGATGAATCCCCCCTCAGCCCCCACACCTCAGTGAGTTGTCAAGTGCTCTCCCTCCCACCTGAATAGGAGCGCAGGCCAGGTTGCAGGTTGAGGAAGTCAGAAGTTAACTTGAGCTGGGTTTGCAGCTCTGGAGAGATTGAGGAGCAGGCTTTTTCTCTTGTCACTTTGGAAGGCGAGGATTGTGAGGCCGCCCCTTTAAATAGCATTCCCGTAGGAGGCACATCACATCCACCCGTCACTGCTGCCAAAGCATCATTTGTGGTCTCTATCAAACTCAAAGCTTGTTGGGAGGAATTGCGGGGTTAGGGGAGTGAGGAGGCAGGGTCTCCAAGGGGCAGGGGCAGTTTGGAAGGCAAAAACGAGAGGAATGAGGCTGGCAGAAGCAGCCTGGAAAAGAGGGGGGTTAGGGCAAGGGGACAGGGAGAGAAAAATCGTGGTCTTTTGAGCCTATGGATGGAGCAGACATATCTGGTTTTTATCCGTGTAGAGGTAGGGTAAGGCAGACATGGGATTAAATTGCCGCAAGAAGGATGAGGTTGAGGTTAAACACCAGGACTGGTGACTAAAGAAGGAGAAAGAGAGCCACAGGATGGAAAAGCACAAGAAAAAGGTTAGGAGGCTCGGCTCTGGCTTTGTTGCTTACTCTCTGTGGGGACCACGTCATTTTTCTGGGCTTAGTTTTCCCACTCGTTAAATGGAGGGGGTCAGACTAGATGGACTCGAAAGTATCTTTGGTGAATAACTTTTTGTTTTCTTTTGTTTCGGTGAATTTTCCTTTCTTAAAATGGGTTAGGAGTTGGGGGCCTGGGAGATCAGGGTGGGATATGCCACTGTGTTGGTGAGACCTGTCGAGATCCCTCTGGAAGTACATCTCCCGCCTCTTTTCCACCTCTTTTTGTTTAAATACCTGCCTAATTTGGGCAGCTCCTTAGCTCTGATCCTAATTTGCAATTCTTTTGTCGTTTCCAGCCCATTCTTTTTCAGTTGTTAGGGAAGGTGATTGCTCTCAAGTTTGAGAAGTGGATTGTGTAGGAGTCTGACTGGGGTCTCAGCTGCAGCTTTGTCTTGGCTGGGGCTCTTCCTCAGGCACGGAGGGGAAAGGGGGATGGACGCAGAAGCTAGATGGACAGGGACAGGGAAGTCCCACACTCTTTCCGCTTTTTCTCCATCTCTGACTCTGCCATCTCCTTCTGCCCGGGTACTTGCTGGGAGCTGGTTCTGCTGATACCTCTCTGCCCTGCCAGGTCTGAAGGCCTGACCTAACCTAATTACCTAAAGGGCAATTCTTTTATGCTGGAAGTCTTCGCCCTGCCGCTTCACTTCTGCTCTTTTCTCCTCCATTGCCTGGGAAGGGGAGTAGCCTCACCCAGATATTTAGAATGGAGTAAAATACCTTCTCCTGACCATCCCTCCTTCCAACCTCCAGAGTTCTTGAAATGAAAACTCACATTTTGGGATTCTGGATTAGTGGCCTCTTTGGGATCCAGCAGTTAGTGAATACCTCTCCACTTTCTGTTTACATGGGATTTCCCCACAACTCTAAGGTAGGTGGTTATTAAGGAGGAGAACAATTCTAAGGGATCCTAAGGTGGTTCCTGCCAGAATCCTAGGTAGGATTCAGCCAGATGGGAGAGACTTGCCCTGTTACAAAGTCTTGAATTCAAATTTCAGTTCATTAATTCTACAAAAAAAAATTTTTTTTTTTTAAAGATTTTATTTATTTGAGAGAGAGAAAACACAAGCAAGGGGAGGGGGAGAGGGAGAAGCAGACTCCCTGCCCAGCAGGGAGCCTGCCAAGGCTGGGCTGGATCCCAGGACTGCGGGCTCCATCCCAGGACCGTGGGACCATGACCTGAGCCGAAGGCAGGTGCCCAACCGACTGAGCCACCCAGGCGCCCCTCATTCTACAAATGTTTTAAGCAGCTAGGCTGTATTGTGCTGGGCCCTTAGCCATTCGATTTCTTTTACTGAAGACAGAATAAGAGGAAATAAAAAGGGCCCGCTACAGGAGGGGCTGGTTTCCTGGTTCTTACGGAGTTCTGTACGGAGATGATGCGGTCCCGCCGGCTCTAGTGGATTCCGTCTGGAAAGCTTTAAGCTTGGAAGAAACTCCCACTGGCCAGAGGGATGGATAGAGGCACCGGGGGAAGGCCACAGCGATGGAGACATATCAGGACCATCAAGTTAAGGGAACTGAGGAGAGGAATGGGATCCCACGGCAACTCAGAGCAGACCTTGAACTTTTCCCCCCAAAGGCAGGGGCGCAAGGTGGGAGGGTCCGGTCTGGGGCGGGGTTCCGACGGCCGATGGCTTCCCTCAGCCAGTGCCCAGGTCCCCCAGGCGGAGAGGGGGACTCATCCCCTACCCCTCCCGCACAGGCGGCCAGGCACTCGGGGATACACGAAGCCACACGCACATACACAGAAACTCGAAACACAGAGCAGGGGACGCACCCGGCCGCCTGCGCGGCAGGCAGTCTGGAAACGCGCACTCGCAGCCCCCGCGCGGGGCACACGCCGCAGCTCGGCCCGGGCGCCCGGGTGCGTGCGCTCGCCCTCGGCGCCGCTGTCTGCGTGTGCGCCCGGCTCCCCGGCGCTCGGCTGGGAGGGGCAGGAGGGGCCGCGAGGAGTGAGAGACGCGCCGGCAGGCCGAGAAAGGAGGGAGCGCAGGGAGGGGGGCCGGCCGGGGGAGGAGGAGAGAGCAGAGGAGGCGGCCCCGGCAGCGCGGCGGCGGCGGCGGCGGCGGCGGCGCGGAGAGCTCGGACTGGGAGCCAGAGCTCGGCTGGACAGCGCGAGAGCAGGAGCCGCAGGAACTGCAGCTCTGCCAGCTTGGGCCGAGCCCGGAGACCCCGGCCTGGCTGGTCCGCGCCAGCCGCAGGTGGGAAGGGGCTGGGGTGGGCGGGGAGGGGCTCCCGGCTCCGGGCTGAGGCTGAGCCGCGGTGCCGTCTCCTCCCTCCGTTCCACAGACAGAGGCTGAGCATGGAGCTGTCCCCCCGCAGCCCTCCCGAGATGCTGGAGTCGGATTGCCCGTCACCGCTGGAGCTGAAGTCAGCCCCCAGCAAGAAGATGTGGATTAAGCTTCGGTCTCTGTGAGTCCCCGGCCGGGAGTGGGGGGAAGGGATCTCAGGGAGTCTCGGGGGGGGGGGCGCGGGTAGTCGGAGCCGGGCTCGTGGATTCTCTCCCGCACTCCTGTTGGCAGGTGCGAGGAAATAAGCTGCCCTGACACGCAGGGCCAGGCCACATGTGCAAGGCATGTGCGGAGCAAGCCGGCTGCTTGGAGCGGGTTTAGGAGTTGCAAAGCTAACGATGTGCCTGTGCCTGTGGACCCCCCGGGTGACACACGCAGCGCGGAGAGGCGGCACATTATGTGCGGTGTGGCAGGGCTGCAGACGGGCAGCATTTAGGAGGTGCCAGGCTGACTCACACGTATCCGTGTGCAGGGTTGTGCAGATGTGAGACACACATCACATGTGTGTGCATGAGTGTCCGTGGGACACACAGATGTATGTAGAGTGATTGCACACAGCTGCAGATCTAGTGCATGCGGATACTTGTGCCAACCTGTGGGTCATATGTATCTCTGTTGGGATTGGTGGTTTCTGCCTCCTGCATCTTTCAGGGGGTAGGGATGGGGGGCGCCCCATACCTGAGCTGCTCATCACTCTTGGGGCCAGGAAACCCACTGTGCACAGTAATGTTGGGGGTCCTGGCTGGGATCTGGAAGAGTTGGGGTGGAGCCCCTCCCTGGGAGCTGGGGTGGTGGTGGTGGTGGTGAAGAAAGATTGATTGACAGGGGCAAGGCAACTGTCAAAACCTTTTTGTTGCTCTAGGGCCTCCCAAGGATCTCCAAGTACATTGAGGCATCTTTTCTTGTTGTAGGAGAAGGGCATGGGGGGGGGCGGCGGTGCTGGATAAATAGGGAAACGAGGGACTCAGGTGTCCTATACTCCAGTCCCAGGGGAGGGAAGCAACTTTTCTTTCTGTTCCTCAGAGAAGGAGAGGAGTGGGTCAAAGACAAACCATGCAGCACGTTTTTCTCCCAGTCAGCTGCCATCCGGTAACCTCTGCAGTCTGTTGACTCTTAATCAGAGAATGAGGGAAGGTGCCCCTCTCCCTGCTATGACTCCCAGTGGTCCCAGGAAAAGAGACTGTAGATGTTCAGTGAGGCAATGCAGGAACCATAAACCCAAAACCCAGTTCCTCCCCATTATCTTCAATAGTGAGCGCTGAAGCTTTCCATTTCTGGGTTCTGGTGGAGGGAGAGATGGTGGTAGGAGATGGATAGATGCTAATGATTGTTTTGTTTTTAAAATACTTCACCTGTGGTAGTAAGATGATGCCTTGATATTGGGTGGGTGGGTCTGATTTATACTCTAGCTGCTTAGCGAGGCCTTAGGGAGAACTGAGGCCCAGTGGGCAACCAGGCTTGGCATCCAAATGTGCTTCTCAGTTCCTGTCCTTTGCTGCCTCTAGCCATTGCAATTTGCCGGGCTCTCTGAAGCGCAGCCTTGGAATGAGTTCTGGGATGAAGAAATGGAAAACCGGATTGAATTGATTTTTGTTGGGAGGAGCACTGAGTGATTCTTGATAGAAAACGATGCTCTGTTAATGGTAACTAAGCTGAGGGCGGGTGGCAGGTAAGGAAGTGGTGGAAAGGCAAAGAAGGGGGCTCAGGGCTTATAAATAAGAGAATTCAAGGTGTCCCAGGATGGCTTCTCCCCATCATATACCTTCCTTGCCTCCATTCCAGGTACCTGTTTCACTGTCTCCCATACCTTTCTAACCAAAAGTCTTTCCTGGAAGCAAATTGCTATTTCTTCCTTTAGTATGAGAAGTGCTCAGTGGTGAGAGAAGAGGACCCCCAGAGGAGGCACTGAAACCCAGGGAAAGAAGGGAGTAGAGGCAGCTGACCCTACATAGTGCATTAGCTGAGATGTCCTTACAGGAGATCAGGGTGGACAAGGATCACTAATCTTATTGATTAAATTATTCCAGTCTTCACTTACTTCAGCAGTCTGGTCCTTAAGAGTGCTAGCTGCATGTAATAACTTAACCAGAAAAGGCCCATTTCCATATTATTAATCACCAGGAATAGATTCTCAACCTCACTTTCTCAAAGCAGAGAAAGATGTTGATATAAAGGTAGATCCCCAGTGGATGACTTACTGGATTTGGCCCTGTTTGAATATTGGGGAGGCTCTAGTATGGGAATAGGGGGATGGGCACAATTATCTCATGGCTGTGTACTGAATAAAAATGAAGACATATATATAAAGGCCTTGATTCCCCCACACAACATATTCTATCCCCCCCACCCCCCAACTATCCTTTTAATTACTAATCTAGGACATCTAGATTGTCTTCAGGGAGCCGGGGTCTGGTGTTTTTGCTTCCGGTTAAAAAGCCCATACTAATATAATTTTGCAGGGCAATTTCTTCTTGGGAAGGGCATCCAGGAATCCTGTTTCCCACAGTAGGACTCTGCCAAAGATTAATTCAGAATCTGGAGCATATAAGCTGAAGAGTCTCTGGCTATGGGATTTCACCTCTACCTAGCAGGAAAATTTTCCTAACTAAGCAGACTCAGAAGTGGAGGCATGAGAGAGGCTGGAATAGGGAATCTGGAGATGATGGGTTGAGCAGGATGAGCATTTCTGACCCTAAGATGAAAGATTTGACTGGATTGTCTACCCTTCTCTGAGACCAGAGGGCCTTGAGGAGTGTAGGGGAGGCTCAGGAGCAAGGGGTGTTCTGTGTCTTTTGTGAGTCAAGAAAATCTGTGAACGGAGATTGGTTTGCCATCCTTAGCTCATTCGTTCATTCAACAACTATTAACTGAGTGCCTCCTGAGGGTCAGGTGATGTGCTGGAGGCTGGGGTATGGTGGTGGACAAAGTAGACACAGTCCCTGCTCCTCTGGATTTGATAATCTGGTTGAAATCCATCAAGTGGAGTAGAGAGTGGGTGAGGCATCCTGTTCCTCATTTCGCTACACCCATCCAAGTGGTAAAACTGTACCACTTTGGTTTCTGCCTAATCTTTTCCTTTCGTGGGGGGGCCTACACACCCAAGAAAAGCATAGATACGAATTCTTTCTCTTTCTCCCAGGATAGTACAAACATCACTTTCTTCCCTCTGCCCCAGTTTCTCCTGGAACTTTACAGACAGGACCTCCCTTTTCCTTTGGGATGGTATAAACACAATCCCTTTCTCTTCTCCTTTCTTCACATGGGACTCAGGACTCCCAAGGTCTAGGCTCTATGTCCTAAGCTGCGGTTCAAGGTCATTACAGCTGAGCTGGAGCAAGGACCCTGCTGGGCGTTCTTTTTGCTCATCTTTGTTTCATCGGAGTCTAGTGTGGTACCTGAAAGTTAATAGGCACTCAAGAAATGCTGTTAAATAAAGGAAGGAACAAATGAATTAATGAGTATCCGCGTATATGTCACGGAGCCCAGTTCTGTCTCTGATTCTGTGGTGTGTGTGCTCCTGTACGTGGGCGGGGGCGGGGGGGGGTGGGTAGCAGGAAATGGAGGTGGAAGAAAAGGAGGTGGTGTTGTTTTTTGAGAGGGAGATGTTTAAAAGGTGCGGGATTTGAAGACCTCAGGACAGAGCCCAGAACTGAAGGAGTTACAGAGAGGATATGGAAACGTTATTTGGACGTGTGAATGAGACGTATCCGGATGAAATCGTGAATGCCTGACATGTATACATATGTGTCTGGGTAAAGGTTGGCGTGCGGGTGGGGGACCGCTCGTGGAGTCAGAGCTCCGTGATGATGTCTCTTTGTTTTCAGGTTTATAAATGGCATGTATGATAATAAATATGTTGGGAAGGTTTGCACTTACCCGAATACCTGAGATTGCTCTGTGAATGAATGAGATGATGTATGTGAGTGAGTGTGTGTGTGTGTGTCTAGGTAATGGGATAATATGTGATCTTGTCTATGTGTTTGTGACACACCAACGTTTTTTTATAATCCTGGGGAGATCAAATGGGCAGGAGGAAGAAGCTGAGGGCCTGGACTGGGTGCCTCACTGGCTGATTTATCCCACCTTTTGTCCTCATTTTGTATATGCCCCACGGAGTGATCTTCTGTGGCTCTCACTGGTTTTGAAAGCTGTGCAGCGGTTCCCCCTTTTCCTGCATATGTTTGTGGAGCTGCTGTGAAGATGGCAAGATAAACTGTGGTTCCCTGGATCTCTGGAGAAAAAGGAGCACCATTTCTCCCAGGCCTTGCTTGGCAAGGATGACTTTTTGTGCCTCCCTCCACGGAGCAGCCCTTCCTCTTTCATTTCCAACCGTGGCAAAGGGAATGTCTCCTCCCTGGGTTTTATATCCCCCTCTCCCATCATTCCCTTCTGTCTTTACATTTCTTTCATCAGCTGTGCCTTGAATGGGGCATCTCTGGATGATAGAGGGTAAAAAAAGGAGCTGCAGAGAGAGGGGACATCAATTTAGACCAAAGGAAGAATTTCACAGGCCTCTGGTCAGAAGAGGTGGCTGGAGGGGATGAGAGTGGCAGGGTGGTGAGAGGGGAAGAGCAGAGGGGATGGTGGGAGACTCGAGTTTGAGGTCACGTTCCCATGCTGCCAATTACCAGCTGCGTGATCTTGACAGTCATGTAGTCTCCCTGAATCTCAGTTCCTCATTGGATATCATGCATCTGAAAGTGGTTTTGAAATGATACAGTCTGGAGTTCTTTCAGCATTGGAGAGCTTGCTGTGTGAAGAGGTGGGGGGAATGGGAATGAATGGGGGACCATTGGCTTGGATGGGGAGAACAATAAAGATTTAAGAGGCAGGAATGTGAATTACTTAATAGGTTTAAGTCCTGGCGTCTGGGACCGTCTGGGACGTGATTCAGAATAGTCTTGTTGATGAATGGTTGCCTGGAGGGGGTGAGACAGGTGTCTGAGCTTAGAGACTAGCAGGCTGAGTGGGGCTGTCTTACAAAGGATGTGGGCCACTGAGGTCAAAAGAAAAGAGAAGGACTTACTCCTATCATCTCTTTTCCCAGTGGATAGAGCAATTGTAGTTCTAAGACGCTGTGGGTGTGGCGAGCCCCAGGGACTGCCGTTGGTGAGTTCTGTGAGCATTGGAGAAACTCTCCTCTGGCGTTTATCCTACATTTCTGGGCCTTGGGGATGATGTGATCAGGTATGCCACATCTTATTTTAGAGAATCTCTAACGTCCCTTAGAACCCAAATATCACTTTGCTTGCCCAGAAGCCCCAGGAGGCCAGTTAGAAAGACCGAGAGAGGAAATTCTGCAGTGGAAGGTTGTGTTTGTTACTTTTGCCAGGAAGAGGGTGAGGTAGGTTGGGGACGCACTGGTCCTGGAAGGCCAGGTGAGAGACCCAGGAGGGGAGGGGCCTGGACTTGTCCGGATCCCTTTCCACCTGCCCGCTGTCTAGGGAGCTCTTGAAGGCAAAGAAATGAGTGGTTGTTCCCTATCTTCCCCTCTTTTTTTGGCCACCCTCATCTGACTGGGGTGGAGGAGCAGGGAACCTTGAAATACATCTTTCCCTCTCTTTGGAGTCTTTAAAGAAGTCATCGAGGGTTTGTTTCCAACTTCTCTGCTCCCTCTGCTTTCCTCTTCTTTGATTCCTCTCACATCCTTTCCTTCTGTCCCTTTCCTCCTTTGTTCCCATCTCTCTCTGCTGGGCTGCATTTTGCTCTTCTCTCTTGTCCCACTTCCTCTCCCTATTCCTTTCCGCTGGGCTTCTCTGGCCTTCAATGCCCCTACCCCTTTCTCACCTTGGCTGGGAGCCAGGAAATCCCTGGGGCCTCCCTCCTCCGTCCCCTGGTGTTGGGGGGGGGGGTTGGTGGTGCAGGGTGAGTCGGCTGCAGGCACCCTTCCGGACAGCCTGAGGAGTCCAGCCTCAACTGCTGTATTCTGCAAGGCCTTTCTTTTGCCTTCTCAGTGACCTCATCCTCCCAGCTCCCCTGGGGAGGAAGCCAGGTAATTGCCTTTGGCTCTCAGGGGGCTGATTTTCTCAGGTACGGAAATTGAGTGGCTATTTTCCAACTCTCTTCAGGACAACAGCAGAGAAAAAGGGACAAAACCAGGGCAGCAAGTGGGGTGCAGGTGAGGCCCCCCGCCCCTAGAGTCTGGAAGTTGTTAGATAATGAGATTGTGCCCTAAGGGAGGAAGACTTAATGGTCCTCGGGAATTGGGAAAGCATCCTGGGGCTATTGAGTGGGGCAAAGTTGGGAACTGAGGGGGAAGGAGGGCTCCTGAGAAGGGAAAAGGAGGAAAGCGAGTTGCCCATTCAGTGCGGGGAGGTCCCTAATGCCCTTGCCCCTCCCTCCCCCCCATCCTGCAGCTGCTCCTCTCCCCTCAGCTCCTGCTGCATCCATGTGGGTCGGGGGAAGCAAACATCAGGTTAGGATTCTACTTCAGCCTCCAGACCTGGCAGGAGTCCACTGAGGGAGCTGTGATGGGGTTGTGGTAGAGAAGCAGGCTTGGTGGGGAAAGGGCAGGGGAGACCCAGGGAGAGGCCTGGGGGTGTGGGGCTGGGAGAAGAGCTAGAAGCGGGGTGCTTCAGGCGGTGCTGTGGGATACCACCAGGTTCCTGGGTCAGTGGATTCCGCAGCTGCAAAGAGAAGTCAGATTTGCAAATAATTACTGTGGCTGCAGTGGCATGATTAGGCTGCCAGCTGGTGTTGGCACCATTTAGTTTTGGGAAGGGAGCGTGGCTTCCAGGGGGCTTTGTGATTTTTTTGGCAGGCAAGACCTGGGGGCTAGAGAAGCTTCTCCTTCCCTTGCTATTCCTTGGCTTCCCCGCTCCCCTGTTTGTCAGCTCTTGCATATCTAATGTGGCACTGTTCTTGATGCCCACCATGTTTGGAAACTTCTTGGGGCCTGGGCTGAATGAGCACACATGCCAACAGTGTTGCCAAGCTCCCTAAACCCCCGACTGTATCTCTACTAGGCAGTGGCTTTAGAAATTCCAGTCTTAACGAAAGACCATAAATCAGATCGCACCAGATTCACCCGAAAGACTTCTTTGTCCTGCTTGTTCTCCTCCTTTCTGTTCTTTTTGAAATGCCAAGAAAATTTGCTGTTGTCTTGTTTGCAGCAGGTGGAATAAAGATAGGTATGTGGGAGAACTTCCTGGAAAGTTCCTGGAGGTTAGAATGTGACCTTCCTGTGATAAAGAAGAAAGCCACCCTCCTCCTTTTAGCATCAGGTTAGGGATGAGTTGGGGAAGCAGTGAGCTAGTCAGAAAGGATGAACTTGAACCAGGGAATTGAGACCCAGGCATCCTATTTCCCTAGTGCCTCCAACCCAGGCACTGAATCTGAGAACCATAAAATGTAACAGAGGAGGAGAGTGATGCCCAGAGGTAGTTGGTAAGGTTTGGGGGCAGGGCTGGGACCAGACCCCAGTCGCGCTGGTCCACACTCATCACACCTGCAGTCAGTCCCTTGCCAAGCTTCCAACTCCCTTTCTCATCCCAGGCCGCCTTCGACATCTGCTAGGCCCCCTGGACACAGGGCATCTGCTGGAACATCTGCTGGGATGTGGTTTGCAGGGCTGGTGGGGTGGTCCATGTGGAGGTGGTTAATGAGCAGAATTAAACAGTGTGGGGGTGGAGGGAGAAGAGGGGTGGGCAAGCGAACCAGAGAGAGAATTCTGGCTTGGGTCCTGGGAGCCTCCTCTCTCCTTAGCCTTCCTTGGACTTTCTTGCCCACCCCTCCCAGTTCCTCCTTCTCTTCAGGGCTGAAGTCCGAGGCTGAGGGAGAGGTGACTCAGTTGCATGCTGGGCTAGGAACCGGGATATCTGGGGTCTTTTTAGTCTGGGCTAAGGCTCAAGCTGTTTAGGTTACCCTCTGCCTCATCCGATGTGAGCTGTGCTGGGCGGTTGCTAGGAACACCTGTTAGAAACAGCTTCTGGACAGGAGGCAGAGGGGGAGCTGCTTTCAGACACAGCATGGGTGGGAGCCAAGTCCTCCCCCCCTGCTGCTGTGCTTCCCAGACCTTCTTCAGCCTTCAGCATCGTTCAAATCTCTCTTCTCTCCCTCCCTACCCCCGAATACCTCCTGCCCCCTCCCCTCCCGCTGCTCTCTTGGTTTCTGTTCTTCCCACACTACCCCCATCCTCCACCACCCTCCCTCCACCCAGCTCCTCGGTCCAGTGCCTAGAGATCTCTTACAACTGCTGCCATGTCAACCCGAGGCCTGCCGCCTCCCAGGATGGCACCCCAGCTCTGCCACCAGGGGGGCTATTTTTATCTCCAGAGCCACCCCCGCCACCGAGCCCAGCCAGCTGCCAGAACCGAGGCTGCTTGTGTAGCAATGGGAAGCCAGGGGAGTGAGGGGAGCACAGGGCTTGGGTAAGGTGGAGAGCTGGTTGTTCTTGGTTTCTGGAGCTCCATGCTGTGCACATTCCCCAGTTTCTTCTTCCATGGCCTCATGGCCCCTGTGGAATAAGGAGCCGGGGTGAAGCCCTGGACATCTGGAGTGGCGGCGGCAGGGTGGCTAGGGCTTTTCCGCACCAGAGGGCCTGGGTCCAAGGGTGGGCATAGGAGACTTTGTTCATGGAGGACTCTTAACAAACATTTGCTGAACAAACTAAATAAAGGGTTGGGCGAAGGAATAATCTGTTGCATTCATGCATCACTTTATAGTCCCCAAGGTGCTCCCATGTGATCTCATTTGATCCTTGTGTGAATTCTGTGAAGCACATATTGCTTACCCATTTTATAGACAAGGAAATGACCTCAGAGTGTCCTGCCCAAGGTCACATATAGTGATAAAGTCTAGGCAAAAGTCTCCTGATTTTAATTCATGTCCTCTTTCCATTGGATTTAGGTGACTTCTTTGGTTCTTTCAATTTCTGAGATTTTGGAGCCTTGAGATCAGCTGGCTAATCCCTTCCCCAACACCCCACACCTCCAACCCCCATCCCACCTACTCCACCGTCCCCACCCCCTCTCTTCTCTGACCAGAGGCAGGGTTTTCTATCCTTTGTTCATCCCCTATCCCAACTCCTATTCTTCAGGGCAGGTGGGGAATGCTGGGAATGGGCCTGGGAGGGAGGATTATGGTTGTGCTCGTTGCTATTTTTAAACTAAATTTAAAGACTAAAGGAAAATCCATGCTGGACTCTGCTGGGGTCATCATAGCTATGTCCTGCCTCCCACCCAGGGAAGTCTCCCTAGCTTGGATAGAGATGTGGTGTGTGTGTATATGCATGGGTGAGGGGATATGTGTGAAATTGTTTTCCCCAGGAAGGGCTGGTGGTTGGCCAATATCCTTTCTTATTAGGAACAGTTAATAATAATAATAGACTGGGATGAGCATGTATGGAATGCATGCTGGGACAATGCAGCAGGTATGTATGTGTGGTGAGGTGGTAAGCCGTCATTTGTCCAACCAGCTTTTGGTTCTATTGGGCAAGAGGGCAGAGGGATAGACAAAATATCCTCTCCAAAGCTTTTCTAGTCTAAGAAATCTCCACCTTTTGGTAGGAGGGTTGAGGTAAGTGCCTGCTTGAGGTGGCAGGCCCTGGAGTGAGGGCCTGGAGTCAGGGGAGGGAGGGGAGCTGCCCTGGCTTGGTGTTTGTTGGTGTTTCAGACTGTATGCAGCCGGCTACCACCTTCCTCCACTCCTACCCTATCCTTGTCCCTTCAAGCAGGCATGGCCACAAAACAGGCAATGACTTGTCCCTCATCCCCTGGGTGTCAGTTCTGGGTCTCAGATTCGGGCTGTAATGCCTTTTCTCTAAAAACACCAACCAGCGTGTGTGTGTGTGTGTGTGTGTGTGTGTGTGTGTGTGTGTGTGTTGGGAGCGCAGAGAGAATGAGATGGACACAGAGAGGGAGGGTTTCCTTTCTTCCAAAATCTGCAGCAGCCCGGCTTCATGGCTACGAGGACTAGAAAACAACTTGTAGATGTTTAACTTCATTCCTCTCCTTGCTGTTAAGCCCACTTCCACTTGTCCCAGCACTCAGTGAAGTTGAGAAACAGAAGGCTCCCAAACTTCATTTGTTTATAATCCTTCAAGGCTTTGGCACAGTGACAAGCTTTTTTTAATTTCTCTCTGCTTTTGGGGGATAGAGGTGGGGAGGAAGACTTCCCGTCATAAAATTCTGGTGCTTGGTCTGTTTCTTCTCTTTTCCCTCTCTCCTGTCAAACTCATCCCCACGAGTCCCCTTTCCTCATTTCCACATTATCCCCAGCCCTAGACCCTAGATTAAGGAGAATGCAGTGGCGCGGAACCCTCCACTGGATGCGTTCGCCTTCACCCGGGGCTCTCCTCCTCAGCCCCGCCCAGCCCCTCAGATGACCAATCGCGGCCCCAATGCGCTTGTATTGGTGACGTCATTTCACAGCCAATCCGGAGGCGGGCTGGGGCTGTACGCGCACGTCCACCCCGCGCCGCAGAGGCCAGCAGCTGTCCCCCAACCTGAGCGAGGGCAAAGCCTGGAGGCGGAAGAGGGGGTCCTAGTCCCCAGGCCCGCCCTAGGCCGTTCCATCAATTCTCCGCTTCCTCTGGGCTGGATTGGCCTCTCCCCAGTTAATACCCAGTTATCCCCCAGTGCTCGTTTTCCAGATGAGAAACGGGGGCTGGGAGTGGGAAAGTAACTTGTCCAACCTCTTGGTTTCTCTGAGCGAGTCCTCCCGACTTTCATTCACTGCTTGGGCAGGGCTTTCCCTCTCCGTTGAGCCAGTCTCTGAGTGAGGATCCCCTGAACCCCAGCTTCAGTGAGCCCCTCCCCTGTGGTTTCTGGTTCTTTTTCTGTCTGGCTTCTGTCCTTTCAGGTGCGCTAAAGCTCATTTTGAAAAATGGGCCCGGAAGATGACTGTGGGAGGAAGCTGAATCTGCCCAGCCCCTCTTGCAGGGCCCCTTCCCCTCCCAGGGCCGACAGCCTCTCCACATCAGATTCAGGGTGCACCCCTGTCCCTGCACCCTTAAGTCTTCTGCTAACCCCTTCTCCCCAAAGAGGAGCCCCACCTCCTCAGAGCAAGGGGCTGGACTGTGCTATTTCTGTCCTTTCTGGGATTCTTCTGAGAACAGATTCTTGTTTTCGGTCTGATTCAGATGTGAAACTTTTCCCGTGGCCTCTCACCCAGTTGCTGTGTGCTGCCTCTCTGTCTCATCACTCCCTTCTTCCTCCAGCCAGGCCCCTCCTGTGCCCCTCCCCAGAGTTCTCTTTGGTCAGTAGCTCAGTTCTGCTGGGACCTGGAGGAGGAAGTTGGGCCCAAGAGGGAGTCATTCCCCCAGGGGGCCCTGGGGACCCCTGGGGCGGCATTTTGATTCTCTGAAGTAGGACACTTTGATTCCCATGGCAAACCCTGTTCCTGTGCAGAGGAGCCACCTTCAGGGCCCCATCCTCAGGTAGGCACCAGGGCGAGGAGGGGAGGGGGGAGGAGGAGGACAGGTGGCTGTGGGTCCACATTAGTAGTTTGGTGGAGCGGAGGGATCAAGACTGGACAGTCCCTGTATGTTGTGTCCACTTCTCCACCTCCTCCCCCGCCCTCCCCCCCGCGTCTGTCTTGCCCTTCCCCTTATTCTCCTCCCATTCCCATCTCCCTTTCCTTTGTATTGCTCCCTTTTGCCTGTGGCAGATGACTTAGCCCTGATTAGCCCCCTTTCTCTCCTTCCTCACCCCAGCATCCTTAGGACCTCACATTCCTCTGAAATCTCCTCATCTGATCTTAAAACCCCAAAGGGAAATTGGATTCTTCTCCCAACTCCGAGCCCTTTGGCTTGAGGCTGCTCTGTCCTAAGCCCCTTACTTACAGTGATCTTTTAGGAGTGTGGGTGCTGGAAGTAGTACAGGGGGCTTTGGAAACTGCCAGATCATCAGCCATGATGGCCCAAAGAAATGAACTGGTGGGAAACTGAACTCTTCTGGGGTGTTGGGATTATTACTACCCTGAGCCTTCTCTTTCAGCGGGCTGCCTAGAGCTGGGAGAGACTGGTGCTTTCCAGGGGTCAGGTCTGAGGATTTTCCCAGGGTGCAGTGGCCAAGGGTAAAGGAGAAAGAAGTGGGTGTAGTGAAACAGGGCTAGGGGTGGAGGTGGAAGGATTGTTGCAGAAGCTTCCAGTTTTCCTTAGGCCTGGATGGGGACCTGTCCATGGGCAGGGGAAGTAGGACTTCTTGCAGAAGAATGCTGAGGGGAGGACTGTGGGTGGGTCTGGGGAGATCCTAACTCTGAAGGACTTTAGAACCAGAGAGGCCACCGCCAGGCTGGAGGGGCTGTGGGGGAGTTAGAGGACTTCAGGAGGGTGACGTTCAGCACCTGGAACCTTCCAGCTGCCTGAGTCCAGGTCCCCTTCTTGGACTCCCCATTTGTCAAATTTATTCTTTAATCTTTCCCTCCCTCCCCACTCCTTCTGGTGTCTGGATCATGTTCGCTTCAGATTTCAAAAGCAGCTATAAAAGAGCAGGGGCTAGAAGTGGAGGCAGGAGGAATTTGGAGGGAAGGTTGTGTGAAAGGCAAGCCACAGCCTCCTTCTTCTCCGCAGGCTCTCCGTTAGAGTTCCAGAAACCCTGCCTCAGAGATCTCCATTGTGAGCTCTGGCAGATAGCCCCCCACCTGATTAATCTGCCCCTACTCCCATTTATTTATTTAGATTTTGTTTATTTGAGAGAGCATGTGAGAGAGAGAGAAAGAGAGAGAGAGCACGAGCAGGGGGAGGGGCAGAGGGATAAGCAGGTTCCCCGCTGAGCCAGGGAGCCCAACTCGATCCCAGAACCCTGGGATCATGACCTGAGCTGAAGTCAGATGCTTAACCAACTGAGCCACCCAGGTGCCCCTCCCTTTTATTTCATGGACATTTGCTGAGCACATACTGTGTGCTCTGAGTACAGCAGCAGGATAAACAAGTCATTGTCAGTCCCATCAAGATGCTCACAGTCTACTATGAGCTGACAGACACCAGCACTTCCTGGGGGAGACAACAGACTGAGGAGCTGTGATGCAATGAGCTCCAGCCTCCCTCCAAGCAAGTTACATGATTGAGCCCCATCTGCCCAATACCTTTGGTGTGCGGGGCACAGTTAGGCCCCAGCAGTGTGAGTTGTAGGCTTGCCCACCTGACTGAGATGGACAAGTTGTGTGACCCTGGGCCAGTCACTTAACCTCCCCCCTCAGGTGGTTGTGTGGCCCAAATGAGGTTTGTCATTATGAAGGAGAGATCATGGCCATTTTCATTATCTCATTTTCTCTGTTAGGGGGCTTCCCGGTCATGAGCCTCCATGCAAACTAGACTCACTCTTCTCCACCTGGACTTGGGATGGAGAAGGCAGGCGCTTGTTGGTTTGAAGGCCATGAGGTGTGAGTTGGGTGGGGCCAGCATGATGCTGGTCAGTTCATTCCAATTCACATCACGTTTATAGAGCCCCACTCTGTACGTCAGGCCTTTTGCATACATTATTTCATTTATAAAAGAAATTATAAAATAAATAATAATTCTTATTAACAGCCCTTCACAGGTGGTTTATCATCATCTTCACTGTTTTACAGAGGAAGGAACAGAGGCTCTAAAAGAAAGGTTCTCAAAGTTCCATGAGCATGAGAATATCCTGGGTGTTTGTTAAACGTGTTTGCAGATCCTTGGATCATACCCTCAGAAATTCTGGTTCAGTAGGTGTGCACCCAGGCCTAGAACTTCAATTTTTCACAAGTATCCCAGGTAATTCTGATGCCAGTGGTCTACAGGTCACCTTTTGAGAGATACTGATTGAGGATTAGTGACTTGCCCAAGGGCTCAGGGCCAGGAAGTGGTATCTTTGAATCCAGGATTCCTGCCTCCCAGAACTGTGGCCCGGAGCCTTGGTTTCTGCATTGGAAATAGGGGTGGCCATTTCTTCCCAACTCCCTCCCTCCCTCTAGGCCCATTGTGAGGATGATCTGAGATAAATCGCTTTTTAAAATGTAGAGCTGGCAGCATTGTTAATGATTATGCGAATACATGCAAATGAGCATCCGTGGGTTTGGCTGTTCACTTTGGGAGCCTGTGCTGGGATGTGTGTTTCAAGATGTGGGTCGGGAGAGAGTGCAGAAGAACTTTGGTGAGTTTAGGTTTGGGTTTTCTTAAGGGCTGACCAGTGTGGAAGATGAGGAGGGCTGGGGTAGGAATCTGGGAGAGAGATGGGACCAGAGGCTTTTCTTTCTTCTTGGGTTGTGTGACCCCTAGATCCGAGGCTCCCTGGCCACGGGGACTGACCCGGAGAGGGAAGCCCTGGTTTGTGCCTGGGCCCCAAAGGTGGAGCAAACCTCTTTATTCTAAGACCTCTGGGTCAGCACTCTGGGAGATGCTGGTGCAGTCCCCTTTTCCAGCTCATTGGCTGGAAAGCCTATTATGTTGTTTAGCCTCTAGCCCACATCCCTAATGAAGCCCTAGCTGGGGCAGAGCTTTACTGAAGCCGGCTTCTTTCTTGTTGAACAACCACCGTTTGCACATGCAGCCGGTGCAGCAGGAAGGCCAGAAGTGAGGTTTGAAGATCACCCATTGAGGAGGCTGCAGTGTCCCCCGCAACTGCTTTCCTCCCCTTTCCCCCCTTGCCCTTCTGCCCCGTTGCATTCAGACTGTTCCGGCAGGACTGCTGGCCCCTGAGGGGAGAGTTGGCCCGCGATGCTTCCGGGGGCTGACTCTTTCCGGCACCCCATTCCAAAGCTGCTGAGACCCCAGGATTCTGGAGCTGCTTCTGTTCAGGAGTACCATGTTCTCCCTCCCCGGCATCCCTGGGAATTGATGCTAATTTCAGCCTCTGGTCCCTGACTCATTCTTTTTTCCTCCCTGACTCATAGGGTGACCTTGGGTTAACTGAAGCCCCTCTCAGTGGGGAATTGTCCGGTCCAGCAGTTCACCCCGACCTGGGGGTTAGGTGGGGCAGGGCAGGGCTGGGGGAAAGAGTGAGAGGGGAATGTTTAATTGCTTTCTTTAGAATCACCAAAGTCAAGAGAGTTTTGTGTGCTTTGTGGCTGCCTGGGCTGGACTCGCCAGACTTCTAAGAAGTCTCCCACTTCATCACTGACCCCCAGCGTTCATGAGTGCAAAAGATGAGGGACTGTCCCCTCAGGCAGGGCATCGAGTAAGTGAGACCCCTGGCCCCACCCCCCACTGCTTTGTCTCTGGGGGAAGCTGCTGCGGGGCAGAGGTAGGGGGTGGGTACAGACACACATTGCCAGAGGTTCTCTCGGGCACAGCGTCGGGGAGGCAGGGGTTAATCCTGCTCTGTCCTGGTTGATGGATTCTGGAATCATAATCCATTAGCTCTGCCTGAATGGAGTGAGGCCAGGCGAGAGCATTCACATTGCTCTTTGTTCTGTGTTTTCGCCATCCCTGCCAGGGACAGAGAGGCTGTGGACATGTACCCCCCCCTTCCCTGCCATGACCAACGGATGTAATGGAAGCATCTTTTGATCGCTCTTGATGCCACAGCTCTCTCTGCTGGGGGAAATTGGCAGTCTCAGCTCTTGGTTATTCAGGCTATGAAACAGATCATTCCCAGAACATCAACCCGGGGGCTTGTACCTGCCTCATTCTGCTGGGCCTGGGCAGTCTGAACAAGAGTTTTCAGGAAACACTGACTGAAGAGAGGTGTGGGGAGGTCAGAGGTAGGTGAGGATGGCGGGGTCAGAAAAAAGCCTGGGATTAAACTTTGGGGGCAGATAAACTTAATACAGGCGGTGGCAAGAGTCTGGGATGAAACACACTAGCTGCGATTCTTCTCCCTGTCGGAGAGAGTACCGATTTGTGGAAGACGGAGGCACCTTATCAGAGGGGGTCCTGCTCTCCTGACGAGGTGGCAGCCCCTAAGCAAGCCATCTGTGCCCACCCCCCACAGGTTGCGCTACATGGTGAAGCAGCTGGAGGACGGGGAGGTAAACATTGAGGAGCTGAAGAAAAACCTGGAGTACACAGCTTCTCTGCTGGAGGCTGTCTACATAGACGAGACACGGTGAGAGACCCGTGCATGCAGGAAGACACCGGGCAGCCACAGTGATCAGGGGCGGGAGTGAGACGGAAGGCTGGAGATAGAGACCTGCAACAGGGCCAGAGCAGGGAGGAAGAGCTGTAGGTGGAAATATCACAGAGATAAAGGGGCGGAGGAACAGATAGGGGTTTGCAGAGATAGAGACAAACACAGGCATCAAGGAGAGAAAACTGTTTCAGAGCTGGAAGGGACCAGAAACCTCATGTCGTCCTAACCCTCTCACCAGTGGGGAATCCCTTGAGACCTGTCCGGCTCAGCATGGGAGCCGCTGGTCACGTGTGGCCATTGAGCCCGAGTATGAACTGAGACATGGATGTACATGCGACATGCATGCTGGTTTCAAAGACAGAAAAAGGAATGTAAAATATCTCTCTATATTTTGTATTGACTTCACATTGAAATGATACTATTTTAGGTGTATCTGGTTAAAGAAAACTTCTCATTAAAATGAATTTCACCCGTTTCTTTTTACTTTTTTAATGTGGCTACTAACCAATTTAAAATTACTTCTACGTGGCTAGCATTTTATTTCCATTGGACAGTGCTGCTGGTCTCAGCTTCCCTGACATGTGGTATCTATTCCATTTTCTGCTTGAGCGTTTCCAGACTTGGGACGCTCACTACCTCACATAGTGGCCTGTTTCATTAGTGGAGGCCTCAGAGAGACAGAAAAAAAAAAAACCACCACCACCAAAAACGTAGTGAGAGAAAGGAAGGGGAGGGTCAGAGAAGGGAGACACCTGGCATGAGTGTTTCTGAGCTGTGGGGTGTGGCTGGGCTCAGCGTCCCTAGGTTGTGGAAGCACCTGCTGTCTTTCTTCTGTGACTCCCCTTCTGGGGCCTCAGGCAAATCTTGGACACGGAGGACGAGCTGCAGGAGCTGCGGTCAGATGCCGTGCCTTCGGAGGTACGAGACTGGCTGGCCTCCACCTTCACCCAGCAGGCCCGGGCCAAAGGCCGCCGCGCAGAGGAGAAGCCCAAGTTCCGGAGCATCGTGCACGCGGTGCAGGCTGGGATCTTTGTGGAACGGTGAGGCTTGCCCCTGCTTAGCCTCCCTCTGCCTCTAGTTTTGTCCCTGTTTCCCGGATACCCTGGGCTTCCGGGACCCCACCAGACCCCCAGTGGTGTGCCCCCCCACCCCCCCGCCCAGAGCTCATCCCCACAGCCCCACCTGATCAGACCCCACTTCCCAGACCTTCATAGGTGGGCTTCTTTTCATTGTTTGCCCTTAGGATGTTCCGGAGAACGTATACCTCTGTGGGCCCCACCTATTCCACTGTGGTCCTCAACTGTCTGAAGGTGAGCCCTGGGTTTTCGGCAGAGAGGAGAAGGTTGGGGGAAGGAATGGTCTTTGGGACTTTCAGACTCTGTGTGGGGTGATTTTTGCCTTCCCTTTTAACTGTCATCCCCATGTTCCTCAAAACAACATTTTGCCCACTCCAGAGGCAAACTCCTGTCTTTTTGTCTCCCCTGCACTGAGAAATACCTGGGAAGAAAAAGGCCCACGTCACCATGTCTTTGTTTTCCTGCTTCCCAGGTCTCTGTAAACATTGGGAAGTCCTCCTTGAAGTCTAACTACAACACTTGCTGCGCTGGGAAGCTCCCCTTGGGAGTCTCCCTGTCTAGTCTGTTGTTTCTCCACAGAACCTGGACCTCTGGTGCTTTGATGTCTTTTCCTTGAACCGGGCAGCAGATGACCACGCCCTGAGGACCATTGTTTTTGAGTTACTGACTCGGCATAACCTCATCAGCCGCTTTAAGGTTGGGCATTATCCTTCCCCTGTTCCTGGGCAGGGCTCTCCACTCCCATCACTCCTGTTCTAAAAGATTGCCAACAAGCAATTGCCAACAAGCACAGACTCCCTCACTCAGTCTCACTGTCAGGGAAGTTTCCCTGTGCCCACCTGCCCAGCCTTTCTGTCACTTGCTCCATCCCGAGCTTCTGACTTCATTTATTGCTTTCCAGAAGATTCTAGGTCTGCAACCATCCAGCCTAGGATTCTATTCTGTCCTGCTTTGCTTCTTTCCCGTAACTTGTCCTTTCCAGGCTGGCTCGAAGTTCACCTCCCTGTTTCAGCTGTCCTGCCTCTTGCCTGTGGACACGCGAGGCCTAGAGTCCAGATGCTGTCAGCCTGTGCCCTTGGGACTAGAATCTCTCGATTTGTTTCCTGGAGGGGGAGTGTAGGAGCAGGGAGGAAGGGATAAAATTGGTCACTCCTTCCCTTCCCTCTCAGCTCAGGGTCTCTGTCGGAGGAGTTTTATGGAAAGGATCAACTCTTTGGCAAGGCTGGGTAGGGCTGTATGAGGGGAGGGAGGGTGTGTGAACTCCGTTTGCTCTTCAGCTTGGCTGGCCATGAAGAATATGGAATTAAAGTCTCTCCAGATTCTGGGCCAGGAGGGAGTGTCTTTTGGGAATAGGGGCTGGAAAAAACCACTTCCATGTGGAAAAACCACACTTGGAAGTGGAGGGTGAAGGGGTTGAAGAGTCGCAATGGGACTGTTTGGTCAGCACTTAGGTGGGGGTGGACATAGATGTTAGAGCAGAGGAAAACATGTATGTTCTGAGTGGGCCATGGGAGAGGTCAAAGGGGTCCACTTGGCCCTTTCTCAGAGGGCTTTGGAAGATCACCCAGCCATCCTCAGCCCCTACTTTACCATAATAGGCTATTGGTACATGTGAGCCTTTCCTCAACAAAACTCCTCATTTTACACCAACTCCCGAGAAGGTTTCCAGAACTTTCCTGAGATGCTCAGTTGAGATTTTTCCTCAGTGCCTTCCTGAGGCCTCTCCTTCTGCAGCTTCATTTTCTTCCTTCCAGTCCTGCGCTCTCCAGGACAGAGAACAGCAGGGTCCTCCTTTTCCTAAGACTTTTCCCAGCTCATGTTTCTCCAAACTGGTTCTCAGACATTCTCCAGACACCAGCTTCTCCTAAACTCTGCTTCCTTACCTGGAAGGACTGGTTTTGGAGGACCCCAAGAATAACTGCATCAGGTTGGGCTTGGCCCAGCCCCAGTTCGCCTTGCTCCAAGGCAGTTAGAGAGAGGGGGGCACTTATTGCTTTAGTCTTTACTTACGGCAGAGATTCCAGTTGGAGCCGCCCTTCTCAAGCTCCACATTCCCTTCTTGAGCACCCAGCTCCTCCCCTGCGTCCCTTCCCTTCCCTCCAGGGACACCATGGCAACGCAGAAGCAAGGGCAGTTGTCATGGAAACGGTCCTCTAAAATTCCCTGAATTTGGGGCACAGCCCTCCGGGGTGGGGGTGGGAGATGTTAGGGTCTGACTGACTAGTGGCACATCTTCTGTGTCTCATCACTATTGCTCATCTCTACAGAAGCTTCCCCAGGTCCTGAACCTCGCTCTCCTCACAGACACCAGCCCTGCCCTCTGGGAGCCTGAGCCTTTGAAGGAGGCAGACAGACTGCAAGGGCACATACAGAGACAACGGACAGTAGTGGTGCTTGTGTGTGTGTACGTGTGTGTGTGTGTGTGTGTGTGTGTGTGTTGTGGTGGGTACGGAGAAAGCCTTCTTAGAGGGGGTGACCCATGTCTGCCTGCAAGGGTCCTCTCTAGGTCATCTTACTCTTTCCTCTGCTTCTGAACCCCTTGAGATTGGACTGGGGATGGGATGGGGTGGTTGGAAGATAGGAGGGAAGTTTTCTTTTCTTAAAAAGCTCCAGGGAAATAATAATAATTATAGCCACTCTGTAGAGAGCACTGACTAAGTGGCTTGTACTTATCTCATTACATTCAAGGAGGTGGTATTATCTTCATTCTGCCATTAAGTATCAGAGGCACGTGACTTACCCAGGGTCACACAGCCAGCAGGTGGCAGAGCCAGGATGTGAGTCCAGGTCCACCTGACTGCAGAGCCGGTGCTTTTCTCCCTGCGCCATGCTGCCTTCTAAAGAAAGATGGCGTTGCTGATCTGTCCTCGGCTGCCTGCCATTCATGCAGATCCTCCCTGTAGCTCGATTTTCTCCCTCCCACTGCAGATTCCCACTGTGTTTTTGATGACTTTCCTGGATGCACTGGAGACAGGCTATGGGAAGTACAAGAACCCTTACCACAACCAGATCCACGCAGCTGATGTTACCCAGACAGTCCATTGCTTCTTGCTCCGCACAGGGATGGTGGTAGGTGTTGGGAGATCATTCTTCTGTGATTTAGGGTCTTATGGCTGCAGAACTGGGAAGTCTAGATTATACTCCCATTTCCGTTTGTCTCTTTTGGTTCCTCTCCATTGGTATCCCAAAGTCTTTACAGAGTCAAATTTTACTCACTCCAGAGAATTCCTGGGTGGACCATAACGTCATGGGCAGCACTGGGAATGTGTGCTGGGATACAGCAGGAATGTTTCAGGTTGGGATACGGGGTGTATTTCACCATTCTGGGAGCTGAGAAACCTGGCCATCTTAGCCCAGGAGCTGGCCTTGAAGAACGGAAGGGCTGGGCTGAGGGGTGTAGCCTGGGGTGGAGGTCTTTGGGCAGTGATGGGCAGGGTGAGCCCCCTGTCATCCTGTCTCTCTCTCCCAGCATTGCCTGTCGGAGATCGAGGTCTTAGCCATCATCTTCGCTGCAGCCATCCACGACTATGAGCACACAGGCACTACGAACAGCTTCCACATCCAGACCAAGTGAGGGGTGCCAATGTGGCCGGGGCAGGAGGGGCCCAGCGGGAGTAGGGGAGGTTGCCAGAGTCCCCACTTACAGGGGGCTGGACG
This sequence comes from Phoca vitulina, assembly GCF_004348235.1. Classification (NCBI taxonomy): domain Eukaryota; kingdom Metazoa; phylum Chordata; class Mammalia; order Carnivora; family Phocidae; genus Phoca; species Phoca vitulina. The sequence continues at coordinate 16,885,332 of NW_022589726.1, read as the reverse complement.
CAATGACCCTCGGCTTTGCAGGTCCGAATGTGCCATCTTGTACAATGATCGCTCAGTGCTGGAGAATCACCACATCAGCTCTGTCTTCCGAATAATGCAGGATGACGAGATGAACATTTTCATCAACCTCACCAAGGATGAGTTTGTGTGAGCTGAAGGCAGGAGTGGGCATCCCGAAGAGACCCCCCTTCACCCTGACCCTCTCTTCCCACTCCCTGGACCTGCGGCCCATGGGTGCTGTGAGGGCTGATCGCTTTTCTGGTTCTGTCCATCCAGAGAGCTACGGGCCCTGGTCATCGAGATGGTGTTGGCCACGGACATGTCCTGCCATTTCCAGCAAGTGAAGTGCATGAAGACAGCCTTGCAGCAGCTGGAGAGGTGGCACCTGGTGGGGTGTGGCCAGGGCGAGGCCAGAGTGAGGGCTGTGTGAATCGGGGGCACATGCATGGGTAGCTGGTGTGCCCGGATGTAGAAACTCTCCTGGCTCCGGGTGTCTGAGTCCATCTCCACGGAGGGGTGTGTGTGTGTGTGTGTGTGTGTGTGTGTGTGACGTGTGCACACGGGCCTGGGTTTGCATCCGGCCCGGGCTGCGGGTCTGCTGGAGGGCACACCGGGCCGGGAGTCTGAAACGGGTGTTCTCACTGCTGCCGCCGGACAGCCCAACCCTGGAATGTTGGGAAAATCATGCAGCCTTTCTGGACTCGTTTCCTTGTCTGTGCCATGTGAGAATGACAGGCCTCCCTGCCACAGCTTGCCACCGGGTCCTACGCGAACAGGGCTAGTGAGAGAGTCATGTGAGGTTAAAGAAAAAAAACACAGAACAAATGCCACGATTACATTGACTGTTGCTTAAAAGTAGGTGGGAGGATATGAATGTGTGTGAGAGAGAAGAGACTGTGTGCGGGGGTCCTGAAGGTGTGTGTTCATGTACGGTGTCTCTGTGGGGGACAGCGTGCAATGTGGCCTTGTTGGGGAATAACGATAATACTTATAATAATGATGATGATGATGATGATGATTATAGATAACATCTCCTCACACTTACTGTGTGCCAGACACTCGACTAAATACTTGAATGTTGTGTGTCATTTAATTTTCAGAACAACCCCATGTGGCAGATTCTGTTAGTATTTCCTGTTAGGGTTGAGGAAAGTGGGATATGGAAATTTTAAGTAACTTGCTGTGTGTCACACAGCTAGTGTGTGATAGGTCCAGAGGGGATTTGAACCCGTGGCCTCTGATTCTAAGAGCTTGGGCTGCTTCCACACTTACAGGCGTGTGTGCGCCCCCATGTGCGTGTGCGCGTGCGCGTTGCCTCAGGGGCTGGTGGAAGTTCCCTGCAAGGCGCTGAGGGCTTGTGATGGGAAGTTAGGAATGGTCCAGGTTTCCTTCTCCTGAAGGATCAGTCTCCCTTCCCTTTCCACCCGCTCTGACCAGGATTGACAAGTCCAAGGCCCTGTCTCTACTGCTCCATGCTGCCGACATCAGCCACCCAACCAAGCACTGGTCGGTTCACAGCCGCTGGACCAAGGCCCTCATGGAGGAGTTCTTCCGCCAGGTAACCCACCCCTGCCCTCCTTCCCCTTTGTTCTCCAGGTGCCCACTCCGCTTCCAGATCTTCATTCAGCTCCCTGCGGCTTCTGCCCTGATCCTGAAGCCCTGGGATCAGAGGTCATTTTCCTAAAAGCTTAACTGTGGTTGCATTCCATTTGCATACCATGACCATTTCCAGGTCAAGGGCACCGAAATTCCTCTTCTCCCACAACAACCCCGGACCGCCCCCAGCTGCACTCCGGCCCCCGGTAGTCTGGAGACACCCCCTCCAGCTTTCCCGCCCTCTCTTCCCCTCCAGGGCGACAAGGAGGCAGAGCTGGGCCTGCCCTTTTCTCCCCTGTGTGATCGGACTTCCACTCTGGTGGCACAGTCGCAGATCGGTCAGTGGCCTTTCCTGTTGGGCGGAGAGTCCTGGGAAGGGGCCAGGGCTCTCTGAGTCTCCATCCCTCAAAACCAGTCTGCCTGTGGAGTGAGCCTGTGCTGGGGCATGGGGTCCTGGGTGGAAGGCCGGGGGCTGCAAAGGTGGGGTCACAAAGACATCGTTGCAAAGGCTGTCCCCACCGGGAACTTTTCAGCCTGGGTCACCCTGTCTTACCTGCAGCTGGGGGTTCCAGCCATGCAGGGCCCTCTGCCCAGCCCTCTGGGTGGGACCTCTCCATCGTGTTCCCCCTTCACCGCAGGGTTCATTGACTTCATCGTGGAGCCCACCTTCTCTGTGCTGACTGATGTGGCCGAGAAGAGTGTCCAGCCCCTGGTGGATGAGGACTCCAAGTCTAAGAACCAGCCCAGGTGAGGGTGGCTGGGATAGCCAGGTCCCCTGGTTTTGGGGGAGGGAAGAGGGACTCACAGAGAGCACTGATCACTCTCTCGGGGTGGTGGAGAAGCAGGCTACCCAAAACTCGGGAGTCTCTGCTGCGTGTCACACACAGGGGTGGAAGGATGGGACCAGAAGGGTGTGACCTGCCCCTGTGGTCCCCTCCACCCATTTTTCGTTAGCTCTATCTTTATTGCCTTTCTGCTAATCTCGTTTTTATTTTCCTTCTAGTAGGAGGGAAGGTGTGGAATGGAAGGGGTGAAATTGAGGGAAAAGGGGCATGGACTTGGGGGTACCCAGCAGAGGGAAAGGGGAAGGATAAGTCTCCCTAAGCCTCCTCCTGGTCTTCCATCCCCACGCCACTCTGAGGGCTGTGAAGGCAGTTCTGGAGTGGGCTGGGTCTCACCTCTGGAGTTGGGGGGGCCTGCTTTAGTTTCCAGTGGCGCCAGCCTTCTCTGGATGTGGAAGTGGGAGACCCCAACCCTGATGTGGTCAGCTTCCGCTCTACCTGGACCAAATACATTCAGGAGAACAAGCAGAAATGGAAGGAACGGGCAGCAAGTGGTGGGTGCCGTTGGACCCAGGAGGGTAGGGGTGGGGGATGAGGCCTTGTGGGGAGGGTGGCTGATGGAGCAGTAGCAGGTCCATTTTCCTTAAACCCCTGGAGCAACCCTTTGTTTGACTCTTGATCAAGAGTTGAGAATGGAACTGATCAGACTAAAGTAAGATCAGAGGAAAGACTGTCTAGCTGGCCCGGACTGTTCTAGAACAGGGACAGGAGAGGAGATAGGAACAGCCATATTCCACAGCCCAAGGGTCTGTATTGTGCATATTGGTCTGTAAATTGGTCTGTAAATGGTGCCCCAGTAGATTTGGGTAACTTGGTGGCCTTGGCTGGGAAGTCTCTTCCATTATGAGTGAGTTGAAGGTTGTGAATTTTAGCAAGGCTGGGGAGGAAGGCTGGAGAGGCTCTCCCTAAGTTGGCATGGGTTGAATGTAGCTCATCTTGAAGGCAGGAGGATGCATGAGAATGCTTTACCTTTCTCTGCATGTTCCTGGTGTTCTGGGGAAAAATATTTCTTGGTCTGGTCCCAACTTCCTAAATGCCCCTTTGCAGGCGTCACCAACCAGATGTCCATTGACGAACTGTCCCCTTGTGAGGAAGAGGCCCTGCCCTCCCCTGCCGAAGATGAACACAACCAGAATGGGAATCTGGACTAGCCTGGGGCTGGCCCAGGTGAGCCTGTGTGGTGGAGGGGGAAGGGTCTTGAGATTCTGTAGGGAGTAGAAAGAGCTGGGTGTCCGACGTGGCAACTTTGAAGGGTCATCGCTGGGGTTCAGTGGATATGAGGTTCTCCCTCCCTCTTCCAAGGGAGGAAAATGGAGGAAATGAACATATAATTGAGCCAGGGCGTGAGTGAGAAGCAGGGAAATTTTTCCACCCCTTCCATCCAGTCCCAGCAGGAAGGAAGGAGGTAGCTCCTCAGAACAGGGAGGGCCTGAGCAAGGCTGTAGCCAGCCTCTGAGGCACCTTTGTGAGGCCTGGGGAACAGGCCCAGCCAGGACGCAGGACTCTGTGAGGTCAGTTGCGCATGACTTCGATAGCAGCCCCCCTGCCCCCCTTGGCTACGCACCCTCTGCAGGCATTTTTTGCACAACTGTATGTGGGACCAAGTGGGGGGTCTGGCGGGACTTGGAGAAGGTAAGTCAGGCTGGAGATAAGGCAAAGATCAGAGCACTGAGACCTCTCCCTCTTTCCCAGGTCCTCAATGAGTCCAAAGTGTTTGATGTCATCAGCACCATCCATCGGGACCGGCTCCCCCATCTGCTCCAAGGGAGCATGGAGGTTGAGGAACAGACAACCCACCTGAAGGCCAAATGCCAGAGATTGTGGGGTTGGGGGAAGGGCCCCTTCCCACCCGACACCCATTGGGGCGCACTTTAATCTCCCAGCAGGAAGTCTGGGGAACTTCAGGCTCCCAGTGGTCACTGTGCCCATCCCCCTGCCTCTGGACTGCCCCCCCCCCCGCCCCCATCCTGAGGCCAGATGGCTGGCTGGGAGTGGGGAGCTTCTTGGAGGCCTCCCAGGGCCCAGGGGGGAGGGTCAGAGATGCCAGCCCCTGGGCCCTCCCCCATCCTTTTTGCCTCCAAGTTTCTAAGCAATACATTTTGGGGGGTTCCCTCAGCCCCCCCCAGATCTTAGCTGGCAGGTCTGGGTCCCCCTTTTCTTCCCCTGGGAGGGGCTGGAATAGGATAGAAAGCTGGGGGTTTTCAGAGCCCTGTGTGTGGAGAGGCCAGTGGGCTTCTTCAGGGCATGGGACCTTTCTAGGGCCTGGGAATGCGGGGGTGTTCTCTTTACCCCAGACCTACACTGCTTCAGCGCCATCCCCAGCCTCCCCGCCCCACCCCAATCTTCCTTCCCTCCTATTCTGAAATGTCGACTAGGGGAAGAGAGGGGGCCTTTCCTGGGGTCCGCAAGAACTTGGGATTGGTCTAGGCCCCTGGGGTTTGTCACCTACCCTGGCTGTCCTGAGCCCTTTGCCTCCTTCCTCTCCCCTGGGGCTGGGAGGCTCCCATCCGACCAATGTCTGTAAAGTGCTTTGAGGTCTCCCCAGCAAAGCACCTTCAGGATGCATCTTATGAGCACAGGCAGGAGAGACCAGCGGGGTTGGGGCCAAGGGTGCACGTGAGGGTGAGGTATAATCCAGTAATCCTGCATTGCTATCAGAGGGGTTCCTCCCCTCCTCCCCCTTCCAGCGCCTGCGCACCTGCAGGCACCAAGAGGCCCCTCCCCTGGGACAAGTGGGGAGTGGCGGGTGGAGGCAGATGGCAGGGACTCAGGGCTGCAGCAGTTGTGTTCCTGAAGAGAGCCCGCCAGGCCCTGTGCCCCTTCTCCTCAGGCTCCTTGAGCAGCCTTGTCCCAGCAAAGGCCCAAGTCCAGGCGACTGCCCTCCTCCTATCCTGTAAATACCAACCATGCATTTATACAGTGGGCCCCGTTCGTGTGAAGTCCATATCCATGGTCTCTTAGACCTGCCACCTTGACACTTGTCCCTCCTACCCCACCCCAAGTGGGGCGGAGACGCATGTGACTCACCCCTGCCCTTGGTCTCCCAGAACCCTGCTATAGCCAGAGATCAATAAAGAAGGGAGACCAGGCCTGGCTGTGTTTCGTGTTCGCTGGATGGAAGTCCACCGAGCATCTTCATATACACCGTTCTTTCAAGCTCGAAAAAATCCTGATGTGGTGTTCTCCCTACTATGTATGTGGGTGGGGAGGCTGGGCCCAGAGAGGGGAGGTCTTGACTGAGGGCACACAGTAGGGATGGCAGGAGTGGGACTCCTGAGGCTCTTTCTCTCTACCAAAGTGCTTCTTCAGTAAGGAAGGGCGAGTCTTGCCTTCCCTCCTCCCCTCCCCACTCCACCACCTGGAAAAATCAAAAGCAGCGGGCAGGAGAGGCCTGGCTGGCCATGGAAGCTTCTTCACCTGTGCTGGGTTTTTGTCTTTTGCCCTGGCCCCTCCAAGTCTCGGACCAGGGAGAGAGCTGATCTTTCTGGCTCCCAGCCAGGGCCTCTTTGTTAATAGCCACCGTGTTCTCAACCTATCTTTGCTACTGGGTTGGAATAGGGGCGGTGGTCTCATAGCTGGAGGAGGGACCATATCCTGAAGCCTGGGACTCACTGAGGCTCGGAGGACAAGGAGGCATCCACACAGCACCCCCTCTTCCCCTTGGGCCAAGGGCCAGGGTGCAGTTCCCCCCCACCTTGTCCAGCAGGCGGCGGCCACAGGACAGGCACAGCTGGACCGGCCTTTGAACTCCCAAGTCTCACCCGGCTGCAGGGCAGGCCTGCCGTGTGCTGGTATCTTTTCCTCAATTAAGAGAAGAGAACCCAGGCCTTTCCTTCCTTCTTGGTGCCCTGGAAGTTAGTCCTTACACCTGTCTGACCCCTATCTTTCTTGCCACAGCAGGTAGGGGCAGGGTTGGGGGAGAGAACTCTCCCCACCCCCAACCCCCTTCTTAAAGCTCCAGCCCAGCTTCCCAATTTCCTCCTTTCCAGACCGGCTGGGCAGAAGGACAGGGGGCTGCTGAGAGGGCAGGACAAGAAGGGAGGGAGAAAGGATTCTCCAAGCCGGGAAAGAAGGAAAATACCAAGGACCTAACACCAAATTTATCACTTTTTAAAAACAAGAGATTTTCCCTAAAAGTGAAGAATAAGAAACAGATCCAGTGTCCATGCATTCCCAACTGCAGTCTCCATTCCAGGATACCTCCTTCACTCTCAGACCTGTTGTGGGGGAGGGGCAGAAAGAGAGGGCGAGTGAGAGACCAGAGGGCCCCCTGTCCCCACCCTTGCTGCTCTGCCCGTCGTCAAGTGTCTAACCTCTGATGTCCCACACCAGTCCCCCCATGTGTCCCACCCACGCAGGGAGGGGGAACTGTAAGACCAAAGCCCGCGAGGCTATCTCATCAATGCCTCCGCTCCAGGCAGGACATGAGGATCTCCCTTTGGGTTCCAAACACCTTTTCTCAGAAAGCCGATGGCGGACTGCCATCACCCATTCCAGGAGCCAGAAACCCTAGTACTGAGCCCAACCCCAGTCCTTCGTCCTGCGGCTTCATCCCATTTCTCTTTGTCCGTGGATACGTAATACCCCCCAAATCTTCTTGCCTGAGACGACAGCTTTTCAGTGACTGAAGCTGGTCCTTTGTTCCCCCTTTCCCTGATTCCAGATCTTAGTCCTTGCCCGTATCCACACGGCCTGCTCTCCTGGAGACCGGGCCACCCAGCCCTGGGCTCTTACCGAGTTGGCTCCCTGGGAATCCAGTGGTGGTATATGGGTTGTGGGCTCCTCTGTGCTGGGTTTCTCACTGCCTCTCTCCTGAGCCTTAGGGACAGGTTCTGCAGGCTCTAAGTAGGGAAAGTGGGCGGTGGGAGGGAAAGGCAGTATTCATGAAGGCTGGCAGAGGTTGCTGCTCTTCTTACCCCATCTGATGCTCCAGTGACCCCAGAGACAGCCCAAGACCAGGCTGGGGGCAATCGGACAAGCCCAGTGGTGTCTTCTCTAATCACAACTATGACTACAGGGTCATTATTATTATTATTTTTTTAATTGGCAATCAGAAATTAGAAAAAAAAAAACCTTCAAAGGAGAGTGAAAAAAGTTTGGGTACAATTTGGCTAAACCTGACCTCGTATGGGACTATCTGTAGTCTTTATTTATCCCATTTAGTGGGACCATTCAGTTCACTGCAGAAATATTAACGTGTTTGATTACAGGGCGCTCTGCTGGGGTGTTATGTAATATGCAGTGCGTGTACCATGTCACCTTCATATAGTTGGAAGAACTCTGGATTCTGGAATCCACGTGGGATCAGGGACTGCGGGCAGGTGTTAACAGCACTTCCCATTTATTGCCTGCTTTGTATGTGTCAGCTGCTGGGCTAAGAACTGGTCTCATTTTATTTTCACAAACAACCCGAGGCCAGAGGCATCATTGTTATCATTTTACAGACTGAGGTTAAGGAAGTTGCTGGAGGCCTGTGGGCTGCTAAAGTGACAGAGCCAGGATTCTAGCCTGTGAGTGCTGTTCCCATTACAGTGGGCTCGCACCTTCCAGCAGGGAGCTCTGCGGCTCGAGCTGGGAGGGGCTGTGGTCATTCAGCAAGGAAAGGGGCACACAGGCAAATACGTGCAGTACATATAAATACGTCCATATTCTTAAGACAGTTTCTGGCTACGATTAGACCCCTCCCCATGATGGGTAAGGTCTGCCTCCTCCTGGGCCAGTCCCTCCCCAGCCTGAACGTACTTTGTGCTTTCCCAGATGTGCCCAGCCTTAACTCCGCTTCTGTGTCTGTGATCCCAGGTGGGCAGGGCTCCTGGGCCCCTGTGCTCTCAGCGGCTCCCTCAGGTTCCTCTCCCTGCTGCTGTTGCCCCAGGTGATGTTCAACCATCATCTGGAGCTCTGGGGGCACAGAGAAAGAGAGGGACATGACTGTTCAGAGTCTCCTCTGTGGACTCTCCAATTCCACAGCCCCACTGAAGGGCCGTCGGACGTTGCCGGCCTGACTTTTCCATCCTCTGAGATCTGAACTGGGCGGGGTGTGTGTGTGTGTGTGTGTGTGTGTGTGTGTGTGTATCTGCTGGGCAACAGGGAGGTCCTAAAGCTACACAATAAAACCTATTTCCTTCAAAAGTAAGGGAGGGGAGGGGCAGGGCCTTCAGGAACCAAAGATCTTCCTGACTCGCTGGGATACTCCATCTCCCATGGGGGCAAGAGGAAAGACTCCATTTAGATTCAAGAAATACTCGAGTACCTTCTGTGTGGTGAGCACTCCATATTCTAGTTAGCTGCCATAGTGAGGGGGTACTCAGGGCTCAGTAGGTGAGGCAGGTTCCCCCAGGCCTCCCAGCTAGTCAGAGGCAGCCCAGACTGTCTAGCAACAATCCGACTATAATAAAGGCAGCTTTAAGGACTTCCCAAGGATTCCCTCCAAAGGGGTCATTAGCTCCACTGCTCCGCCTCAGGCACAGAGGGGAAGGAAGGGACGGGAAGGGGGGGTCTTCCTAACCTTTCATCGTGGGTGTGGTCCTCGTCACCTTCTTCCGTTGCCGTGGAGACATGGCCAACGTGGACTGTGAAGGACACAGAGCACAGGTGGGGGGCCAGCCCTTCTCCCCCGCCTTCTGAGCCTTGCCATGCTTTTGGATTGGAGACTGGGGTCAGTTGTGGGCTTCAGAAAGTGGGGGGCGAAATTTCCTGCTTCCCAGCCGCTCCCCTCCCCCACACAATGGTGAGCAAGGAGACTGGGCTTGGGGGATACGGTGTGTGTGTGTGTGTGTGTGTGTGTCCGCTTGTGCTCCTTTGAGGGGATGCAGAGGAGCGGGAGTCAAAAGGCCCTTCAGATTGGGTGGGGGGCTGAGGAAGAATCCCCTGAGGAGTCACTGGGTTCTCTGGGCTTTGCTGAGTGAGAGGGACCAGCTCACCTTGAGAAGCGGGTTGGGGATCCGGTCTTCATCTATCTCTGAGGGGAACAGGGAAAGGAGAAAGTGAAGAGGACTGAAAACTCAGGGGTCCCTACAGAGCTGACTTCCCAAGGGGAGGAGCCTCGGCGATCACCTCTTTTCTGATCTGCCCCTAGGAAGATGGCCCTGATGGCTGCCCCAGGCCCGCTCCCTTCAGGCTCCCTCCTGCTCTGCTTTCTTCCCCGCACGGAGTCCTGTCCTTGACTCTGTGGTCAATCTCTGTCTATATCTTTGCCTCAGACCTGGAGGTTCCTGAAGAAGGATCTGTGGTCCTTTGGCTCTTTTCCTCCCTCTCCTCCCAACCACTGCCCCCGCCCCAGGTCCAGAACTGAACCCTGCATGGGAGGGAATCCCGGATAAAGAACAGCAAGTTTATCCCGTGCAGGGACGTACAATCCTTTTTGGTAGTTGGGTGCAGGCTGGAGGCTCGGGCATCCTGAACTCCAGGCTGGCTTATGAGCATGACCACCTCTCTGCCCCTGTCCTGGCAAGCTCCCCCACACTCTCGGAGACCTGGTTCTCTCCCCAGGCCTCGTTGGGCACGCGGGTGATAGGAATACCAGCTGCTCCCTGAGCAGCATCTGACCTTCGCCTTCCCCTCTGGGGGCTGGGAAGAGGGCTGATGGAGGCGGTCCCTCCCCCTCACAGCTGTCACTGCCTCTGGGGGTGGGGGCCGCAGCATCTCAGTTGCTGGAGAAACCTGGAAGGCTGTTGCCATAGCAACGGCACTCAGTTGACCACCCCAATTCCTGGGGGGCTTAGGAGCCAGGTGCTCTCCCTCCCCTGCCCCAGCACTGCTCCATCTTGCCAAAGCAAAGGAAATCCTCCTGCGACTGCAGCCACCGCTTTCCCGACCCCGGGGGCTGAAGAGCTAGCTCTCTCTGACTCCTCTGATCGGCCCTTCCAGCCGGCGCCTGCCTTCTCTCACTGGACCCGGCTGTCCTCAGCAGCCCCCACGCCCTTCAGCGACCCATCCCTGGGGTTACCTGGGGAGGACTGGTCGCTGGTCAGCACGAGGGTGGCAGGCGTGGGGCGGCGCCTCCGGATCTGAGGGAAGAGGTCAAGTGCACGTGGAAGCATCGAAGCCCCACCCAATCCCACTCAGCAACATAATCCAGGCTCCCCGCTTACTATCCCTCAAAAAATGCCCCATTACACGGAACCTACCATCCCAAGATGGACATTCCCGGGCCCACCCCTCCCCCTTGGGGACCCAAAAGACCCCCCACCCCCCTTTCTGTTTCTACATCTCCCCAGCGCTCCGTCTCAGCAGCTCTATCTGCTCTCATGCATGGATCTCTGGCTTGCTGTCCTTCCGTCCATCCTGACCAATGGTCAGAAATAATCCGAGAGGGCCAAGGCTTTTCCCTCAGTGGTCCAGCCCCCCCCCCCAAAAGAGACATTAACCTTTGGTGTGCCGGCATCGGTGGAGAGCACCCCTCAGTCCTCACCCAGCCTGGGTGGACGGCTCAGGGAAGGTAGTGCTGAAGGTGCATTTCTCTGGCCCGCGAGCTGGCTCATTCCCCAAAGTCCTCCCTATCCTGGGACACACTGCCTTTCTAATTTGTCAGGAAATGCGGTCTGGGGAAATCCTCATCATGGTAAATAAAATACTAGCAGGAGTCTAGTCAGGGCCTAAAGTCACTGAAAAATCTTACCCTGGGCTCCAGGGTCCCAGTCTAAGAAATTAACATATAAAAGCAGACCGTCCGCGGGGCGGTTGCTATTCTTTTGTCCACGCTGCCAATAAAGTTGATTGCTGTTGAAGTCAGTCCAAGGACTCCTGGGACATGTGGTTTTTTTCCCCTTTCTCTGGAGGGTTTAGAGGCTTGGAAGTGAGGGGACCCGTGGGGCTGGAGTCCCTGCAGCTCCCTCCAGGGCAGAAGAGAGGAGGGAAGGCTAAACGGGCTGGGAAAGGGGCTAAAATTATCCAGGGCTGAGAGTAGTAGGGTGAGGACCCTGAAGGATCAAATTCCTCTCTTTTCTGTGTCCCATTATTTAGTATCACTACTCTTGGGGGTGGGGTAAGACTCCTGCCCTTCTCTATGCCCAGAAAGTGGGTATCAGCCCTAGCAAGAGGCACAGTGTTAGTCTGAGAGGGGGACTCTCCCTAAAGAAATGGGATGCGTACAACGGGGCGTAGGTTGGGGTAGGTCATTGTTTTCTCTGGAGATTCCAGCGACATCTGTTTGGGGTGACATTTCAAGGTCCCTGGCAGTAGCAGTCCTGTGTGTGTGTGTGCACACGCGCGCATACACATCGGCACTACACAGACATTAGTTGTGAGTCGGTCTGGCCGTTCCTGATGCGGAGGTGCTGGGCACCAGCAGGCGGGCACGTCGGCTTCCCATCTGCGGGGTGAGGGCCATCCCTTCCCTAGGGGAGGACTCCCTTTTCTTTCTTTCCTGCTGTGGGTGGAGGGGGCATGCTGGCTGTGGAGGAGTCAGAGAGACAGGGAGAGGGTGGGGGTGTTAGTGGAAGTTGGGATCCTGAGAAGGGACCACAAGCACGTCAGAAAGGGCCTTTGAGAGCGCAGCAGGGCTCTGTGATGTTGGACAGGTCCCTTAGCCCATTTCCTTGCCTTGGACAAGATTTCTAGGCACTCAGAGTCTTTGAGAATTTTGATATCCTATAGCAGCAGGGAGTCAGGTCAGCCTTCCTAAAGCACCTCCCAGGCACCTGAACTACTGGGAAATGAATAGATCATCTCTCTTCTTTCTCTTGCACCTATCTCAAATTCTACTGCTCAAGGGCACCTGGTGCCTTTGCCTCTGATTTGCTGCCAAACCAGTCATGCCGAAGACCTGGTAGTTGTGGGCACCCCTCCCTCCCCTGCCATTCTGTGATCCATAACTCATGATTTCTAACCCCCTTTGCTCTTCCATGTCCGTCTATATTAGGAGCTCCTGCCACACCTGGAGCTTTTTGATTGGGTAACACACTTGGGCAACACAGCAAGAGGGGCCGAGGTTAGACTGCAGGTAGAATTTCAGGTCTAGTGGACACCAATTTTGGAATATTAGAGAAAAGCAGGCAGAAGTCCCAGCTCTTTTTTCACTCTGGCTCCTTACCACTGTCTTCTCCTCCTCCTCTGTTTCCTGACCCCTGAACCAGCTGGCCTACCCCCTCCTCCTCTGGACACACACACCAACACCTGCCTTCTCGAACACCAAACAGATGCAGGTGTCAGGCAGTGAGACCTGTGTATGCCGGTGGGAGGCAGTCCTTCTTGTCACTTCACCCCTAACCCCCCCAACCCCTACTCATGGGGTCTTTTTTCTGAGTCTGAGGTTATCTTAGCCAGTCCCCTGCCTCCGGGCATAACAGCCTTGCCCCTGACTCTGAGGGAATACTCCCCAAGCTCGGGCTCTCTACCCTCCTCATCCTCCCCAGGCCTGAGGTCTCCCCACAGTCCCTCCTACTGTCACCCCTTCGAGGTCTGGAGAGGCGGCTCCCCCAGGCCAGGGAGAGGGGGTGGGGGCAGGTTCCTCACCCCTGCCCACACTTTGGGAAGCTGAAGTTACAGGGAGAGTGTGTGTCCCGACCCTTCCCTTCACACCCTGACCTTATTCCACCAAAGCAAGACAGAGGACACTCTCTCCAGCCCATCCCAAGAGGTCACAGAGTTTTTTTCAGGTGGGGAGGCCCAGCCAGAGCCCTGGGAGCCGGTTGGGGGGAATGGAGAACTGACCTTGTGGCCAGTGGATATTCCTTAGGAACAGGGATGTCCAGGGAAATGGACAGAGAACACAGAAAGAGATGGAGCAATGAGCAAATGAGCAAATATTTGGTAAATGGGTGGTAGTAGTGACCACGGGCGGTCACCCTCTCCACACACATGCTCACTCTCCCTGAGACGCACACTTGCTCACACACTGTCATCCACTGCCACCTCTGCCAGGCGGCTCCGAGCTAAAAATAGATCAGGCCCTGGGCTGGGCCAGGGCCTTGGACTCCCACCCACTGAGCCAAGGCCAGCACAGTGCTGCTCCCTTTCACAGGGGGTCCCTTGCACCCAGCCCCCAGAAAGCCCCTGCCTCTGGCTTCCCGGTACCATTCTCTCCATGCCACCCCACTCCCTGCTCCAAAGGGCAGGAGTTGGGACTAGGGACCCACGTGTCCAGACTTGCAGAAGAGGGGAACCTCGGCCTCTGGACCCGACCACCCCTCTCCCCAAAGCCCCAGCCCTTTCAGTTTTCCCCAGCTCCTTCTTCTTCTCACTCTCTGGGGTCAGACAAGGTAGCCTTCAGTTAGGGGAGGACCAGGGAGGCGATTTCTCTTCTTTCAACTCCTTTCGACAGCACCAGGCTCCCTCCATTACCTACCTTCTCGCCCCCAACCCCACCCCCGCCCCGAGCCCCTCCCGCAAGGCTGCCGTACCCTTCGGCGCCCCCATCGAGCTCAGAAACTCTGCGGGGGGGGGGGTTGAGTGGGTGGGGGATGCAAACCTGGCGAAGGGGGGTAGGGGTCGTGTCCTCAGGCAGGCCCCCTCCCCCAGGCCTGGGAGGCAGAGAGCGACCCTCCGCGGGGGACAGGCTTCGAGTGGAGGCGCTCGCCCTCGCACAGACGGGGATGTGGCTCCAGAGGTGGGGGAGGGGAGAGAAGACCCCCAAACCGAGCGCGGTCGCCCTCACAGGGGCGCCCTGCGAAGGGCGGACGAAGCGGGTTTCTCAGATCCCACAGCCCAGGGGTCCGTCGTCCGTTGCTGGGCGAGTCCCCTGCCACCCCGCCCTGCTCCGCACCTGCTCCGCCGCCTCGGGGTCAAGGTGCGGCTCCAGCAGCGGGACCGTGAACTGGATCTTCCGCGGGCTGTTGTCTTGCTCCATGGCTGGGGCGGCGGCCGCTGGGCCGGCGCTGCGGCGGGAGGGCGGGCGGCGGGACTCGGGGCTGGGGCGGGCGCGCTCCCTCTCCGCTCCGCTCGGGCCCCGGCCCCAGCCCGGCGCGCTCCGCTCCCGGCTCCCGGCCCCGCGCTCCCGGCTCCCGGCCCCGGGGACTCTGCGGCCGCCGATTGGCTCCGCACCCGCCCCTCCCGGCCCCCTCCCCCTCCCCCAGCCCGGAACTTTAACCCCGTCGTGGCTGCGCCGCGGGCTGCGGGAGACCCCGCCGGCGGGCGAGCCGGGTGTGGCCGGGTCCGGGCGGTGGTCGGCGGCCCCGGCCCGCATCCAGGCGTCCTCAGAGTTCCGGGCAGGGAGTGGGGGGTGGGGAGCGGGACGGAGAACTTCTCTAGGCTGGGACGGGTTTTAGGAGTGGGAAGGTGGAGGGGCGCTGCCAAGAGGAGGCGGCAAACGTGAGAGGAAGATTTCATTTATGATCTGAAAACGGGTTGTCTCATAGAGCAAAGAAGGAAAGGGGATTTAGGCATGCAGCAGGAGGGGTGAAGGCTAGACACGGAGAGGGACTTGTCCTGGAGAGGAAAACACTAGGGCAAAGGTGAAAACTTGGAGGAGAGGGGTGCGGTCCCGGCGCCGACAGTTCCCTTGGCCGACAGGGAGGGCGAATTGAAGATCTTAAAGGGTCTCCAGAGGCCAGAGCCTCTCTCTTGAAGTGCGGATGGGAGTGGGTGGAGGGCTCCGGGAGAGAGGACCATCTGGGTATCAGCAGACGGAGTGTTGGGGGTGGGGAGCCGATAATGCTTGTGAAATAGATTTCTCTTTCTGCTTGCTAAACTATGGGTCTGGGAAAGCAGGTGAAAGGCCTTCGAGGGGAGAATGCTGGGGGATGGAGAGGGAAACTCCTGGTGGGGTGGCTTGTTTACAGGTGGGGTTGGTTTCCAGTTCCACTACTGGCAGGATCATGAAAATGATCTGCTGTAACTGAAGGGATGGAGGTTAGACTCAGTGAAGAACTTACCGTGTTGGTGTAGGACCAGATGTCAATCAATACCAGTGAGTGAGGCAGATAGGATATTCTTAGGAGCTGGTGGCACCCTGCCAGGGCCTGGGGGTCATTGGATGGAGGGAGAAGAGGTGCTGTGGCCCTGGGGTGGGTCAGGGCTGGATGCATCACTGGGGGAGGAGAAGGACTGGAGGTAGGGAGGAGAAGGGACAGGGAGTTCTGGGGGAGGGGCTGGGCCAGGGCCAGGGCAAGAGATCTGTTTCTTTAGCTTGAAGACCGGCACCTGGCAAGTTCCATACAGATTAATGCCTGGTTCTCTGGGGTCCCTATGATCACCCTCTCCTCTAAGGGCTCAGCCTCAGCTCTTAGTTGCCTCCTCTCTTGGGCAGCCCTTCCCTGACCTGGATTTCACGGCCCCTTCCCCTTTTACCTCCCAAAATAACCTCCCCTGTCCTCCCCCCTTGCCATATCTCTTTACATGTGCCAGGCCCAGCTCGGTTTTCCCAGGGCAAGCCTGGGGTTATAGGGACCCAGTGGGCCAGCCAGACCTCCATTTGCATGTTAACTGACCCCATTTTGCTGTCACCTGGACTCTAGGAATGACCCCCTACACTCAGTCTGCACTCATAGGGTCCCTTGGCATTCTTTTTAAAAACTTTTTTCCTCCAGTTTTATTGAAAAATAAGCGACATACATCAGTGTATAAATTTAAGGCATACATACAGCACCATGGTTTGACTTACATATATTGTGACATGATGACCACAGTAGGTTCAGCTAACATTCATCTTCTCATAAGATACAATAAAAAAGAAAAAGAAAGAAAGAAGAGAAAAAGGAAAAAATTCTCTTTGTGATGAGAACTCAGGAGTTACTCTGTTAACAACTTTCCTGGTGTCTCATAGAGCGGTGTTAGCTCTGGTCATCATGTGGTACATTACACCCCCAGCACTTATTCATCTTAAATCTGGAGTTTGTACCTTTTGACCACCTTCCTCCATTTCCCGGTCCCCCTCCCCTCTGCCTCTGATAACTGCAAATCTGATCTCCTTTTCTAGGAGTTTGACTTTTGTTTTAGATTCCACATAGAAGTGAGATCATACAGTATTTGTCTTTGTCTGATTTATTTCACTTAGCATAATGCTTTCAAGGTCCATCCACGTTTCCTTCCCACTCGCCCACCTCCTAACCACACATACACAAAACAGGGTCCAAAGTATCCTCTAAATAGGTGACTTGCACATCCCTTACCCCATTCCACGAGGACCCTGGAACTTGAAGCCAGGATTATCATACCCCTGGATCTCTAGGGCTTCAAAATCTCCTACTGAGGCTCAGTTTCCTCATTTGTAAAATGGGAGAAGAGTCCCTGCCTGATAGGGTTGAGTATCATATGAGGTAAGTGCCTGGCACATAGAACACCCTCGATTAATCCGTGGCTGCCGATGTTACTGTCTTGTCATCTCCTAGCAGGGCAGCAGTGAGGGGAGTCGTCTCTCCAGGCTCTCATCAGGAGAACCTTCACCCCACCCCGGTCATCCAGTTTGCCTGGGCCTCTTTCATATTCCCCCTTTCCCCTCAGACTTTGGTCTGGCCATGGAGATTCCTCCCAAGTCCTACACCCACCCTTCATGTTGCTTCCTCAAGCTCCAGATTCTCCGAACCCCTTGCCCTGAAAGCTACAGGTAAGGAGAGGGGCCCAGGTTGCTCAGGCTTTGGAGAGATGGCTGATGGGGGGCTGTGTGGGAAGAAGGGTCCCGGAGCAGCCAGTGCTGGGGTGGAGGCAGAGGAAGAGAGAGCAGGGAGAGGGAGGAGAGAGCTCTGGGTACGGGTTCGGGCTTGCTTCAAGAGCAGGAGGCTGGGTGTAGGTGGGCGAAGCGTTTGCGGGTAGCGCGGAGGTGGAGTGTGGCCGGCTGCAGCCTCTGGGGCTGGGGTCTCAGCGTGGGCTAGAACGGGGCTGTCTGTGTGTCGCGTTTTGACCTTTATTCATGCCCAGAGCTGGCTGAGTGGCTGTGAGTGTGTGTTGAGCTTGTGGGGGGAAGAAGGCAGGGGTTGCTCACACACTGGGCTGGGGAGGCGTGGAGGGCCCGCCACCTGCTCTTGGGGGCCCCTGGTTGGAGGTGGAGCGCTTGCAGGTGTCTGCGGGAGGTGTGCTCGCGTGTGCAGGCAGGCGTTGCCGTCCCTGCCGCAGCCGCAGCCGGGGCTGGAGAAGTAGCTGGTCCGCGCAGTGCACTTCTGGCTCCATGAAATATTTAAGGCTACAGGGATGTGACTCGGTGACGCAGTCACTTAGCCTTAGTGCGCCCCCCCCCCCCCCGCTGGACTCTGGGTTAATGGGGCTGCTCTTTTCGTTCTCAGCACGTTCTGCTTTTATTTAGCTGTCCTCCTTACCCCCACTAACCTTCTCATGCATTAATTCACTAATCCTCGCAACCCACCAGGAGGGAGGCACGTATTAGGATCTTTACTTTACTTCTCACCGGTGGGGTCATGGAGCGAGCTGATGCTGGGATGGGCTGCTTGGGTTGGCATTTGGGAGGCTAGAGGTCAGTTCCTCCCTCTGCGGCCGACTCTCTGGGCCAGTGTGGTGGGGCCGTCACTACCTCCCTGCCCCTGAATGCACACTGGTCTCTGTTTTCTCATCTGTAAAATGAGGGGGACTGGGTGACGGCGTGGGTTTCTTCCCATTCTGAAATGTCGTCATCCTGAGTTAAGGGTGCTCCAGCCACATACTGGGAAGTCTCAGACCCAGAGGCAGGGACCGTACCTCTATCTTTGCATTTCTCCCCACCTGGCCATTGTGGCAGGGGTCAGCTCCTGCTTGTTGGATACATGATGCATGCATACTTTTTCACACACTTCGCTCTGACGAGGTGAGGCTTGAGGCTGATTTACACACCCAAAGGAGCAACGACCCCATCCAAGTGGTCCCCCTGGGAAGCCATATGTTCACACCAATTTGCTGCGGTTTCTCAAACATTTCTGGAAACTCTTTTGGAACATCTCAGAGCTTGTGGCATATGCTCTGAAAATCCTCACTGTGGAGTAAATCTTTGCCCTTCGGACTGGCTTTGCTCTTCTGGAAACGACTGGGAGTCTTTAGGGGGTCACACCTTGTGAAGAAGGAGGGAAGCCAGCTGGGGAGCAGAACTTGACCTGGAACTGAGGTGCGGGTACCCTGTAGTGAGGTCGTGTGCCCCCTGCGGCTCCGACGCCCATCCAGAAGACCTCTCCGCAAGAGAAGTTTCCAGAGCTTCTTGTGGGCCCGAGCAGCACCATTGGAGCAGATATGTGGCCTCTCAGGCGATGACTTGAAAGACCCCGCCTCCCTTCACTGTGTATGTCCTGGTTTGCCCGTGAAAAAGCCCATCATTGCAACTCTGCCAGGCTTGGGGACACACCCCCCCGGCAGCTGGCACTCTCGGGAATGGAGCCAATGCTGGTGATTCAAACACAGGGGCTGCTCACTTCCAAAGTGCTTTGTGTCTTCTGGAAGCACACACTGGTAGAGGTGGAAGAAACTTGAAGATCAATCCATCCCCCTCAAATTAGAGAGGAGAAACTGAGGCCAAGGGAGAGGAAGCAGCTCTTCCGAGGACTAGAACCCATGCCAACACTTTTCCCGAGAAGCCAGATTTGGTGGCTTTGGCAGGGCAGTGGCTGAGCCTGAAACAGGGGCATGGACCAGATGACCTCTTGAGATGCATTTTAACCCTATGATCATCATCCGTCCAGAAGAGCCAATCCTTAGCTAGCCCCTTCTACCCCAACTCTAACAGTTGAGTTGGATTCATTCTTCCAACCAATATTTATTGGGTGCCAGGTATTATGCTAAGTGCCGGGGATACAGTGGAGAACAAAATGGATAGTCTCTGTCCATGGGCATCTTAGAGCCTAGCAGGGGTCAGGGCGGTGGTGGGCTGACCCAGGAATTAGAAGTGATGACTATGACAAAGGGGGAAGTACAAGAATGAGCTGTATCAAGAAAGGAACAAGGTCAGCATAACCTCTGACTGCTCAGAACCCTCACAGGCGCATATGAGCTCCCTCCAGCATGGTGGTTAAACTCC
Organism: Phoca vitulina; assembly: GCF_004348235.1. Classification (NCBI taxonomy): domain Eukaryota; kingdom Metazoa; phylum Chordata; class Mammalia; order Carnivora; family Phocidae; genus Phoca; species Phoca vitulina. The sequence continues at coordinate 16,866,030 of NW_022589726.1, read as the reverse complement.
CAGCTTCTGGAGCAACCTGCCTGGGTTCAAGTTCTGCCACTTGAGAGCTCTGTGACTTTGGGCAAGTTGTATAACCTCTCTGAGGCTCAGTTTTCCCGCCTGTACATCACAGGGATTCCTATCGTTACGGAGAGGGCTGGGATGAGGTAATGTCCATAGAGAGCCTAGCGCGGGGCCTGGCGCCCACCAGGCACTTGAGAAATGGACAAGAGTAGCTAGGAGTTCATCTTCGCGAATGTTTTCTCCATTGACTCTGGACAAAGCAGGGAAGAAGAAATGGGGATTTCAAAGCTTTCAGAATTAGGGGGTGGGTATCTGTGGGACATCCCTTGCCCCTTTTCAGCCAGATCCTGCTCCTCCCTGCCTTTGTCTGATCAGCTGTTCTTGATGTCCAGCTGTATCCTCATCAGCATGGGTGATCACCCTGCCCTGCTAATTAACACCAACCCTGTTAATGATTAAATCTAATGACTTTGACTTGGGGATGTGATGGAAAATTCCCCAGCCACAGGACAGGATGAGGGTAGGTTACCAGGAGTAGGAAGGAAGGGCCCCCTGAGCTCTGGATGTGTTGTTGAGGGTTGGTGGCTGGGGGTGGGGTGGGGGTGGGGCCAGATGCCTGGATTTTTTCTCGGGGCTGCCCAGCAGGGGAGTATGCATGGAGGGGGTCGTTTGAAAGTTATAGCCAGCCCTCCTCCCCCATTCCTCCCAGGCTTGGCAGAGCGCACTGGGACCCAGCCCAAGCCTTGGCATTCCTCTTGCCAGGGGTTGGTAGATTGCAGCTAGAGCAAGGACGGACGCGAGATGGTGGATTAGTGTCCCAGGGCTGCCGTGACAAAGTGCCACTAACCCGGTGGCTTCAAGCAGCAGGAACTTATTCTGTCACAGTTCTGGAGGCTAGGACTGTGAGATCAAGGTGTCGGCAGGGCCAGGCTCCCTCTGAGGGCTCTAAGGAAGAATCCTTCCTTGCCTTTCTCAGCTTCTGATGGCCCCTGGTGTTCCTTGGTTTGTGGCAGCGTCACCCCAATGTCTGCCACTGTCTTCACGTGGCCTTCTTCCCGCAGCACCTCTCTGTGTCCCTTCCTCTTCTTACAAAGACTTCAGTCCTTGGATTGAGGCTCCACCCTAAATCCAGGATAATTTCATCTCAAGCTCGTTAATTAATTACATCTGCAAAGATGTTGTTTCCAAATAAGGTCACATCTGAGGTTGTGGGTGGACGTGAATTTTTAGGAGATGCGATTCGCCCCACGGCAGATAGTGAGAGTGCTTCCCCCATGCCCTGTGCTGGAGCCGGCACCCGCCTCTCCCTCTCCCCAAGTAGAGCAAGTGCTCAGGAACTCTGGGAGCTGTCTCAAGAGGCCTAGAAAGGGGGGCTATTAGTGGAAAGAGGTGAAGGGATGGAAGCAGGGGTGTTCTAGATTGGAGAAAAGAAGACTGGGGGGACTTTGAAGGGAAAATCCTGGGTCTCTATAATTTAGTACTATTAGAGGGGAGAGTGTAACCCACATTATATTATATATGGCACATATTACATGTTATCTATTATACATATTATATATATTGTATATTCTATGTTATATTCTATATTATTTGACAACCACGTGTCATGTGATAAAAAAATAAAGTTGCAGTTTGATTTCATGGTGAGTTTGATTCATGACACAATCCTTTATATTTTATCGGGCCGCTGGGCAGGGGTAATTTTTTCCCTTGTTCTTGGGTAAAAACCCAGGAAAGACTCTTAACGGTTTTGCTTGCTTTCAAGTAAGAGACAGGCATTGAGCATTGATCAGAAACTAGAACAGCCGGGCCAGTATACGAATCAAAACTCGAAACTATTTACTGTCAGTGCTGCGCAGCCTGTTGGGCCCTGCTTTAGCTGGAGCCGGGGAAAGGGGCGAGGGGCTGGCTTCGGCCTGTCTCTCTGTCATGTTCTCCCTCCTTCTCTGCCCCCCAGGTCTGCCCTTCACCTGCTCTCACCAGATGCCATTTCGGAGTGAGAGTGAGGTGTCCTGGGGAGGACGTGAGGGGTGTGGAGCGGACCAGAAGGGGTAGGTGAGTTTCCCATTGGTGATGCTCAGCCTGCTCTTCCATCAGCTGGTGCTGTCCTGGCCCCTTTCTCTCTGATCTTCTCTGGTGACTGTTCTCTCCTGGGCCCTTTCCTGGCCCCTCAGAGCTTTGCTGTCAGCCCCATTTACCTGTGTTCCCTTATTCCAGGAACTTGAGCCTCCTTCCTCAGCTGTTGGGGTCCTTTTGTCCCTTGAGGTAGCCCAATTGGACAGCACCCAAGAGAGATGCATGGGGATATGCTTGTTTCTCTCCCAGGATCCAGAGCCGATTCTTTCTTTGCCAGGCAAACGAACCAGGGCATCCCAGAGCCCTGTCAGCCTGCCCACATGGCAGTTCCTCGGGCCTTCACTCTCCTTCTAAACTTCTGCGTGGCACCCAGTCTCCAGGACACTCTGCCCTTAACTCTAGGGGCCACATACTCAGCTCTTGTGGTAACCCATTTAGCATCCATTAGGTTTGCTCTAAGGTGGGTAGGCCCCTTTCCCCTTCCTTGGGAGAGGGGAGAAGGGGCTCACAGCACAGCTTTATCCATACATTGCCTCCTCCAAAAATCCTCCCTTCTCTCCATACTATGATTTTTTTTTTAATATCCTTGATCTGGCTGAGGCGGTCAGAAACTAATTCTTAAAAAATTTCCTTTGAAATTCATCATATGATGATTTGGCATTTCAGTTGGTTAAGCGCCTGGTTCTTGGTTTCGGCTCAGGTCATGATCTCATGGGTTGTGATCTCATGGGTCGTAGGATGGAGGCCTCCCCCTACCCCCTTTCCAGGTCAGGCTCCACGCTTGAGTCTGCTTGAAGATTCTCTCCCTCTGCCCCTTCCCCCACTCGCTCGTGTGCTCTCTCTCTTAAATAAATAAATAAATAAATAAATAAATAAATAAATAAATAAATAAATTTCATCTATTGTATCTTGGTGCTTACTTGAAATTCTAACATCTTGTTGCAAGAGGGGGGGTACCAAGTTCTAAATCCACAGGGGCAGCTTCTCTATGTCAAGGAAGGGGAAGGCACAGACCAGATGGCCTAGAGGCTGAATGGCCACCAGAGGGCAGCAGATCCTACTTCAAACTCATTCTCTTCATTGCGCTGGTTGGAATTAGTTTCTCCTTCAGTTCCCCGAGGCCAGGTAGCACCCAGTGGTCAGCCACGTTCAGGGAGGGGCTCAGCTCTCCTGGTATCTCAGCGGTTCCCCACAGGTGGCCCTGCTTTCTGACCTTCTGCCGTCTAACCACTCTTCTTGCGCTTGAAGTATCAAAAATGTCAGTCTGGCTGAGCAGGAACGGCCATTCACTAGGCACCTGCATTGTAATGGGCCTGAAGATTGAGCCATGCTCTGCCTGGGAGAAGCCCAGCCGGGAGGGAGAACTGTGAACAGACATGAGAGCTGCAAAATAACAACTGTTGTGGAGGCAGAAATGAGGGCTTTGTACTGAACTCACAGACGCGGAGAGCAGCACGGGGGTTGCCAGGGACAGGGCGGGGGGAGTGGGGAAAGGTGGTCAAAGGTACAAGCTTTCCATTATGAAGGGTGAGTAAGTTCTGGGTATGTAGTGTACAGCATGGTGATGACAGTTAACAATACTGTATTGTATATTTGGAAGTAGCTAAGAGGGTAGATCTCAAAAGTTCTTATAACTCTGTGAGGTGATGGATGTCCTAACTACACTAACTGTGGTGACCACTTCCCAGTACGTACCTATATCAAATCATCACACCACACACCTTGAACGTACACAAGGCTATATGCCGATTCTATCTCAATAAAGCCAGGAGGAAAAGAAATAAGGGCTTTGGGAGCACTGAGGAAGGAGCAGGACCTGGAGAAGTCTTCTCGGAGGAGGGGAATTCGGGTTGGGTTGTTGTTGTTGTTTTTAAGGATGAATAGGACTTTGGGGAAGAAGAGGTGAAAATAGGGGGAGATAGCTTGACAAATCCTGGGGGACGAGGGAGTTGACAGGTGACAAGGGAGGTGGAGGATAGCAGAAGGTGGTGGGGTTGTCTGGGGCCTAATGGGGACCTTCGGGAAAACTCCATTTCTGCTCTTGGCAGAAGCAGACCTTCCTTCCCCACTCCCCAGTGTCCAGCAAGCGGGCCTGAGGCTGGATAGTGGCAGGATTTTATTGAACACGGAGGATTGGAGAAAATGGGGAGGACGGGCTCCTTGAGCTTCTCAGGGGAAAAAAAAATGCTTGAAGGAATTCATGTGGTTTAGCTGGGATTAAAGAAGACTCAGGGGTGGGGTGATTTTGGCATAACAGGGGAGGTGAGGGCATGGGCTTTGGAGGGAGTCAGATGGGTGTTGGAATGAATCCTGGTTCTTCCAATACCCCAGGGACCCTGGGCTGATTGCTTTACTTCTCAAGCTTATATCCTAATCTGTGGAATGGGAATAATGACTCCAGCATGCTCTGGGTACTGCAAGTATTGATTGATATAATATACATGAAATGCTTAGCACAGTGCCCGGTAAGCATTGGCTAAATTGGTAGCATTTATTACTGGAGTGGTAATTACCTTCAGTTGTCACATGGAAACAAGCAACTTATTTGTGCCGCTCCAGCAGGCTGAACTAGCCATGCAAGCGAGAGGGAGACAGACTTGGGCTGGCTGGGAGGCAGGATGCTCTCACCATGAGCCACCCAAGCCTGGGAGGGGCTGTGTGTAAAGAGATGTGTGTTGCTGGAGGTACCCAAGAGGCTGTCTGGGGTATCCTTCCATTGGGGCCAATGCATGACCTTTATGGGCTCTTTCTGATTTGATTCTTTGGGATCCTGGGTTGTTCTGAAACTGTGCATTGGAGTCTACGAATGGAAGATTCTGTGATTCACTCTGAAGGAGAAGGGCCCCTGGGACAGGGGTGATGGGGCTGGCGGTGGAGAGAATCAGTGCTTCTCCTGGGCGAAGGCCAGATTACCCAAGGCCTTAGCTATCCTGTCTCCTCAGGTGAGGGGAGCGCATGTGGGAGGCTCTGTGGAGGTTGTCCCGTTCCTCATCCTGCCTCCGTGTGATGGAACTCCATTTTCTGTGTTGGAAGTTTGGGAGTGGGAGGAATATTTTTTTTTAAGACCCTTCCCTGACATCCAATAAAAAAGTCCCCATTCTGGGGTCCCCCTCCTGTGCATTCCTGAGACATAATCTCATGCTTCCTCACGGCAGTGTCTAGACCTCTGATATGTACCGTGTTCTCTGTGAAGGTAGTCTTCTCTTTGCCTCTGCATTAATCCTGCAGATGCTGGGGAAGGGAGCCCTGGGCCTTTGAGCAAGAGCTGCCCAGGATTTTTTGTTCCCAACCACGCTGAGGGCTGGAGCCCCTTAACTGCCATCATTTCCCTGTGCCCCTTTCCATTGGAGGAGAGGACTTTGCTCCCTTCTTCACAAGGAGATGAATGTCACAGTGAATGCTTCGAGTATCTCTCTGTTCCTAACTTGTTCCTTCTAGGAAACGAGTAGCTAATTTCCTTCCTCCCTCCCTTCCTTCCTTCCTTCCTTCCTTCCTTCCTTCCTTCCTTCCTTCCTTCCTTCCTTCCTTCTTTCCCTCCTTCCTTCCTTCCCTCCTTCCTTCCCTCCTCCCTCCCTCCTCCCTCCCTCCTTCCTTCCTTCAATTCACTCACAATTTCAATTTGGATTTATTCATTGAACTCTGCTTGCCCAGTAATTACTGTTCAGGAGACTAGAGAGAAATGATGAATACTACTAATTGACACGTTCCCAGGTTTCATAGAGTTCACATTTTTGTGATGCAGAAAGTATATAAACAGGTAAACAAATGTATAAATAAGATACTTTCAGGACGTGGTAAGTGCAGTGAGGGAATAAACAGGGTGAGGTGGCAGGAGTGACTGATGGGAGGGTAGATGGGGGTGGGCGCTGAGTCAGGTGGCCAGGGAAGCACTCTCTGAGAAGGTGCCTTTTCCGTAGAGTCCTGAAGGGTGGAAGGGAGTCAGCTAAGCAAAGAGCAAGAGGAACCAGGTTCTAAGCAGAGGGAACAGCAAGGATGAAAGCCCTGAGCTGGGAAATGCTGGTGTGTCCCAGGACTGTGGAGGATGCCAGCATGGCCATGAAGTATTGAGCAGGGGAGTGGAATGAGATGAGCTCGGAGGAACAGTGGGGAACTAGACCAAGCCGGGCCTGTAGGCCTTGGTAAAGAGTTTAGATTTTATTTGAAGTGCAACTGAAAATCCCCTGTGACCTTTTCAGCAGCAAATAGACCGCCATGATTTGATATACTTTACAAAGATCACTTGTCTAAATGCTGAATGGAGGATGGGTTGGGAGGGGTGAGGGTGGAGGTGGAGAGGTTAGGCAGGAGGCCATTGCAGAAGTCTAAGCGATAGATCATTCTGGTGAAACTAGGGTGGTGGTGTGGAGATGGAGAGAGGGGGATGAAGTCATGATATATTTTGGAGAGAGAGTCTAAGGCTTTGTTGATGTGGGGATTGAGGGAAAGGCAGAAATCAAGATTGACTTTTAGGTTTTTGAACTGAATAATTGAGTATATGAGGTTATATTTAATGAAATAGGAAGATGAGATGGACAAGTATATTAAGATAGTGGTTCAGGTGCCAGTAATAAGGTCTTAAATGGAAGTTAAATGACTTAAATGGAAGTTAAACAGCAGTGATATGGTGGCTTCACAATATTCAAGACTCAGGATCTTTCTATCTTGTAACTCTTTCTTTTCAAGATGTGGCTTCCGTTTAGTGGCCTATGAAGGCTGCTCCAGCTCCCACCTCTTCGTCTCATTCTAGTTGGTGGGAAGAGGGGGAGAAGAGCAGGGGAGGACGTACTCCTTTTCTGGCAAGGACACCACCCATAATTTGCCCTTATTGTATTGGCTCATATCCTACTGGCCACAGTCTAGTCACACGGCCACATCTAGCTGCAAAGAAGCCTGGGAAATGTAGTCATCAACTACATGGGAAAAATGGTGGCACAGATTAGAGGTCTGGGTAAGGTCAAAGAGTTGTTACCACTGGACTTCTAGAGTAAAGGAGATGGAAGGTTAGGAGGTTGTAGACAAGATGGGATTCTTGAATTGGAGATTTTGGAGGTTATGGTAGTAAAGTGTAGGCAGAGGTACAAAGGTCCAGTACTGAGAAGCCAGAGTGTTGGAGAGGTCATCTGTGTGAATGGGGAACATCATCAGGAATGTTGTCAGGGAGGAGGAAGAGCAGGAGCTGAGGTTATCAGTGAATTGCGGCGGAGGGCGGGGGGAGTTGGGAGGAGGGGCAGCCTGTGTTCCGAGCTTCCAAGGGGGGGAGGTTTTGAAGTTGGAAGGAGGAGCAGTGGTGTGTAGAAGCAGCCTCCCCTCCCACGCTCTGGCTCTGAGGTAACTGGCAGTGAGAGGGAAAGCAGCTTCTACTTGAGAGCCTTGTAGAGGTTGTGGGAGTCTCAGGAAATCTTAACATTTAAGACTAGTCAGTAGAGAGAACACTCAAATCAAGACATTGGCAATATCAAGGAGTTTGCTGATCACATACCAGGAATTCTAGAAGGCACACTAAAATGTACTGGGAGAGAGGCTGAGCAGAGAATTGGTTTGGGTTAGGGAGATGGGAGGCTGGATAACGGGGTTCCGGAGGCTTTGGCTTGGCCCTGGCGATGATTGAGGAAAATAGACCAGGTGTGGCAGGAGGGACTCGGTTGCCCGCCTTCCCCTGAGAGCAGTGGGGACAGGGGATAGACCTTAGTACCTAACTGGATGGTTTGGGGCCTCTGGCAACCGATTCCCGTGGTACCAAGGCTGAAGGGGGTGTGGGTGGTGGCTGATCCCATGGGAGTAGGATATGTATGTTAGCAAAATAATGGCCCCAAAGATGTCCATGTCCTGGTCCCCAAGATCTGTAAATGTGTTAGCTTTCATGGCAAAGAGGAAATAAGGTTTGGGATGGAATTAAGGTTGCTAATCAGCTGGCTTTAAAATAGGGAGCTTATCCTGGATTCTCTGGGTGGGTCTAGTGTAATCACAAGGAATCTTAAATGCGGAGGAGGGATTCAGGAGAGAAAACCAGATGGATGGCAAAGTGAGAAGAGGTTGGCTGGATGTGGCTGGCTCTGAAAATGGGAGAATGGGACAGAGAGCCAAGGAATGTGGGCGGCCTCTAGAAGCTGGAAGGAGCACAGAAATGGGTTCTCCCCTGAGCCTCCAGAAAAGAATATGGCCCTCCGGACACCTTGATTTTGCCTCAGGAGACCCATCTTGGATTTCTGACCTCTAGAACTACAAGATGATAAATCTGTGTTGTTTTTAGCCAGTACATTTGTGGTAATTTGTATTTAGAAATTAAAATTTGAAAATTATGACAAGTTGAAAGGATCTCCTGTTCCAGGCAGCTGGTCCCTCCTGCAGGGTGGGGTGCTATGGCAGCCGGGGAGACAGAACATTTATTGGACATGTTTCACCAGGGAGTGCAGTTCACACGTCAACGGGAATGTTCCTGAATAGTGTCGCCTGTCTCTGCTGCCCTCCCATGATGCAAACACACATGTTTGGACAAGACTTCCCTTCGATCCTGTCCCCTGGGGCATGTCTGCTCTTTCCCTGTCTGTTTAGTGGCTCAGGCAGGGAGGAAATAGAGGGGGCCCCTTTTGGACTTTTGTCCTGATTGCATTCTTTAGTTTGGCTTGCCAGAGAGGTCAGGGTGCTGTGGGTTGTCTGGCCCTTGTCTGGCCATTAATAACACTGATACTCTGCTCTCCTTTTTGCCCCCTGTTCTTGGCGCCCCTTATCCATTGGCCTCATTCATAGGGGCAAAGGGTTGACATGCTGATGGGTATCCCCGGAGTCTTGGCAGTAAAATCAAGGACTGGCCTGGGGGAACTCCAGCACAGCGGATTTTTAACAGGCAAAGGCTTTGAGGGTAACTTTGACCTGCAGCTTTATAGGTGCAGCTGAAGCGGGAATGAAATTGCCCCAATTTCATGTGGGCACAGAGCACAAGACAGTTAAATTGTGGCTTCAGATTATTTGTGCTCATCTTTGGTGAGTGGTGCTCGGTTGGCTATCCCACATCCTGATTGTCTACTTTGTTTTAAACTACATTTAGGGCCATGGAGGGAAGCACGGAGGGATTTTATTTATGGCCTGCCCACAGGATCCTAGAATTATTTCCTACTACACAGTCTCAAGTTGGCTCTGGGTTGTACATTTGTTACATTGACCCTGACCTCTGACCTCAGAGGCCCACTGTGGGATTAAGCACATGGGTATGGTGGACTACATTCAGATAAAAAGGACCAGAACCCCTTATGTGGAGAAAACACTAATGTGGATGAAAAAATCAATGGAATTATTACAAACTGGAAGGATAGGAGAAAAATTAGCAAATCTTGTACCTGGAACACTGTGTCTCTAGACATCAGACTTAGGGAATCAAGGAGACATGGGATGCATATGAGATACAAGTTTTGGTCTGATAGAAAAATCAGCAGGAAAGGGAAAGAAAAGAGAAGGATGTTCTTTTGACTGAGCTGGAGAAAAAGACAAGATTTTCTTGGGAGAGAGGTTGAGTTCATAGAGGCCATACCTGAAGTATATTAAAAGAAAAAGGAAAAGTCTCCCCATCTGAATGCTTTTTAAGGACGGAACTAGAACAGAGCAGAATATTTATTCATTTCTGGATCAGGGAGGACGACTGGGTGCGGGCGGGATTTAATAAGGATGCAAAGCGGAGTGAGGCCGCTAGAGGGAGCGCGGAGCCGGGAAACCAGCGTGGGCGGTGGCTGGCTGAGCGGGAGGGAGTTGAGTGGGGATCCCCGCGACTATTGCTAGGTTAGTTTCAAAGGGACACAGTTACTCAGGGGTGAGGGCTGGGGGCGATATTGCCCATGCCCTGAGGGGACATGCCCAGGAATCTGTGGTCAGGACCCTCCTCCCCCACAAGAAGTGACTGAAAAGATGAAACACACACTAAGGCGAGTTCATGCAGGAAAGGAGTAGATCTCGTCACATCCGAGTTAAATTAGGACGATTGGGAGCATTATTTAAAATTTTTAAATACCACAAGATGACAGAAATGTCTTAAACACCCCCCTTTGAGAGAAGAGGCAGTAGTCATGCTCCCCACCCTCTAGTGGTAAACTGTCTGAATTAACCTCTCCATGGGACTCAAGAGGCTGCTGGGCCAAGGGCCCGCCTTCCAGAGTGTCTTTCTCTAGAACCTTGAATCCTCACTAAAAGTCCCTCACCCCCAGAAAAACCCCAAGGTTTTTGTGCACTAGGTTCTGGGCACATAATTGCCCCCGGGCCTGAGAATATGCTTGAGCTTCTAAGTTTTGTTGGTGTGGAGCTGGGGCCATAGTATTATTCTGTGTCCTAGTTACTCTGACGGTGAGAAAGAGGGACCAGTGAACTACCTGGGGATGGATTAAGTCAACTTTGCAGGTGCCGAAGGAACTGCTTACGTGTCGGGGGGACCACGCTAGTCCCCTGCCTCCGGGCATAACAGCCTTGCCCCTGGCTCTGGGGGAACACTCCCCAAGCTCGGGCTCTCTACCCTCCTCATCCTCCCCAGGCCTGAGGTCTCCCCACAGTCCCTCCTACTGTCACCCCTTCGAGGTCTGGAGAGGCGGCTCCCCCAGGCCAGGGAGAGGGGGCGGGGGCAGGTTCCTCATCCCTGCCCACACTTTGGGAAGCTGAAGTTACAGGGAGAGTGTGTGTCCCGACCCTTCCCTTCACACCCTGACCTTATTCCACCAAAGCAAGACAGAGGACACTCTCTCCAGCCCATCCCAAGAGGTCACAGAGTTTTTTTCAGGTGGGGAGGCCCAGCCAGAGCCCTGGGAGCCGGTTGGGGGGAATGGAGAACTGACCTTGTGGCCAGTGGATATTCCTTAGGAACAAGGATGTCCAGGGAAATGGACAAAGCTAGGTTCCTTTGGAGTGAGACCTCCTAGCTAAGAATGAGTAGAATAGGACATTGGAAAGGGAAGAATTTTGGATTTTTCATTTTCTTGCATTTTAATGTAAAAGAAAGTGTATTTAAATTTTGCTCTTTGTTACTTTTGATATTAGGAAGGGGAGTAGGTTCAAACTTAGAGCAGTTTTTGGTTGCTGGAATTGAATTATTTGGTATTTTATGGTACCAGCTCATGCTTGTTTAGTCACCTGCAGACGAGCTGTCCTAAGCAGCGGGACTCAGGCGACTGGGGAGAGGAAACGAGTTTTAGGGCACAGAATGGTCGTGGAGTCCATTTCTGTCCTATCTGGACCCCACTGAGAGGCCTTGGGGGGGCAAAAGTAATCTGGCCACCCCACCGATTCCAGGAGGATATACAAAGAATAGTGGTGAGAACTTGTTACTTTATTTCTTCATCTGAAAATGGGGATAACATTTTTTTGTTTTGTTTTTTGCAAGGATTGAGTAAATATGCATAAAGCTCTTAGAAACTTATTTCTCTATTTCCTGTTTGGAAATCTATTTCTTATTTCCTCCTGCCATACAGTAGGGGCTGTAAGAATCAGTAGGCCATATGATGTGGCCACTTTATAGGTCCCAAATGGCCAAATATCTGTGATTGGGAGACTGCTCTGATGCACAGCTTGTCTGACCCCATCCCCCACCCCCTGCCCCCACCCCTCCAGACATACATGTGGTTGGTTGCAGATCATAGGCCCACCTGTTAAGCCCGAAGGATTGAGAGAGGAGAAGGCTACTCTGTGTTGAGGGCTTTCCCTCTTAGATGTCCCTTCCCCACAAGAGGAGCAAGTTGGAGGGCATACTTCCCCGCCTATTTTCCCATTTGTTTCTTACTCTCCTTTGGTGGAAGAGTAGATGATCTTATGAGTGAGAACCCCAGAGTAGCTTCTCCAGCCCTGTCTCTTGTTCAGTTTGTGAATCAGGAGTGGGGTGAGGTGGGGTGGGGTGGGAGTGGGAGGATGGGGTCAGAGTAGAAGGCCCCTTTGGCCTGGGGCCTCCTATCCAGTTTTAACAGAGAGCCCTGCATTTTGGGTTTATAGAACATCTGTCCAGCCATTATAAGGTGGATACTTACTTTGATCCCCATTATGTAATGACCTTCATGTCATTTTTTGCATTTGTCTGAACTGAAGGTCAGAAGGATGAGTCTGGGGCTTTTAATCTCCAAGACACTTTCATTTTCCTAATCTAATCTTCTCAAGGAACTTCTCCTCCAATTCTTTCCTAAACTCCATAATCTCTCAACACCCTCCTCTGTCATTTTTGCAAGAATTTATGACATGTCTCAAGCTACAGCTTGTGAAAGACCCATCATAGAACTTTCCATCTAGGTTGGGAGATGTTTTTGGTGGAGCTGTGAGTGTGTCTTTGTATATTGGAGGGGAGGGTGGGTAAACTAGGGAAAATAGGCAGGTGGAAACTTTCTATATCAGGAGAAAGCAAAGGAAGGAAGGAGATTATTTTATTTGCCTCTAGCTCTGAACACACTTCCAGATTTTCCTGGGTTGGGGCAGCGCCAGGCCTGCATTGCAGTAGCTCAGTCACTCTGTTGGTCTTCTGAGTACATCTTTTTATATGTTCTGGGGGTAGGACAATAGATATTGGAGGTGGTTCCGGAACTGGGAAAACTCAGTCACCCACCTGTCTTTCTTTATTCACACTCAGAACACTTCACTTCTGACAATTCGGGTTACCAGTGTGTGTGAGTTTTCTCCCACCAGGCAATTCCGTGACACCAGCTAGGTGTCCTGATTCAACTTCCCTCTGACCCTGTCAGGTCCCACAGGGAAGGGCTCAGTCCCACAAGACTGTCCCCCTTCAGTTGCCAATTGCAAGTCTAGGTTGTCACCTGTGCTTCTGACTGATTGGCTCTAAATCAGAGCTTCCTGAGACCCTTCCTTTGGGTTTAATTAATTTGCCAGAGTGGCTTACAGAACTCAGGGCAACGCTTACGTTTCGCAGTGTATTAAAGGATATGATAAAGGATATAGATGAACAGCCAGATGAAGAGATACTTAGGGCAAAGTTTGGGAGGATCCTGAGGGCAGGTGCTTCTGTCCCAGTGCAGTTGGGGGAAGTCACCTTCTCGGTGTTTGGTTGTGTTCACCAACCTGGAAGCTCTTAGAACCTCATAGAATTAAAGTAAAAAAAAAACCCCAAACCTCATAGTATTGGGATTTTATGGAGCCTTTATTATGTAGGCATGATCAATTATTAACTGTTTCCAGCCCCTCTCCCCTCTCTGGTGAATTGAGGGGTGTGGCTGAAAATTCCAAGCTTCTAATCATGGCTTGGTCTTTCTGGTGACCAGCCCCCATCCAGGAGCCATCCAAGAGCCCACTGGAGTCACCTCATTAGAACAAAAGATGCTCCTTTTGCTCTCATCAGTTAGGAATCTACAAGGCATCTTAGGAGCCTCGTGTCAGGGATGCGTCAAAGACCAAATGTCAGAACAAGGGGTGTTCCTAGTGTGCTTATCACTTAGGAAATTACAGGGTTTTGAAGCTTTGTGCCAGGAAGGGGGGAGCAGAGACCATTATATCTATATCCTATTATCTCACAGTTTCCTTTCTGCTATCCTATCTCCTCTTGAATGGGCAGTCTTCCTTCCATTTGAAAGACAGAAAGAGATTCTTATTTTCCCATTCTCTTCTTTCTCCACTGAGTCCCATATGCCTTTACAGTGAACACTGGCCAGGGTTGGGGGGAGTTTGGCACACATGAGGTAGATGAGTATGGTGTGTGTAGGCCCTTGGTGGATGTTTGGTGAGTGGGTCAATGGAAGCCACCCACCCTGAGGTGAAGCAGCAGTCTTGGTAGATGGGGATGTAGAGGAAGAAAGGCGGAGAGAAGACAAGAGAGCACAGGATGGGACCCTGGGAACGAAGAGTGCACAATCAGGAAATGTGCCAGGAAAGGAATGGGGGGCTCGGAGAACCAATCGAGTATAGCACATCGGAAGGTCAGTGAGGAGAAAGTTTCTAGAAGGGGTAACTGTGTCCAGTTCTGCAGAGATAGCCAGGAGAGTAGGGACCAGAAATAGCCACTGGGCTTGTTGCTGTCGGTGATTTGGGGCTGGCGGGTGTGAAAAGGCAGATGGCAGGGGGACGAGGAGTGCAGGGGGGGTGAGGGAGCATGGAGGCAGTAGGCATGAGGAGGACGAGGGACAGCTTGAGGGGAGTCAAGACCTCGCAGAGGATATTTTGGGATGTGGAGACTTGAACGGGTTTGTAAGCTGAGGAGAGGTTTAAAATTAGAGCGACGGGGTAACTCAGGAAGCATCCTAGTAGAGTCGGGGTCTCCAGCCTTGCTTCCTGGCCCAACAAAGCCACCAGAGAGCCAAGCTGGGGATGCAACGCTTTAATAAGGAATGTGAGGGGCTGAGAGCTGGCGGTCGGGGCGAGCAGAATGTGGGTGCTGTGGACACCGGCTTTGGCCCAGCCTGGGATTGGGCCTCCTTGTCACTAGGGCCTCGTGACTTCATAGGCATGAGGGAGTAGGCTTTTCAGATAGTTCATGGTCTCTTTCACGGTTTTGTCCAGACTCTTCCCGATTTTATGGCCGAGCTTGGCCAGTGTTCCCTCTGGGGTGGTTGCTGGGAAATATTGGGAAAGAAATGTCAAGGTGAGGCCAGTGCCCCCCAGGCCTCCCCCACACTCCAGCCGCGGCCTTCCACAGTGCTGTTGCAGGCGGTCATTGGGTCCTTTGAGGCTCATTTACCTTTAATTCTTGTACCCCTGCAGCTTCCTTATTCCTTCTAACCCCAACATTTCCCCCCATGGGGGTGTTGGGCCCTTGCCTTTTTCTGTTAATTGCCCTCCCTCCCAGCTTCTTCCCCTCGGCCCTGGCTCCTACCAGTCCTCGGAGTGAATTCCGTAGTTTCTTCTGACTGAGGGGTAGCGTTTCTGAAACTGGCCTCCTGGGGGATGGGGTGAAGCAGCTCGAGCTTTTGACTCTTCGGTCTCCTGGTAGATTTGATCACATCTTCCTCTTCAAAACCCAGCTCTTCGCTGGAGATGGGAGTTTCCTCAGAAGAGTTTTCAATGGAGACATGGTCCTTTTCAGGAATCAGCTGAGTAGCTAGGACTGAGGACATAGAGGGAATGAGGGGTAGGGAAAGAGCTCACGGTAAGAAACAGCCAGCTGGCGCTCTGCCATATCCCTTAACATGCAGAGCGGGTCACCGCTGAGTCACTGCCCAGTCGGTGTAGACCTGAATTGAGGTCCCATGCCAGCATCCAAATCTATGAGCACCTGAAAGGCACATCCTTGATATTGAATGCCATGGAATAGGAATTCTACTTCTAGCAAGTTCACCAGCCTCCTCATTTCAGGGTGAGCTGACACTCCCCACCTGCTAGCATTTGGGTTTGAGATATAGTTCCTATGCCCATCTTCAATGACTACCCAGCATGAAGTGCTGTTCAGATTGTTCCTGGCCCCCAGGTGTTGGCCAACTAGTGCAGCGGAAAGGATTAAGGTCCAGCACCAGGAGGGATGGCCTTTGCTCTGCTTCTTCCTCAGTTGGAGAATTCATCATTTGCTGGACACTCTTTTACTACCACCAACTTACTCTGAAGGTGGCCAACATGAGACTTACAGGCATGTATGGGCTGAGGCTCCAAGTGGATTTCATCTTCCTGCTCTGAAAAATAAGAGGTTAAAGTCTCCAGGGGTCTTAAGACATTTAACCTGGGAGATGCTTCTATGTAACCCCTCCCACCCTAGCATGTCCACCTTCCTTATCCTGCTCTAGGTCTTAGCACTTCTAACGCACTATGCAGTTTATTTAATATGCTAATTATCTGTTTCCTTCTCCTGGAAGGAAATCTCAGTGATGACCGAGGTCTCTGTATTTTGTTCGTGTAGCCCAAGTGCCTAGAGCGGTGTGTCTGCGACAGGGTAGGTGCTCAATAAATAGCAGCTAAATGAATGCGTGTGTATGTCTTGCCCTCCTTGTTACAGAGGGAGGCAGGGAGGCCCAAAGAAGGCAGGCGTCCAGCATCCTCAGAGGTGGGAATCTAATCTGAATCTCTGTTGACCCATAGTCCACCTTGATTTGGGTCCAGGGGGCTCCTTGGGCCCCAACCCCAGGCTTTCTAGGGTACAGGATTCCTGGGGTCATGCGTCCTAGTCCCCTGCCTCCTACCTCAGTCCTCCCAGGTGTGCGCTTTTTTTAAAAGATTTTATTTATTTATTTGAGAGAGAGAGAAGAGAGAGAGCATGCAGGGGGGAGGGGCAGAGGAAGAGGAAGAAGCAGATTCTCCACTGAGAAGGAAGCCCAAATCGGGGCTTGATCCCAGGACCCTAAGATCATGACCTGAGCTGAAGGCAGACGCCCCACCGACTGGGCCACCCAGGCGTGCACTTTTGGTTATGCATCTCCAAACGTCTCCACACAGCACATTACAAGGATTAAGGAGAGCTCATCCTAGTGCTGAGGACTCTCCAGCTGACAGCTCGATGACCTCTGAGGACAACAAAGAGTGTGACAGAAGCCAGACTCACCATTAAGGATGGCGAGAGAGGTGGAAGCTAAGCTGACCAGCAGCAAGATGGCGAAGGATTTCATGGTGGAGCTGTAGCAGGATCTATCTGCCCTGGGGAGGCTGCTTAGCGTTGCTGAGGGAGCAGCCTGGCAGGGCCTTTATTTATCTTGGGGGTAGGGAAGGGCTCTGGGGAACCTGGTTCAGGATTGGATCTGGGGGCATTCCAGGTTTCCCCTCCCAAGTTCCCTATTCTATACATTTGTTTTTGGGAACTGGGTCTTCTGGGAAACCAGTTAAGAGGAAAGTGAGGCCCCTAGCATTCCCCTGGCTTGGGCCATGCCAAAGGTATGCCAGCCCCAGGCTCCAACTCGGGAAGTCCTTGCAATAACTAAGTGGGTGTGAGTTTCTCTCCTTCATGGTACTCATTATTGGTATAATTTTATTTTTATTTGTGTGATCACTTAATTAATACCTACCTACCCCAGGAGAATGGAACTTCCATGATGGTGGGATTAGGTTTTTGCTTGCCATTATTTTCCCAGCACCTAGAAAGGAGCTGGGGCATAGAATACGCTAGTAGGTAGTAGGGCGAATGAACGAAGGAAAGGTTAGGCCGTCCGCTAGGCTACAGATAAAACTTCCTGTCAGCTCGGGAATGAAAGAGCGAGGCAGTTACAGGAAGGCTGACTACACGCCGGGCACTGTCCTCAGTTTGTTCATGTGGGATATTTTATTTAATTCATCATGGTTGTGAGGTATGTGTTATTTATCAAGCAGAGAAAGTGATGTTCACAAAGGTGAAGTGACTCGCACAGGATCACAAATCTGGGTGGATTTGAACCCAGGTTAGTCGAACTCCAAACTCTATGCCTGCCACAAGCAGGGTTTGGTGGCTCCAGGAGTGGGTGAGATGGAGCAGTGAGTGAGTTGCCCAAAGGGGCACATGAGAGGCAGTGGGGGATGCACCTAGGACTTGGGGCTGGTCCTGGACCTAGGGCTGAGTTAGTTGATCTCCTGTGCCCCTATCAGGTTGGAATTTTTTTCTTTTAAGTTTTTATTTAAGTTCCAGTTAGTTACCATACAGTGTAATATAAGTGTCAGGTGTGATTCAACACCTCCATACATCAGCTGGTGCTCATCACAAGTGCCCTCCTTAATCCCCATCACCTATTTTCCCCAACCCCCCACTCCCCTCCCCTCTGGTAACCAGCAGGGTGTTCTGTATAGTACAGAGTTTGTTTCTTGGGGAATGTGTGGGTGGCTCATTTGGTTAAGCATCTTGATTTCGGCTCAGGTCCTGATCTCAGCCCCCCACCCCGTCACGCTCTGCGCTCAGCAGGGAGTTGGCTTCTCTGCTTCTCCCTCTCCCACGGCCCCTCCCCCTGCTCACACGCAAGCTCGCTCTCTCAAATAAAATACATCTTTAAAAAAAAGAGTCTGTTTCTTGGTTTGCCTCTCTCTCTCTTTTTTCCCCCTTTGCTTGTTTTGTTTCTTAAATTCCACACATGAGTAGAATCATATGGTATTTGTCTTTCTCTGACTGACTTATTTCGCGTAGCATAATACCCTCTAGCTCCATCCATGTTGTTGCAAATGGCAAGATTTCATTCTTTTCGGTGGCTAATATTCCATTGTAGATAAACATCACATCTTCTTTATCCATTCTTCAGTGGAGGGACGCTTGGGCTGTTTCCATAACTTGGCTATTGTTGATAATGTTGCTGTAAACATCGGGGTGCATGTGTCCCTTTGAATTAGTATTTTTGTATTCTTTGGGTAAATATCAGGTTGGAATTTTTGGTGATCTCTCCGGGACATGTTTTGGGATCCTCTCCAGGAAGGAGGGGGCTGCTGCACCCCGAGACTGAACCTCCTGTCCTCAACAGGGAGCACAGCTTGCTGGGCACGGAGCCCCAGTGAGGGTAAGACCCCACCCTGTAGCCCACAGTGAGACAGCACTCTGTCACCAAGGGGAGGCCTTCTCCCTCGGGCAGCCGCCGCAGGGAAGAGCCTAGGGGCTGGCGGTCATCCTCCAAGCGCTCTCACCCCTCTCTCTCCTTAGGCAAGCCCGTGAAGTGAAGGAAGTTTCTCTTGGGCCGCCTCCCACCTCCCCTTCCTCCCCAATTCCCCCTCTCAGCGGCAGCCTCCCCTCCCACCGCCCAGGGCACTTAGGAACAGGGCGGGGACAGATGGGGCATTCACAGCGAGTCCTTGAGGACGTGGTTTAGCCCTGCAGGCGTATTTCCCAATACCCCCAGTAACCCACAAGTTTGGGCCTCTGTCGTTTGCATACTAGGTTACTTCGGTAGTTTCTCACTGGACTCTGGCCTCCAGTCTGTCTCCACTGCTGTCCACCCTCCATGCTAATGCTGGGGGGATCTTCTGACATGCAGGCCATGGTTCGCCTCAAAAAAGTCTTTAAGGACTTTTTGGATTTTAGGATTACCCCTAGGATAAAGCCCAACCCCCTCGGCCATGTGTTCCAGGCTTACCTTTCTGGCCTCATCTCTCACCCTGTGAATGACTCCCTGAAGTACTCTGTGTGTTCATGCTGTTCCTGGCTCGGGAAGCCTCCTTCCTCTCTGCTGCCTTCCCACGACCCACATCCGCTGTCACCTCCTCCCTGGAGTGAACCCAACCCGCTCACCCTTGAGCCTCCCTCGGTCACCTCACCTCTGTGGCCCCGCAATACACTGTTCCTATCTCCATCTTTTCATTTTTCCATTCTGCTGCTATTTATCAAGGGCCTGCCAGGTTGCAAGTTTTGAAGATAAGACGGTGAGCCCAATCTACCTGGCGTTGGCCTCCGGGGACATTGTCTAGCATTTATCATACGCTATTGTAATTCTCTGTTCAGATCTATTGCTCCTACTGGTTAATTACCATCTTGAGGACAAGATTCATAGGTTATTTATCTCTGTATTCCAATTTATTTAGCGCAGATCTTCACACTAGCTAAGTGCTCCAGTCTAGTAAATTGAATGAGTCCATTTATGTGTTCAAAGCTGGCCCCTCGGGGATATATTTACTTTTAGTGGGGAGGGAGGGACCTCTGAGAGGCCTTCTTCAGCAATTAAATATTTCAAAAGAATGTACTGAGTGTCTACCACATATCAGGCATGAACTAGGTCGTGGATCTTCAACACTGGGCAAAACAGACCTCGTCCCTGCTCTCCCAGGTAGGGTTGCCAGACAAAAATGCAAACCACTCGGTTACATGTGATTTTCAGATAAGCAGTGAATAATTTTTTTAGCGTAAGTATGTCTCAAATATTGCATAGTACATACTTATACTAAAAATTTGCTTGTTGTTTATCTGAAATTCACATTTAACTGGTGCTCTGTATTTTATTTGCTAGATATGGCAATCTTACCCCGGGGCTCCAGACCAGCCTCCAGACTCCACCATCTGTCCCTCCAAGAGCCCAGCCTCATCCTGTGTTCTCAGTTAAGGATTCTGGCGTAGGGGAAAGATGGATGACAGAGGTGTCCAAGGGCCATGCATGTAGCTCCCTTCTGAGAAGAGAGGTCACAACGGTTCTCTGCACACAAGTTCCAGACCTTGGGCAGACGGTCCTGTTACTCTGGCCACTCCTGTTTGGTGAGGAAGTCAGGGTCTTATCTGGAGGTAATCACCAACAGGCTGGGCGTAAGGAAGCCCAGTGGCTTCTGTGGAGGCCTGGTCCTCTGGTCCTCCCTATTGGATGGTTCCAAATAAGTCAATGAGCTGCCTCTCAGTGAATTTGGAATGTGAGACGGAGAGAAGGAAAACTCACCAAGATGTAAAAACAATAGATGCAGAGGACGAGAGGAGGACAGAGATGCCAAAGAGACAGAGAGAGGTCAGCACTCATGCTTGGGGGGCCTGAAATTATGGCAAGATGGCTGCCGCTGGAGCACCCCATGAGGCCTGCCGAGATGCTTTCCTGATCTTCCTTTCTTCCCCCTCACGTCACTGGCTGTAACCCGAGTGAGTCTTATTAACCTGAAAAAGCCTATTTCATTAAAAAAACCATTAACTTTTAGTTAGGACACCTGCATTCAAATTCCAGTCTGTCATCACCTGACTGTGGGCAGCTGCCCCACTCTCTGGGCCTCATTCTCCTCAACAAAGAGAAGAAAGGTCCACAGGGATGTCTGAGGATCACCAGGATGATCATTAAAAGAGGGGGTACAGGGCGCCTGGGTGGCTCAGTTGGTTAAGCCACTGCCTTCAGCTCGGGTCATGATCCTGGAGTCCCGGAATCGAGTCCCGCATCGGGCTCCCTGTTCAGCGGGGAGCCTGCTTCGCCCTCTGACCCTCCCCCCTCTCATGCTCTCTCTCTCTATCTCATTCTCTCTCTCAAATAAATAAAATCTTTAAAAAAAAAAAAAGAGGGGGTACAGCACCAGGCTGGTTAGTCTTGAACCTCAGGGTACCCCAGAATCAGCTGGGAAACTCCCTCCCCCTCCACTTAGCAGGTCTGGGATGCAGCCCAGGAATCTGCGTTTTGAAACCAGTGTCCAGGGCATTTCTGATGCAGAGGTGTTGAGGAACACACTCCCTTTGGCTGACAGAATGGCTTCTAGACCAAAGCTCAAATTTTTCTTTCTGAGAAGGATTTTGGGAGGCAGGGAGTCTTGTTTTGAGTGTGTGTGTGTGTGTGTGTGTGTGTGTGATTACTATGGTGGTTGCTGGCTGGAATGTTGTAGGTTGGAGAGAAGGAGGAGGAGACTCACATTCTGTGAGATCTGACCTTGAGCCAGGCACACAATGAAATTAATTCTCCCACTGATCTGCAGGGTGGTATGGATGGCAGACTGGGATCCTGAGCTCAGGGAGGTTAAGCAGATTTAGCAAGGTGATAGAGATGTCACCTGGCATGACTGGGATTTGAATCTGGATCTGTTTGGCTCTGATTTCCGTGCTCTTCCCACCGTGGCTCACCATCCCCACGAAGCATCACAGGACAGCAACCATCAGCCCTTGCTTTCCCAGTGGGGCTCCGTTTTACATATTCTGTGCTGTTTCTCCCACATCCATTGACTATCCTGGGAAATCAGTGTTTCTGCCTGTAAACACCTCCCAGCCTGCATCTCATCCCCAGGGGCAGCAGGAGTCTGTTACTAGAACAGAGAGGAGAATACGGCCATTGCCAGGGTTGCTCAGAGGGTAACAGAGCCAGAGGGAGGGGTCCACAATGGAGGCGGAGAAGGAGGGGATTCAGGGGGGAATCAGCAAGGGGCAGCGAAGTGCAGAAAGATCTTACTTCCAGGGCACCCTGGAGCGTACAGGGAGGGAGAGCAGCGTCTGTCCTGCTTCTCAGTCAGGCTCCAGCCGTTCTTCCTGAGTGAGGCCGTTGTTCCCTTCTTCAGGGTCCAGTTTCTCTGCAGGAAGGTCTGAGCCAGACTTGGCTCTGCCTGGGCAGCCTGTGGGAAACCTTTCCATCTGGGAGATGGGGCCTCGAGAATGTTGCCCACGAGCCCCGGCTGCGCAGCGCCCCCCAGAAGGCCTGGCGCGCTGGGCTGGGGGTCTGTGAGAGCGGCAGTTACCGGGATGCCTCCTGAGCAGCACCCCCCTCCCCCCCCCCCCCCCCCACGGGGCTCTGGGCATGCTCCTTCCTCTCCTCTTCAGGCCCCTACCCACCTCCCTCCAACCACACACATGATATCCACTCCACTGTTGCTGCCCTATCGCCGTCTGATTCACAGGCCCCGTGTAAATGTTGCCAGACGTCCCAGCAGTGTCCCGTATGACACCAGGATCCAGTCCAAGATTACGTATGGAATGTCATTGTCACAGTTCCTTAGTCTTTCCTTGACTTTTGTGGCTTTTCCTCCTCAGCACAGTAGAGGCCCCCCTTGTATAGAATGTTCCCCAGTTTGGGTTCATCTGATGCTTCCTCATGATTAGATCGAGGTTCTGCTTTTTTGGCAAGAAAATCAGGAAGTCATACTGTATTTTTCATAGTATATTCTATCAGGTGGTTCATAATTTTGATTTGTTCCATTTTTGTGGTGTTAACTTTGCTTGATCATCACTGATTAACGTGATGTCTGCCAGTAATCCACAGTAATCCACTGTGGATTACTCTCCCCCCGCTTTTTTAAAAGATTTTATGTATTTATTTGAGAGAGAGGGAGAGAGAGAGAAAGAGCATGAGCAGTAGGGAGAGGCAGAGGGAGAAGGAGAGGGAGAAGCAGACTCCTCGCTGAGCAGGGAGCCCCAAGTGGGGCTTGTTCCCAGAACCCCGGGATCAGGATCGGAGCAGAAGGCAGATGCTTAACCAAGTGAGCCACCCACTCTTTTCCCTCTTCGTAATTAATATATATTTTGTTGAAAGGTACTTTGAGGCTATGTAAATATCCTGTTCCTCATCAAACTTCTACCAATTAGTTTTAGCCCTCATTCATGCTTCCTGGCTGAATTATTGATTCCTGTGGCTGCCAAATAGTGATTTTTCTAGTTCAATCATGCCCTCTACATTCATTAGCTGTCGTTCTGCTGTTAGGAAAAATTTTTCTCACTTCCCCATTTATTCATTAATTTATTTCTATCAATATGGACTCATGACTTCCTCTTTAGTCAATGAATTATAATTGTGTTACTATCATTATTAATTATTATTATAATCTTTTATAATCTTTTTCTTCTCCATGGAACGTGGTTAGCCTGAGACAAGCGGGCAGTGGTGGGGGTAAGTGGGCCTTCTGGTCAGCTCCCGTATTCTTTTGTCATGTCTCCGTCATTCTTTGAGCGCTTTTTGTTCCTTCTGGCACAACAAAGCATTCCAGACTCATCATGTTCTTTGCTCTAGCCCCGCCTGGTATCAGCCATTTCTCCAAGGACCTCTGCTCTCTTACTGGTATTTAGATACAAGGATATGGGCTCTAGGTGTGCTCATGGTTCTTGAGATGTCGCTGCTTCCAGGCCCTTCCATGGTCACAGCTGGGAATATACGTACGTATGTACGTACATACGTACACGTGTATGTGTGTATGTATGTGCATTTGTACAAATAAGTAACACATGCAACGTTTACATCTAGATGTATTTCTACATCTATTTATATATACTGAAAACTGTGAGTTCTTTTTTATTAAAAGATTTATTTGAGAGAGAGGGAGAGAGTGCACACGTGCACACATGAGTGGGGTAGAGGGAGAGAATCCCAAGCTGACTCCCCACTCAGCACAGAACCCGCTGCGGGGCTCCATCTCATGACCCAGGAAATCATAACCTGGGCCAAAACTAAGAGTCTGATGTTTGGCTGACTGAGCCACCCAGGAGCCCCTGAAAACCATGAGTTCTTATTGTTACGTCCCATTTCAGTCTGGCACCAGACAGTTCAGGCCCACTCACCCTGCAATGGGTAGAGCCCCCTCCCCACGCTGCTTGGGCTCTGATACCCCACGCCAGGCCGCTATTTTCCCTCTTGCCCCTGCTGCCCCTGGGCGTCGGACACCCTCCTCATCTCTCTACACTTCCAACACCGTGCTCCGGCTTCCCAGAAATCCCCCTGCCCTGCCCTGCCCTGCCCTGCCAGGCTCTGCCTACTGGTGCTCCTACTGAATTATTCAGGGAGGAAGTCAGCAATGGGGGCAGGCTGAGAGGAAGACAAAGTGAAGCAGTTACTTTGTTATTGATTTATCTTTTAATTCATTGTTTACAGCTTAGTTTTGCTTTGTGGTCCAATCTGAGAATCTTTTGCTTTTAATGCATGAATTTGTGCTTTTTTAATTTATTCATATGATAGGTGTGTTTGGTCCTAGTTTTATCTTCTTCATGCTGTCCTTCCATCTTACAATATTTTATCATTCATATTTTGCTATGTGATCTGTGTTTCTTTTTTCTCTTTTATGTGTAGTACTTCTGATAACATAAAAGATTCATAGTTTGGTTATGGTCCTATTGATTATCTTTATAACCATAACTTCAAATGATGTACTCAATTCTGTATTATGTAGAGTTGATTCCCCCTACTAGCAATAATTAAAATAGTGTATTTCTACTTTCTCCCTTTCTCTTGACCATCTGATTTTCATGGATTATGGACTTGTTACTTCCTCTAGTAATTTCCTTTATACTTTTGTTACTTGCTTTAGCGGGTTAAAAATAGTTTTTGATACTCCAACTACAAAAGTTGCTCACATCAGCTTATTTATATTAACTCCTGTTTGCTTTTCTATCCCCTCATCCCCATGCTGATCTTTGGTTACGTACTCATAGTTCTTAACACTTACCTTCTGCCCTATAATCATAATTCCTGCAACAACTTTAGCTTTTTTTCTTGCACTGAAATGCACAGCTAATCCTTTTACCTCATTTTCTCTGTTTATCTCTTGGCTGGCTAGAGTTTATGTCTAATAGTGTTTTTGAAAAGGGTTCATAGGAATGAAATTCCCTGAATTTGGCATGCTGGAAATATTTGTCTGTTGCCTTTAGCCTGGTAAAATAGTTTGATTTAGTACAAAGTATTTGGGTCTCACTTTTCTTCTCCCAGAGGACTTTAGAGATTTCTTCACTGTCTTTTGGTGGTGTAGTCTGGAGGCAACCTGAATAGTTTTTTCCCCTCAGTAAATGTGTTGATAGTTTTGCCTGAATGCCCAATGACCCTTTCTTTATCTTCGAAGATAAGGAATTTTATTAGGCCAGTTCTCAGCATTGGTCTTTTTTAATTTAACTTAATTTTATTTATTTATTTGAGAGAAGAGAGAGAGAGAGTGAACGAGCAGGAGCAGGGGGTGAGGGCAGAGGGAGAGGGAGAAGCAGGCTCCCAGCTGAGCAGGGAGCCCAATTTAGGGCTCAGTCCCAGGACCCCGAGATTATGAGCTGAGCTGAAGGCAGCCGCTTAACCAACTGAGCCACCCAGGCGCCCCAGCATTGATCTTTTTGAATCACTTTTTCCTTTCAACCTATAGATTAAAGTTTTCTACTTTTAATTTTAATTTTTAACTGTGGTAAAATACCCACAACATAGAATTTACCATAGAAACCACTTTCGCTCTACAGTTCACTGGTTTGAAGTATTTTCACTGGTAGTTGTGCAACCAATGTCCAGAACTTGTTCATCTTGCAAAACTGAAACTCTATACCCACTAAACAGCTCCTGGTTTCCCCCTCCCCCCAGCCAGATTCCAGTTTTCTTCTCTTTTTAAGGATCGCTGTCTTCAATTATGTTTTCCTTTTGTGGAGCAGAAAGTATACATATGGCAGATCTGGTTACAAACAAGGTGTTCTTGATTTTGCTCTTCTGAGTATATCATGTCCCTTAGAGAAGTACGTTGTCAGCTCTGCCCATGAGCTGTCACTATGGGACACACTGTGTCAGCATCCTCCCTCGATCTGATTCTAGTCAAGTGCCAGCTATCATTGCAGTGGCTCATTATTTTACTGATCTGATCTAATTAACCACTGCCATTCCCTTTGGCCCAGTGTAGAAAGTGTGAATGGAAGGCAGGAGGGATGAATTTTTATTAAGGGCACCAGAAAATGGCTTTAATAGAATGACTCAGGCTTTGACTATTTTCGGGATGACAAGTCCTGGTTCTTTGGAGGTTGATTTAATTTTTGGAAACGCTAAAATGTCACTAGGCACTGTATGTGAAGGATTAGGCCAGAACCGGAGTGGCATTTGCAGTAGAAGGAGGCCCAGCACGTGGGGCGGTGGCTCAGTGTGAATAAAAGGGCTTGTTAGAGGCTGTATCCTCAGGGCAGGCTGTGACTGGCCGAGGGCCTGGGTCAGGACACCCAGGGCCTCTTGGCTTTCTAGGTAGGGCTTTACTCTCCATCTCCTCCAGGACCCACCCCACAGAACACAGACACACAGCGAGTTGGATGCTTCAGTTTAATCATGCTGGGCTGCAAGCATGTTTAAGGCTTTGAGTCCAGGGACCCCATTCTTTTCAGCTTCTCAGACTGCAACTACATTGAGTTTTGCATCCAAGTTTTTCATATTTTCGTCCCGTTTGGCTCTACCTAGAAGAAAGCAGAGGTGAGAATGAGGTTCATGGGCTCCAGGCACCAGCCCCACCCTGTCCATCCCCCTCAACTCCGTCTTCTGCTTTCCAACCTCACCCAACCCCTGGAGGGCCTTGCACAGAAGTTGGAGGGATGGAGGGAGGTTAGATTCATAGATTCACCAAAGGCTGAGGGACATGCCCCTTCCCCACCTGGGCAGGCTCTGCAGGGAGAAGGCTGGGGCTTAGACCGCAGGGGCAATCTAGTATCAGGCAACCATGTGGTTTGAGTGTGGATGAGAAATTGGAGACATTTAAAGGCACAAATGGAGACATTTGAAGGAGGAAAGGTTCAAGGGGAGGGGAGGGGCTGTGGTGGTTGTAGGTGTCCTGTGTGGGGTGGAGTCAGGTGTTCCTGCCCACCTCCTGCCCCTGGATGATGGATGGTGAGTATTCCTGTTCCCACAAGGCTTTGCCTTGGGATGCACTCACCTTCATAAAGATGTCTTCTAAACTGAAGTCTTTTAGGCATTGCTTTCTTTGCTCTTTCTAAGCCATGTCCTGTGACCAAGAGACTTTTGTTTGTCAGGGATTCTAATTTTGGAGCAGAACAATCACAGTAGCAGAAAAGTCACATCACTTTCAAGAAAACTCCCACCTCCCCCTCCCACCCCTCACCAGACATTGTCCCGATACAAATTCCTCAAGTGAAGAAGTTTTGCTGAGGGGCCCAGCTTCTTTCTTATAGGAAGGCCCTCTTATAGGAGGGTCAGGAAAGAAACCACGCAGGCAGCAAAATCCTCCATGGCAGAAGCTCCGTGTGTGGGTGCGGTGTGCACCCCCGTTTGTGCCTTCGTGCTCAGGTGAATGAATATGTGTTTCTCCCTGGGCTCGTCTCTGTGGGTGGAAGCGTCATGGAGGCCTGCCTGCCTTGTCTGGGTTGTTATCTGGCATAGAGACAGAGACTTACTCAGTGGGTTTAGCTCTTCTGTACTTGGGGCGGCACCATGTGGCTCCTGGGCTGGCTCTTGGGGTGAAGCAGGTTTTGCAGCAGAGGTAGTCCCTTCCGGTTCAGCTACAAATGCACCAATTGGTTGATTTTAGCAAAGTCAAAGTGTTTTTTATTTTTGGAACGAGTGGCAGGGCCCTGGGTTACCTAATATGTGCTGGGTGCCAGGACCCAGAAGTGATAAGATTTCTACACACGAGTGCCTGTTATGGACGGAATGTTCTCCCCCTCCAAATTCATATATTGAAATCCTAACCCCTCGATATGATGGTCCTAGGGTGTGGGGCCTGGGAGGTGATGAGGTCATGAAGGTGGAGCGCTCATGAATGGGGTTAGTGCCCTTATAAAAGAGACTCCACGGCTCTTTCTGCCATGTGAGGATATAATGAAAAGTTAGCAGTCTGTCACCAGGAAGAGGGTCCTTACTAGAACTCAAGATGCTGGCACCTTGATCTTGGACCTCCAGCCTCCAGAACTGTGAGAAATAAATTTCTGTTGTTTAAGCTATCCAGTCTATGGTGATTTGTTGTACAGCCCAGATGGACTAAGACAGTGCCTCTTGGAAGGTGGGCAGGGTTGGGCACTTCTAATGGGTAGGGTTGGGGAGGGATTTGGGCTAGGATATTTAGGGGGAATCAGAGAGCATGTCAGAGAGAAGCTGGGTCTTGAAGGGCAGGATTTTGGCAGGAGGGATATTCTAAAGGAGCTTCTTTGGGGGTAGGAAGTCAGTCAGCCAGAACTCAGGGCAAGGAATGTATGGGACAGGTGTGGGGAATGCAAACCAGTTCAATTTAGCTGATGTGGGCGGTACATGAAGGGGAAGCATGGAAAACAGGGTTAGAAATGATGTCTGAGGCTGAATAGTGGGCACCTTGCTAAGGAGTCGGGAGTGTGCGGGTGAAGGTATTAATACCACATGGGAAATTTCCCTTATCATTTAACCTCATCTTTTTCTCCCTTTTATTCACAACTTTCCCATTCTTGCTATTGATTTTGCCTGCCTGGGTTGTTCCATTTCATCCTTAGGCTTGTCCCACCCCAATCCGTGCTCCACCCATTATCACCAAGAGCAGGACACAATCCCGCCCCCTCATTCCTCTCCCAGTCTCTACCCCCATCCCCTGCTGTCAGCCTCTCCCCTTGAAGGCAGGGACAGGAGGGAGGGAAGGACTCACTGGCCGCAGCCCCCGGGGTGGGATCAGAGGACGCACTTTCTGCAGCAGAAGAAAGAGGCGACAGTGAGGACTGAACCTGACCCCTGTGAGCCCTCCTACCTCCCACTCCTTAGCCTCAGCTCTCAGGGGCGTTTGTGGACACAGGGAGACCCATTTCCCTATTGGTTAAATGTGCCCTTCTGCCTCCTTGGTAGATCCACCAGGGCCGTCTGTCTGGTGTTTAACCCCTCCTACAGCTGTTTGAAGCAGGTTCTCCTGGGAGAGTGTAACATTCTCTGAGAACTGCCCTCCCCGACATTACCCCTGGCCTGTGAGGGTGTCCTGAGATCCCTGCTGGGGAACCAGCTGTGGTTGGAGGGGCTCAGGCTCTTTTGTGGCAGAAGGGGACAGTGCCCGGGCCATGGGCCATGCCTGAATGATTTCTGGGATTGGATCCCAGCCCTCATTCTCTTTATTCTTTCAACACGATGTTTAGCTCTCTGCTAAGTGAAAGGGATTCAGTGATGAGGAAGTGGAAAGACCCCGCCCTGACCCAGCGTCCATTCCAGTACATAATTCTCAAGTCATGGTGTGATGGTGCTGGAAGGGCAAGTCCAGCGTGGTGTGATAAGGGGTCTAATTTTTCCTCCATGTTCTTTTTTGAAGAATTGATATCTAAACTGAGATTTGACAGATGAGAAAGCGTTGGACAGGTGACATTCAGGGTTGGCTGGGGGAAGGGGACAGGGAGAGGGAAAGAGTTCCAGGCAGAGGGAAGAGCAAGAAGGAAGGTCCCAGTGTTCATGGAGCAGCAGGGCTGTCCTGGCCTGAATAGTGCCTTTTTGGCTCTTTTCAGGAAGAGGCATCCTGAGAGACAAGGCCACTGGCAGGCCACTCCACTTAGCAAGTGGAGTGTGGGCTAAATTTTAGCCTCCACTACTCCCTGCCTGGCACCCTTGTGCTGGGGACAACTTGCCCAGCTATATTCGGTGGCCCAGAAGCCCTGCAAGAAGGCCAATGTGGTTAGAGCATAGTGGGTAAAGGATGGTGTGTGAGGGGATGAGCCGGGAGACCAGGCACGGCCAGGGGATTCCTGCTCCCCGACCAATGGGGTAAAGAGGCTACATGTGGAGAACTGGGGGGAGGAGTTACTTGCAGAGGCAGGAGGAACCAGGACAGCACTGGGAGAGAAAGAGAGGAATGAAGAGTGGAGATAAGCCTGGGACTGTCAGGGTTTGGGTGGGGTGCAGGGGGAGGGCCATACTCACTGGCATAGACCAAGGCTCCAGCCAGAGCTGCCAGGAAGAGGAGAGCCGAGAATCTCATGCTGTGGGATGAGAAGTGAGTATAACCACAGAATCCTCAGAGGGTCCGGGAATACCAGTGCTGATACTGCTGGGCCCTTTTAAGGATACCAAGGGCCAATGGGAATCAAGTTTGGAGGGGTGTGACTTCCGTGTCCTCCTCCTCTTCTTCCCGAAACTGTCACTTGCTAAGTCAACAAGGGCTAGCTGGGGCTGGCTGATGCCTGGCATCCTTGCTGGGAGGTCCTTTCCTGACTGACTTCCAGCCATCCCTTTCCTCCCTCTTTTCTTCTTCATCCCACTCGCCCTATGGTTTCAACCTCTGGGATCTCAGGGACCAGAGGCAGAACAAGTTTTGTTTGGGGAGATTCTGGAATGTGTCTGTTGAGGGTATTGGTAGGACTGGCATCACCCCAGGAGGAGGTTGGGGGTTTGGAAGATCATGTTGTCTACCCTTTGCCTTGATCTGCACAGGACTTAGTGCAGAGGCTTGAAGGTTTCCCCACACTAAGTGAGGTTCCTTCCCTGGGAGGCCACACTCAGAACATTTGGGGACTGAGTTCATGGCTCCTTTCTCCTCTTGAGGGGATGGCTTTGGAGGCATGAATGACTTCTCTCGAGTTGTCTCCTGCTCTTGAAGTTATTATCTATCCCCTAGGAGGAACTCCCCAAACTCCAAATGGGCCCCTGTCAATGTCTATCTTCAGGATAGATGGGAGCCCACATTTCTGAGAGGATCTTCTGATTACAGGACCATGGTGGTTCACTGAAGTTGGAACTTGGTTCTCCCTTCAAGTAGGGGAGCTGATCCATGGTGTCAACAATCAAGAAAAGCAGATAATTCTCTTTGACTTGGGATTTCTTCCTTCCTTGAGCTGGGATTCAAAAGGCCCAGACCTTGAGTTCTGGGTTTGTCATATACATAGGGCGGTACACTGTTATATACTGAAAGACTTTCGCGTTTTCCTTTGTCATCTAGGAGTTATGGCTCCTATGTAGAGGACAGTGATGGAGATTGAGTAAGATAATACACGGCAAAGCATTTTTTAGACAATAAATTTCTGTGCAGATGTGTGGGATACTTGTAGTTTGCAGAGGGCTCATCTTTCTGGGTAGGTTTGGCTCAGGCTGGTGCTAAATGCTAAATAGAATGGAATCATGGAGAAACAGGAGCCATTTGAGGGGGCTGGTGAGTAGAGAATAGGGTCCTGGATACCAGTTTGTGATTCTCCATTTGCTCGGTGTTGGCTTTCACCAGGCCCCAGGTTGTTCTCCAGGCTTTTCTGCCTCAAGGCTACTCTGGAGATTGGTGTGGAAAGGGGGTATCAGGAAGTTTATAACATGACGGTGCTTGGCTGCCTGGGTTCAGAGCATTAGTCTCCTCATTAGATAAAGGAAGAGAAAACTGATCAGGTGGGACATTACAAGCATGAGGAGTGGGTCCTTTTGGGCTATCCTTAACCCACATTTCACCCATCCTTAACCTCCAGGTAAGATGACCGTCACATTCAGGAAGCTGATCTGCTCCAGACATGGTGAGTGGGAACAGGGTTAAATTAACTGCTCGCCCACTACCTCCCTGTGTGATTTGATATTTAAGATTTATATGGCATCTAATGGTGGCCAGTAGATGAAGAAGAGGGATGCATTGAATTAATGGAGGAATAGGACTTGGCATTGACTGCCCGCCTAAGGGTCCAGGCCTGGGAGCCTTGAAGATGGTGGTGGCCTTAACTTGATGGGGAGATCTTGAAGGTCAGGAGAGAGTTTTGACTACATCAGTGCCCTGGGATGTGTGTGCATGTGTGTGTGTGTCCGTGTATACACCATAGTAGGAGAGGCTCTGACTCTAGATCCCAGTCTCCATGAGCACATCAAAAAATCCAGCAGGAGCAAACCATGATATTTACACAAGTTTTCTAAGAGGAAATTAGAACTTTGGCATCAACACTAGAGCTGTCACAGAGCAGGGTCTTTCCAAATGTCACTGCTCAGCCCTTTTCTTCTCCTAATCCTCCCCTTGGCCTCATGAATTAAAGAGGCAGGTATTGACATAAATGGGAGTGAGACATTTGTTATAGAAAAAAATTTTTTTAACTTATTTGTTCGACAGAGAGTGAGCAGAGGTAGGGGGAGCGGCAGGCAGAGGCAGAGGGAGAAGCAGGCTCCCCACTGAGCAGGGAGCCCAATGTGGGACTCGATCCCCGGACTCCAGGATCACGACCTGAGCAGAAGGCAGATGCTTTAATGACTGAGTTTGTAACAGGGCCCAGGTGAAATATTACCCCAAATTATAGGGCCTGGAAAAGAATTGGATACAGATATTAAAGAAAAGAGATACACCTCATGTATCTAGGTGAAGAGCTGTCTTCTGTGATTTCTTGTCTCCTAGGGTATCTGACCGCCACGATGACCCTGTCAGTTGCCCATGTGTCTTTTCTCATGTTCTGGTTATTCTCTATTCATCGTTCTTTGCTCCCCTCCCTGCCTCAGATTTATTCTCTGCCCATCTCTGCACTGGACTGGAAGGATGACCTTTGTTGGGTACATCAACTGGGCTCTCTTGTCCTCTAGTGTCTACTTGAGTTTGGCCAATGGGAGACACCAGTGGGAGGTCAGAATGGGAAGAGAGAGAGGTCGAGGCATTTGTTCCTTCTGTTCTCCCCCTGCTTTCGCAAGTGTAGCAGGTAGGTGCCTTGGTAGGTAGACTTCTAAGATGGTTCCCAAAGATCCTCACCTCCTGGTATTCATTCCCTTGTGTAACACTCTCTGCCAAGCATGGACTGGACCTAGTGATTCGCTTCTGACAAATAGAAAATGGCAAAAGTTATAGGATGTCATTTCTGAGATTAGGTTATAAAAGACCATGACCTCTGTCTTGCTTATACATGCGCACACACACACACACACACTCTCTCTCTCTCCCTCTGGGTCTTCTGAGCTTTTTCACCCTGATGAAGTGAGCTGCCATGGCATGAGCTGCTCTGTGGAGAGGCCCACGTGGCAAGCATAGCCTGCAGCCAGGGAGAAACAAAGGCCCTCAGTCCAACAGTCTATGAGAAACTAAATCTTACCAACAATCATGTGATTGAGTCTGGAAGAGGATCCTTCTGTAGTTGAGTCTTGAGGTGACTGCAGTCTTGATGATATCTTCATCGTGCCTTGTCAGAGACTCTGAGCAGAGGACCAGCTAAGCTACAGTTAGACTCCTGGTCCACAGCAATTGTGAGGTAAGAAGTGATGTTATTTGAAGCTGTTAGGTTTTGGAATAATTTGTTATGAAGCCACAGATAATTAGTGCAACATGGAGTAGCAATGGCTGTGTTCTTCCATGACAGTAGCTTCTGCCTGGTGGAACTGGTTCCACAGCTCCATCTCCTAACTGGTGTCAGGGAATGCCATTTCCTCGCCCTGCTGCTTCACTGCTAGGAATGGTAATGCCTTTCTGCTGTCATGAGTACTTACTTGCACCTCTGTAAATATTTTTTTTCATTAAAAAGTCTCTTAAAAAGGCCTTTCTGAGTGTGCCATCTGTTTTCCGCCAGGACCCTGAGTGATACACCCCACCCTGTCTGACCCATGCTGAATGTCTTTTCCTTGTTCTCCTCCTCCTGGGTGTTAAACCCCATCCTGGGGTTAGAGGGTTGGCAGACACTCCAAAGGAGGAAGTGACACAGCCTCTTGAGGTAGATAGCTCCCATATTTAAGACACAGACATAGGCTGTATTTACGAGGGGTATATTACCCTGACTGCTGTGGTTCACGTGGCTGGTCTTCTCTGCCAAGCTCTTATGCGCTTGCCCAAACTGCCATACTCCCCTGATGCCCCTGATCATTCATCTTACCAATGGGGGAGGTATGAAGACAAAGCAATAGAGTGGAATTTTTTTAAAGACTCTTTCTTATTCTACTTATTTAACAAACATGCAGCATGTAATATGTGCCAAGCAAGCACTGTTCTCAGAGCTTTATAAATTTTAATCTCATTTAATCCTCAGAACCAACCAATGAGATAGATACTATTAATGCTCTCACTTTACAGATGATGAAACTAAGGCAAAGGCAGGGTAAGGGAATGGCCCATGATCACACAGCTGGTATGGGGCATAGCTGGTTTCAAACATGGGCTTTTTGTCTCCAGAATCTGTGCTATCAGCCACAAGTCCATGCTTGAATATTAAAATCTATTTTATATTAAACATTAGGCCTCCATAACATTAAGTTTCTCTAGTCTTAACTAATCAGTACCTGTGTTAATCAGGGTTCTCTAGGGAAAACAGAGCTAATTGTGTGTGTATATGTATTTATTTATTATTTTAAGGAATTGGCTAATATGATTATGGAGGCTGGCAAGTCCAACATCTGTAGTTCATGTCTGAAGGCTGTCTGCTGGCAGAATTCCCTCTTGCTCAGGGAAGGTCAGCCTTTTGTTCTAGCCAGGCTTCAACTGATTACATGAGGCCCACCCATATTCTGAAGGGCAATCTGCTTAACTCAAGGTCCACTGATTTAAATATTAATCTCATCCAAACCCTCCTCCCTGAAACGTCTGGAATAATGTTTGACCATATATCTGAGCACTGTGGCCCAGTCAAGTTGACACATAAAATGAACCATTACAATATCCTTCAACATTTTGATTTTGGAAGGTTTAGTGAGCATCAGGTAGGGCCTAGAGGGAAAAAAATACATGTCATGTGCAACTTCAGGAAGCTTTTTCCAGACCTTAATGTGAAGGACTCTTTTTTTTTTTTTCCCCCTGTTCCTGGTTTCACAGGTGAAGTGGTGAGCTCCAGGGAGCCACAGAATAAGTCCATAAAGAACAAAGAGCCAGCCCTGTTGCCTATGGTCTAAGCAAAAAGAATTCCCATGGCTCCCATGTGATCCAGCTACTTCCCTTGGCAATGACCAGATAGGGATTGAAGTGAAAGGCCAGGGTTAAGGGTCGCAAATTTCAATGACTACAGGAGTCAGGCAGGTAACATAAATGAGCCAGGCAGGCCAGATGTAAGGCAGACAGCAGTGCAATGATAAATGGTGTGTCCCTCTACCTTAGGGCTAGGGAATCAGGAGGAAGTGATAGAGCTGGAACAAAATGGGGTGTGCCTGTGCTTTCTAAAATGGTCAGCTGCCCCTCCCTGGAGCTGATTGTTGCCAGACATTCAACCTCTTCAAGGGAAACTGGAGATCTGGATTTTCATGTGAAATCTCCTGATTTTATTTATTTCTTTTTCTTCTTCTTTTTTTAATGTAGTATTTTTACTTCTTATTTTGAAATAACTTCAGACTTACAGGGAATTTGCAAAAATAGTACAGAGTCTTCACATACTCTTCCTAGGTCCACTGGGGACTGGAGTCCCCAAATGTTAACATTTAATCATGCTTGCTTTATCAATCTTTGTGTCTCTTTCTCGTGTTTTCCTGAACTTTTTGAGAATCGGAGCTGAATTTTTAGTAGACCTGACAGAAGACCCCTTCAGAGCTAAGTGTTCACTTCATGACTGTTTCCATGATGGCAGATTCTGCTCTTGTGGGCTAATTTTATCTTTGGAAACAACAGTTAATTGACCAGCCAGGATTTGGTGGAGTTTTCTTTTTCTGCAAAGAGTGCTTCCAAATATGTCAAATCTCCCTTTCCCATTTTTTAGTGACATATTGAGCAGATTCCACATTTTTTAGTGTCTTTCGGTTATTAAGAGTCCTTCCAGTTTAAAACTTTACCTCCTTTTTTCCGCCCCAGCAGACACTTAACTGGAGAGACATGAAAGGGGAAGGGGTCCAGTTCTGAATCTCAGGGAGGTGGGACAGGGCAGGCAGAGATCTTCTGAGGAAACTGGTCACTGTTAATAGAGGGCGAAGTCCTCATTTTCTGGCTTGGTCTCCATTCATCTGCTCCTCTGAGGACTTCCACTGATGCAAGGTATGATGGTCTCCAGGTGGAGGGTGCTCAGCTTCACCCCGGCTCTTGTCATTGCTGAGGAACCCCTCAACAAATGGCAGTTCCCTTGGGCCCTGCCCGTGGCCCATAGCACATTGCTCTCACCAGGTGCTGCCTCCTTTCTTCTGGCTGGAACCCCCCCGGGCAGACTCTTGGCCCTTGACCACTCTTCTAAATGCATTCATGAGAGCAAAGGGAAATTTCAAGTTCTCTTCCTCGCCCTCCAAAGGCTTCGGGAGACTGAGGTGGGAGTGTCTTCTTGCATCTCTTCTATGGCCTACCATGGAAAACTTCCTGCCTCTAGAAGTTTCAGATGACAAGCAGGCACATTTCGTTGTTCACTCTGCCCTGTGGTAGAAATTGCCACAGGGACACCAACATTCATTCTGATCATCTTCCTACTGGACATTTCCCAACCTTTGCAGTTAAGTGTGGCTGTGAGACCGAGTTCTTGCCAACGATGTGTATCACTTGCTAGTGTAGCCCAGACAAACCTCCAAGCAATCTGTTGCATGCTCCTTCCACTCTTCTGCAGTTGCAATGGTGATGAAGATGACAGGTATTGAAGATGACAGGTATTGGAAGATGGCAGAACAATTGCCAGGCTGAATCCCTAAATAATTACATGGAGAAGACTGACTACTGCCCCATTCCCTCAAATCTGATACATGAGAAAGATACAAATTTCTACTGTGTTTGAGCCACT
This sequence comes from Phoca vitulina, assembly GCF_004348235.1. Lineage (NCBI taxonomy): Eukaryota > Metazoa > Chordata > Mammalia > Carnivora > Phocidae > Phoca > Phoca vitulina. The sequence goes on along the minus strand of NW_022589726.1, from coordinate 16,829,495 downwards.
ATACTTTGGGTTATTGTTTATAGTAGTGTAGCCTTCCCTAACTAATATATTCTTGCTACCTGGGGACACAAGCTCTCCCCAAAGCTGTCCTACTGTGATCCAGTCTGGGAAGCTCCAGGTCAGTCTAGAGCGAGCATCCATCCATAAAGGGTGATACCAGTCTCCTCTTAACTAGAACCTGCTGTCTATGAGTGATTCCCACAGCCCCTTACTTGACTTGAAGGATGGTGGGGGCATCTCCCTCCCTTCTTTCATGGGGGCATTCAAGAAAAAGCTCTTTGATAGGAGCACTGAATTCCCCACAGAGCCAGTGACCCTGATGATTCCATTTTTCTCCTATCCGCAGGGCAGGGAATGCTAGTCCTGGGGCTGATTGGGGTTGGGTGGCTTTTCCAACTCTTGATAAGTCCCAGGGTGGTGCAATGCTTCAGGTGTCAGAAGTTCTCCATGGAATGTAGGGTATTAGTGGCCTGTGGTTTCCAGCTGTGCACCCTAGTGCCAATTCCACGGCTGTGGAAAAAGTCTCACTCAACGGCACACCTGGGTGGCTCAGTCGGTTAAGCGTCTGCCTTTGGCTCAGGTCATGATCCCAGGGTCCTGGGATCGAGGCCCGTATCAGGCTCCTTGCTCAGCGGGGAGCCTGCTTCTCCCTCTGCCTGCCTCTCTCACTCTCTCATTCTCTCTGACAAATAAATAAATAAAATGTTTTAAAAAAAGTCTCACTCCACATTCTGATGCATAACAAAATGTCATTGGGCAGGGAAAGCAAGGAATAAGAGGGCAACCAGTTGGGAATTGAGGCTCAACCCCTGCAGACATGGGTGAGGGGGTGGGTAAGAACTTTCTGGGGCCTGTGCTCTCTGAAAAGGCTCGGTCTGGAAGCTGTGGTTCAGGGTGAAGGACCAGGGTGCTCACTGATGCCTCATGGGGGGCTCGCCCATCCTGTGGGCACCTGACTATGCTTTTCACGTCACCTCTCTTTAAGGAAAACACACACATACTCTAAGTCTGATGCTTTCAGTTTAATAATTTTTTTTTAATGTAATTAATTATTTATTATTTATTTTTTTATTTTTTAGGTTTTATGCTACTGTCTTAAAGCCTGTTGCTTCTGGGCATTGTTTCTTAGTTTCTCATTACAGTTTTGGCCCCAGGTTGGGTTTATCCTTAATATCATGGATGACATCATATAGGATAGCTATAGAAAAATGAGAAAAGGAGGTGGAAAGACAGAGGGAGAGAGAGTTGAGGATGGAGAGGGAAGAGTGGGGGGAAGAGAATATGAATGCTTCCCAGGCACCAGTCCCACCCTGTCCATCCCCCTCAACTCCATCTTCTACTTTCCAACTTCACCCAGTCCCTAGAGGGCCTTGCACAGAAGTTGGAGGGATGGAGGTTAGATTTCCCAGAGGCTGAAGGACCTGCCCCTTTCCCATCTAGGCAGGGTCTGCAGTGGGAAGGCTTAGACCCCTGGGCCATCTGGTATCAGGCAACGATGGTGGTTTGAATGTGGGTGAGAAATTGGAGACATTTGAGGGAACAGCAGGAGGGAAGTGAGGGTGGGACATGATGAAAACTTGTGAACAACTCCTCCCCCCCATGTCCTCTTCCTCCTGCTATTCAAGACAAACTTTCCTATCTTTCGGGTTCACCCGCTCCACTTCCAGACAGGGATGCCCTTTTCCTCCCCTAGGCTATGTCTTGCTCCAGCACACGATTGGTTTTCTCTTTCAGAAAGTCTCTCCTGTCCCTGGCTCCTAGAGGTCGGTATCCCAGCCCCCCTTCCCCGGGATCCCTCTTCTACTTGTCTTCTTTCCTGCACTCACACCCTGGCATTAACCCTCCCACCCAGGGCTGGGGTGGGGAGGAGAGAGGAAGGACTCATGGTTCACCGATCCCGGGACAGAGGCAGCCTCTGGGTCATTGGCAAGGGAGGGCAGAGTGGCCTTGTCAAGTTGGGGTCAGTGGGTAAGCCAGATCCAACAGGGGCTGCCTGAAGCTCCCAGACCTCTAATCACAGGAGGGTGGGTGTGGACAAATGGGAGAGAAACGTCTGCCACACTGGGTCCACCAGAAAGGCTTTGTAATATCTAAACCAAAGCCCTCTCTCTGTTATCCTCCCCATGGACCTAGGCGACTCCTAACAGCCCTATGAGAACGGAAGCATTTTCTGACTTTCTTCCATACCTTGTTAGATGCCCGAGTTTCATAATTAAGATGGAAGGGGCATGATCTGGTTGTAGTGATGGGACAGGGCGGGTTCTGATTATTGCATGACGTGAGGCCCCCAGCCCTCCATTCCTTCATTCTTTCCACACCAGGAATGAGGCACATACCAAGCACCAGATATTGTGTTAGAAGTTGAGGATATAGCTTCAAGGAAGCTAGTCTTTGCTTGGGGAAGCTGACAGTCTGTGGGGGATTTGGAGGAATTAACATAATTACGTGAACAATGATTCCATTACAGGGTGATGGTGGTAGGAAGGACGCATACAGGAGGCAGTGAGATGGATAGTAGGGACCGAGACTGTTCTGGGGCTTCAGTAAGGTCAGTAAGGCTGCTCTGAGGAAATCAGTCCATTGCTGTGGAGAGGTGAAGGGGCAAGCATTTGAAGATCCGATAGGAGGGGGTTGATGGCTGGGGGGTGGGTGGGTGGTAAAAGAATGGGGTGGGGGATGGGCAGGCAGCTGTGTAAGAGTCCGGGCATGTGGGAAATGTCGGCTCATTGGGGGAGAAAAGGAATGCCCTAGTGGCTGGAGCAGATGGGGCAAACCAGAGACCAGGCTGTGGAGCCAGGTGGGCACCAGAGGATGCCTGGCTTCCTTTGCTCAGTGGGCACGGGCCCTTGTGTGGAGAACCTGGTGGGAGGCAGGAGAGGGCTACAGAGACACTCGGGAGAACTGCCTCTGTGGAGGAGGGGAAGGGAGGAATGAGGGCAGGGCCCGTCTTATGGGGGCTGTAAGGATGGGTGCAGGGGAAGGGCCATATTCAAGGGCACAGACCAGGGCCCTAGCCAGAGCTGCCAGGAAGAGAAGCCGTGAACCTCAGGCTTCCATGTGCCGGAGTAGGTACACCACAGAATCCTCAGAAGTCCTGGCATGAGTGGGAGGAGACATCACACCCTGGAAGAGAAAGCATGTCCCTCCCAGTCCACAGGGTTGGGGGTGGAGTTCTCTTCCACCGTTTCGTAGCTGACTGATTTGGGGCACGTCTCGTGGTCTCTGACTCTGTCTCAGCTGTGTGCAGAATCATCCAGGGCACTTGTGAAGTTCGATGGGAAAAGCTCAGGGTAGACAGACAGGGAGAGGCTCCTCCCTGAGCTCTGCATGTGCCCACCTCACCTCCTCAGGAACCCGTTCCCTACAGCACCCCCGCTCTCTCCTGCTTAGTTCACTGTGATCCTCTCTTGGCTTTCTCTTTTCAACATACAGACATCTTAAAAATAAACAAACAAAATGTGAATGTTATTCCTTTCTAGCTTCTTTCCAACCCTTTTACAAGCCAGCTTTTGAAAAAACTACCTCGCTATCCTGGTTTTACTTGATGTTCCTCATGCCCTGAATTGTTCCCACCACCATCCCTGGGACAGAAACAGTCCTTGCCAAGGTGCTCAAATACAGTCTCCACTTCGCAGCCTGTGGGCCTGTGATGCTGCTAACTCCTTACCCTTTTCAATGCTGGGATGCTCTCTCGCTCTTCCTCCCCTCCCCTCCCACCCTCTCTTTTTGGGCCACCCTTCACCCCTGCCCCCTTGACTCACCTCTCCTTGTCCCTTCACTGTTCTCCAGTGTTCTATTCTTATCCCTTGCCTCCTTTCCTTACATCCACTCTGTGTGACTCATTCTTGGAGCCACACTTACTACTCCCCCCTCTTCATTCCGGCCTTGACCCATTGCCTGAACGTGAACACCCACCCAGGAGGTAGTGAAACCTATCAAACAGAGCTCTGGGCCGGGTGCTTTTACAGGTTCCTTGTGCTTGCCCCTCTCTCTGCATCAGTCGGCCTGTCCCCGGGGTTGTCTGCTCAGGGCAAGCTCTCCTGAGCCAGACTTTGAGCTGTGTGGTGTGGGGGCCATGTTTAATTTGTCTATGCACCACCCCCAACCTGAATCAAGATGCCTAACACAGTAAGAAGGCAGTATTTTTTTTTTTTTTTAAATGGAGTGAGAATAAATGTGTGGAGCTACATGCTTTCAGAATTTGGGCTGAAGGCATGTGGAGCTGGTAGACTATGCTTAGATTAATCTTTTGGAAACTGGGAATTTCACTTACCTACCCAGCCACTTGATGTACACTTTGCTGGAGTATCGATGGGGTTTATTAAGTGAACCTAGCCTGATGGCTCCCTCTGTCTTGCAAGGTGGGCTTGTGCCCGTAGTGTAAAAATCTGGTGATTTAGGCCATAGAAGCTTCCTTGAGTTTGGAAAGAGAGCTGGCATGTTCTCAAAGGTGTGGAGAGTCTCTTTGGGGCTCCATGGTGAAGAGGGCTGGCACTGGGCCCCGAATTCCTAAGTGGTCCATGGTGGGACTCCCCAGGAAGGGCGCTGGGGACAGGTTAAGAAATGGGGAATATTTTGCTTGAGAGAGAATGTTGCTACTATGTTTAACTGATGGCTCCCAGCAGGGTCTTCAGAAGGAAGGGTCAGCTAGTTCCTGTCGTTCAGGGTGGGAATAAAGTTGGGAGTCAGGGGGTAAATCAAATCTCATATCAAAGGTTGCAGGGAGGCCGTTGTGGGGAGGAGCAGGCAGAATTCAGAGGAAGGTAGGGTGGGGGTTTCCAGTCCTTCTGCAGGTACTGGGCACTGGCATCAAAGAGGGAAGTGTGGCAGGGTTTCTACCCCGTGGAGCTCACCGTCCAGGCTTGGTAATAAAGTTAAACTAAAGAATCTGATATTAATATGGCCTATAGTGAGGAGAACCAAGAAGAGGAAAAAACATGAAGGTCTAAAGTAGTGTAGGGCTGCTGGGGGGAGAAGAGTAGAAGTGTTAGATGAAATGCTCAGAGGCATTATGGGCAGGAGAACGAGGGATAGACGGTGCTACATTCCCGGAGATCTGAAACTAACTGCAGAAGAGGGTCAGAGATGGGAGTGGCTCAGGTTGCAGGAGAGCACGTGTGTGTGTGTGTGTTGGGGGGGGTATGTGGTGTGTGTGGTGTGTGTGATGTGTGTGATGTGTGTATGTGGCGTGTGTATGTAGTTGTGTTTGTGTGGTATGCGGTGTGTGTGCATTGTGTGTGGTGTATGGTGTGTGTATGTGCTGTGTATGGTGTGTGTGCGTGTGTGCTGTGTGTGATGTGTGTGGTATATGTGTATATGTGGTGTATGATGGGTGCGTGTGTGTGTGGTGTATATGTGTGTGTGTGTTGGGGGGGTATGTGGTGTGTGTGGTGTGTGTGATGTGTGTATGTGGCGTGTGTATGTAGTTGTGTTTGTGTGGTGTGTGTGCATTGTGTGTGGTGTTTGGTGTGTGTATGTGCTGTGTATGGTGTGTGTGCGTGTGTGCTGTGTGTGATGTGTGTGTATATGTGGTGTATGATGGGTGCGCGTGTGTGTGTGCGCATGTGTGGTGTATATGTGTGTGTGTGGCCGTGTGGTGTGTGTTTGAGTGGAAGGTATGTGTAAGCAGAGGAGGATGCTTTCTTCCTAATTCAGAAGTCGTCTTGACAGATGATTACACAGTCAACAGGAACAGTTAGTTCTTGGTTATTTGCACAAATCTTTTCCAGGAGGGAATTAGCCCTCGAGATGCTGGAATCAGCACTGCCCACAGCAGCCTCTGCACCACCGCCCTGCCCCCTTGACTCCCTCCACTTTCTGGGCTTCCGGAATTACAGGGGCTGGTACTCCCAGGAGTGGTGATGAGGGGTCAGAGGTCTGCATCGTAAAGACTTTTTTTCCATTAATTTAAAACAAGATGTTTTTCATGAATTTAAAACAGCTTTGTAATGACCCATGACCAAGCCGAGGCTGTTACCCAAATTAGAGAGGGAGGGGATGTGGGGAGGGAGAAGACGATAGGGATGATGCCCTGAAGACTGCAAGTCCTCTTTCCCTGGATGTGGTTAAAGAAAAGTACACCCCAGGCCTGTGGGTTATTTGAGCGGGTGATTGTTCCTAGATGCCTGGTTAAACATCCTGGTGATTGTTGGGGTGCTGATCTGACCCTCCTTCTGTCCTCTGGGTTCCTTCCCATTCTTCTCTACCTGGGTGCTGAGCCTGATCCCCAGCAGTAGGCTGGGGGATGTGGAACACAGAGGGAGAGGTGACCCTTCCTTTAGGAGGATGGGAATGATGTTCCCTGAATCTAAGACATGGATAGAAGGTGCCTTTACCAGGTCATCTCACACTGACCACTCTGAGTGACTTCCCCAGTCTTTCTGGCAAGCACCTGTGGCCACTGCAGTCACAACCTTTTTCCCTGAGCTGGTAGAAGCCGACCGGCCACCTTGGTCAAGTGCACCAGGTATGACTAGGAGATAAACTGGCTGAATTTTACCGAAGCTTGCCAACAAAATGTTCTCAGAGTCAATGTCCCAGGCTTTGGATATCTCAAAGTAACACATCATGTACTTCTGAAAGGTGAGCTAATATTTGGAAATGATCAACTACCACTTGGAACCAAAGGTGAGAAAGAAGGTGGAGAGAGGTTTGGGCTGAAATTCAATTTGGTTGCTTCATCCCAAGGCTCCCTTGTTATCTGGCTTCCAGACTAATTCTGAAAGTCATTTCGAAAGGGGAGACCATTTTGGAGCAATGGAAGTCCATTGGCATGAGTATGGCTTTCCAAAGTGATGAGTTTGAAGAATGTAGAAAAGTTCTGGTTTATTTGAGACAAATAGATTCTCCCCTCTATTACCATCCAGTTAGCACTTGGCCTTTGCCAAGTCTTTGGAGCACTTAGCACTCAATCCCTCAATCCCTTTATCCTGCCAGGATGGAGAGTTGAGGACTATCAGACCCCAGAGAGTTGCAGGGGAGGGACTAATCTGGGGAGACTTCGTGGACCCAGCGGCCCCAGGAAAGGAGCTGGAATGTGGGCCTTCAGGGCTGGGGACTGTAAGTCTTACTTAGTGTAAGGCTCGGATGCAGAATTGGGGAAAATGAATGAGTGGAAGTGATGTTGGGCACCAGCAGAACAAGGAAATACCAGAGGAGAGGCAGAGGGGGACAGCTGGTAGAAAGCTGAGGTAAACTGTGACGGTGGGGCTTAAAACAGGAGGAGAGAGAGGTCGTTGTGGTTGCCCGCTGTTCTGTGCCTTTGGATAATCGGAGGTGGTTCTGAAGTATGGCCAGAACCTGAGGTAGGTCTGCATCCTCCTCCACTTCCGGTCCTGGCAACGCACTTCCTAACCCTCCGAGGTGCTGGGGGTCGAGCCAGGCGGCGTGGAGAGCCAGTCTCCTCGTGGAGGTGACTTGGACAAATAGGATTTTTATGTTCTTGTTAATTCATGTGGGAGCCTGGGGCCTCGTGGGGCTGGAGGTTGAGGAAAGGAGCTGCCCGTGAGGTTTGCAGGAGGCAACTAGTCTTGTTCTCTGCTGAGATTCTAGGAACTCCAGAGGCCACTGCCCTGAAATGCCCCCAATTGGCCACAAGTCCTGGCTCCCTCCAGTGCCCTGGCTCTCTGCTGGGTAGAATTCCAACCTCTTCCCCACTTCCTGTTCTGAGTTAATGACAAGGAAGGGGCCCGCCCTCTGGGCAAGTGGGATCATTTAACCTCCTTAAAGACTTAGAAACACTTGGCCCAGGAGGGTGTCAGGGAGAAGTCATTGCATCCACAGCCATCTGAACGGCAGAGAGAAGGGAGGCCGATGGGCCAGGCTGAGGGTTTACAGGAGAGGACAAGAGAGGCATTCCTTCCCCTGCCTTATATTCTGAGTGTCAGATTTCTGCTGTATCACTCATTCCCTGTGTCATGCCTTGGCAGTCCACCTGTCTCAGTGTAGTCGCAGGGAGAATGGCTCTGGCTTTATGTCCTTTCTCTGATACTTGTTTTTAAGACCTGATCCATAGACTTGATCCCCCTTCCCACTGGGAGAAATCCAGCTTTCTTGTCAGTATCTGTGTGGATTCCCAGGAGCTTCTGCTCTTCTGAGCCTTTTCCCTCTGGCTTTCTTCCCGCTCAGCTGTCACTATCATTAGGTGTCTTGATTCTTGGAGCTGTTCTCTATGACTTGAATACCCCCAAATATGGGACACAGCCCCTTTCTCTGAATTTTTCTGAGCAACACCAACATAAGTTTTTTGTCTTTGCTGAAAATTTGGGGTTTAATTCCAGCAAGAACGCTTTAATAGTGAGTATGAATCATCCGTGTCCCAAATTTCATTGGCCCTGACTGCCACAGGGAACGTCACACCATCTCTCGCTCCCTAGACCTTCACACTCTCCAGGCCATTATCTTTCCCCTGCGCCCTTACTCATTCACCCATTTTTCATCTCCTCACTCCGTCAGTGTTTATGGACACCTACCATGTGCACTGTGCTGGTGACACATTAGTTTAAATAGTTGAGTTCTCTTTGTCTCCTACCACGCAGGGAACCGTACCTTTCTCCACGGAGAATGCAGAACCCACCCCTGGCATGTTGCCGTTTTTACACCACATACCTCAGCTGGAGAGAAAACTTCGTATCCTGAGATACATCACAACAAACCACAACTCCGTGAAGCACTATTCCTCTATTCTGACCCTTTATCCTGTGAGTTGTTAAGTGTGTTTCTACCAATGAAATAAGGAACAGACCAACCGTCACTTGGTTGCTTTCCTTTACTTTCTGTGTGTTTTATCCAGAGAGCCCAGTTCTTCCAAAGGAATTCCTTGTAAGCACTGCAAATAAAGATACTTTGTTTTAAATGTTCAAATTTGCCTCTGAGTTTTCTAGTTTTCTTTTGACATCCTTTCTTTGGGTGTTAACCAGAGCTCACTGAAATGTTCTCTTCTGCACAAAAAATGTACAGCTGGATATTTTGCAGGGCATGAGGTCTATAGCCACTTACTTTTGTTATAAATTATTCTATAATAAGAACGATGTAGGGGGCGTCAGGGTGGCACAGTCAGTTAAGCATCTGACTCTTGATTTGGGCTCGGGTCATGCACTTGCGGTTGTGAGATCGAGCCCCGTGTCGGGCCACCCTGGTGGGCATGGAGCCTGCTTGGGATTCTCTTCTTCCCTCTACCAGCAGGTTTGGGAAGTAGGAGGTGGCCTGGATAGCCTGTGGGCCCTGCCAGTGTGCGCTCCCTGGTAGGGTCAGGATTCTGTTAGCTGGCCTGTTTGAATCCTGGGTTTTTGTTTTTTAATTCCTCATTTATTTTTCTTAAATGAGATCATGCTGAAAGGTCTGGACTACTTCTGCTGGGCTAAATGAATTAAACAAAAAGTATTTTTCTATGCATGAGCCAGGGGGGATTTCATGGGCCAGAATGTGGTGAGACAGCGGTGACACTCTCTAGAACAATTCATGAGAACAGCTTCTGGCCTGGCTGTCCCCCCTCTCTCTTCCAGCATAAAGCTCGTACTTAATGTTTCTGAATTTAGAGTTAAGAAAAGAGGACAATTTTTATATCCAGGGATAATTTAAAGGCTGAGTCTTCTAAGAGGGTCAGGGTTGTGGGGAATGGTGAGAAAACTAGCCCTCTTTGAGTAGAGCAGCTGGCTGAGATCTAGGAGTGGTAGAAAGGGATGCACTGGGTAGGTTGGTTTCTGTCAGAACTGTGGACATATTCTGGGTCTGATGGATCTTCCCTTGGGCCCCAACCTTGTTTCCATATCTATTAAGCAGAGTCACCTGGTACTAGCGCCTGTCCCTTTGTCTTAGAATGTTTTTTACTTCTGCCACACTGATGCTTACAAACGATGAGTTTCTGGCTCCTGGTTGTATCGCATCCATGGGCAGCATCCTGCCACATGTCTAGTTCACCTTTGGTCTGTGAACGTTGTTCCCTGGGAAATCTTCCTGCAGAGTGGCTGGGAGAGGCTGGATTCTTCTCACGGCTCTGCCAGGGGTACCCTGGGTGTCCTTGGAAAGCCCCCGGACCCTTGGCTTCTGCCCCCTGCTGCATAAAACAAGAGGTTACCCTTAGATCCCTACCAGGCCCACATCAGTGCCCACCATCCCAGTGAGGGGGCTGGCCCCTCCCCAGGTCTCCCAGTGCTCTCTGGCTGATGTCAGACTGCCTGCCACGGGGCTGGAGCCTTGTCTAAATGGAAAGTTACCTTTCCAGGGAGGACTCTGAGTCCATGCTCTGGACTGACAGTGTCACACCTTTTGCCCCCCAGCCTCTCTTCCCCCAGCCCCAGGACACTTTTGCCTGAGAGAAACACTGGGCTAAGGACAGTTTTCTATCAGGTTTGTGTGTTTTCTGCTTCTCCCGGGTCCCACAGTCCATTCTGAAGATGTGGAGGCTGCCCTCTGAGAGAATGGGGAGCGGGGAGTGTTGGGGGAGGCAGTCTCAGGAGGAGGAGAGGCCCTGACAGCCATAGCAAACCCTGGACAGCAGGGGGCGCTGTGGGAGCGGCCTGATGGTCCCCATGGCAATCCTTTCCCTCCAGAAGTCATCTCAGGCCACCCCTGCCTAAATCAGACTCTCCCTCACCCACCCAGTCCAGCCCCCTGCCTGTTTCGTTTTTGTAATTCCGCAGCGCACTTACATGGAAGGTACTTGGTGTGTGTTTGTCCAATGAATGAATAATGGAAAGAAACAAATCTCTCCCAGGTTCCTACCTTCTATGGGCAAAGGAGAGATGCCCTGACCCCAGCTGGTCAGCTGTGCTTCACTTGCCTTGTCAGGGGACTGAAGTCTCACTCTAAGGCCTGCTGCTTCCAGGTTGCCAGAGACCATGGAAGTGGGTGGTGTGGAGTCCTGAGCAGTGGTCTTGAATCACAGCTCTGATTATGTGCAGGTTCTGTTCTTTATCCGACCAAATCCCAGGGAGCTCCATCCAACTCCAAGGATATCCCTGAGAGGGAGACTCACAGGTGGGGGTGTTGGCAAGCCTCAGACCAGGACCATGCACTGGAAGGAAGGTGGGAATGCCCTCCTGTGGCCTCTGATGGGAGGATAACCAAGAAACTGAGGTTCTGGAAGACCTGGGGACCTGGGCCAGCATATCATTCTCCTCTCCAGGTGGTTCTGGGGCTCCGTGTCAGGGTGAGGCCTGATGTGAAGAAGAAGGGGGTTATGGCCCGAGCTCTGTAGCCTGGTTCATGGGGGAAAGAAGCCAGACTGCTGAAAAAAGGATATATATTCCCGAGTAAGGAATGTGTGTAGGTCAGGTGTTAGGGCCACTGAGTTCCCTGCCCTCGTATCTATCGTCGCTGTCACCTCACAGAATGCTCGAACTCTCATTTGTACTATGACAATAACCTCTTGGTTGGTCTCCTTGCTTCCATTCTTTCTGCCCATGGTTTTGCCAGAATGAGCTTTTGAAAAAGCATATTAAGTCATGTCAGCTTTTACTTTCAAAATCTTTCAAAATCTTTGTCAACCTATTACCTGCAAGATGAATCTTAAACTCCTTAGCCATAACCCTGCTCTCCTTCAGATTGTCATCAGGCTTTCTGATGGCAATGCTTTGTGCAAGAGAAAAATGGGGACACCTGGCTTGCTCAGTCCGTGGAGCATGCGACTCTTGGTCTCAGGGTCGTGGGTTTGAGCTCCACATTGGGTGTAGAGATTACCTAAATAAAATAAAATAAAATCTTTTTTAAAAAAGAAAAAAAATGGGAGTAACATATTTAAGATTCCAAGGAAAGAAAATGTGAACCAAAAATTTTATATCACTGTTACCAATGTGCCTGTCCTGAGAAATCTGCTAGAGAGTGAGCTTCAGACAATCAGGATGACTAGAGGGATCTTACCAGAAGGAATGGTGGCAAGCATTAAAAATACAGTTACAGGGACGCCTGGGTGGCTCAGTCGGTTAAGCGTCTGCCTTCGGCTCAGGTCATGATCTCAGGGTCCTGGGATCGAGTCCCACATTGGGCTCCCTGCTCAGCGAGGAGCCTGCTTCTCCCTCTGCCTGCCACTCCCCCTGCTTGTGCTTTCTCTCTCTCTCCCTAATAAATAAATAAAATCTTAAAAAAAAATACAGTTACATGTAGAACTAAAAGTAAATGAGCGTCTAAAAGGCAAGCACAGCATGAGCTGGTTATATATTCAGTTGATTGAGGTATGGGGGTATGAGAATAAGCAGAGAGTGCAGGTAATTTAAAAACATATTCTGAGTATTGGAAGTAGTGGTATTAATATTGTTATTTTCAGACTATTATTGTATAATGTCAGATAATGTAAATGATGGGCCTGTTTGATCATCCTGTGTTTTTAAGAATTAGGAATCATTTTTTTTTCCCTCAGGACAACAACTTGCTGGGATTTTTATTGGGATAACATTGAATCTATGGATCAATTTGGAGATAATAGACAGCTTCACAATATTGAATCTCTCTAGTCATGAACATGATCTATCCCTTCATTTATTAATAATTTTGAATTAGTAATAAAATATTAACAATGTTTTGTAGCTGCTGTGTAGAAAATTTTCCTTAACCTTATTCCTACAATTTGGGCTTTTTGATGCTATTTTAAAAGCTACTTCTAGATCTCAATTTTCTAATTGTTCCCTCCTTGTGTATATAGAAATACAATTGATTTTTCTAAATTGAACCTATATCCAATGACCTTGCTCAAATTACCTAATGATCTGATGGCAAGTTCTTTGGGATTTTCTACATCTACAATCATGTTGTGATCATGTGTGGGGGTGATGACAGTTTCATTTCTTCTTTTCCAATTCATACATTTTTTTCTTGCCTTTTTGCAGTGGCTAGGGCCTCTAGTGCAATATGGACAGACATGGTGAAATCAGGTATTCTTGATCTCAGGTGGAAAACTTTCATTAATTCACCATCAGTATCATCTTTAATGTAGGTCTTTTAAAAAAGATACTCTAGATTCACAAAGCGCTTTTCTATTCCTAGTTTGCTAAAGTTTTTATCATGAATGGGTATGAAATTTAATCAAATGCTTTTCTGCATCTATTAAGATAGTCATATTACCTTATTTATTCTGTTAATGTGTTAATTCTGTTAATAGGTAATAATTTATTCTGTTAATATAATCAATTATATTCACTAATTGATTTTTTAATTCTTCCAGCTTTACTGGGGCATAATTGACAAAGAGAAATTGTAAATATTTAAGGTGTATAATATGATGTTTTGATATACATATGCCTTGTGAACTGATCACCACAATCATGTTGATTATCATTACCTAATGTAGTTACAATTTTTTTTTATAAAGATTTTATTTATTTATTTGACAGAGAGAGAGATAGCAAGAGCAGGAACACAAGCAGGGGGAGTGGGAGAGGGAGAAGCAGGCTTCCCACCAAGCAGGGAGCCCGATGTGGGGCTCGATCCCAGGACCCTGGGATCATGACCTGAGCCGAAGGCAGACGCTTAACGACTGAGCCACCCAGGCGCCCCTACAATTTTTTTTTAATGGTGAGGACATTTAAGATTTTTCCTCCTAGCGAATTTCAAGTATACCATCCAGTATTGGTAACTACAGTCACTATACTGCAATTAGATCTCTGGAACTTATTCAACTTGCATAACAGAAACTTTATACATTTTGACCAGCATCTCCTGGCAACCCCCATTCTACTCTGGGCTTCTATGAATTTGGCTATTTTAGATTTCATATACAAGTGAGATCATGGGTCATTTGTATTTCTGTGTCTGGCTTATTGGTCACGTTTGGAAGATGATGGGAAATTAACCCATTATCTTTAACTGGTAAATAAAGGGAAATAATTGAGCACTTATTCCGTCTGTATGGACCTGTAGCAACTGGGTAACCATATGGTAGACGAAGGAAGTGTCTCTTAATAAATGCATTCCAACTAATAAATGAAAAAATGTTAGAATATCACCACTTTGCGACTCTCAGTTAATTAATGGATTCAGACACTGGACATCAGTAACTTCTTTTTTTTTTTTTAAGATTTTATTTACTTATTTGACAGGGAGAGAGATAGCGAGAGCAGGAACACAAGCAGGGGGAGTGGGAGAGGGAGAAGCAGGCTTCCCGCCGAGCAGGGAGCCCGATGTGGGACTCGATCCCAGGACCCTGGGATCTTGACCTGAGCCGAAGGCAGACGCTTAACGACTGAGCCACCCAGGCGCCCGACATCAGTAACTTTTAACATCATGTATTAAAAAGAGAATGAGATATTATTACCTGCCTCTTGGTGAAAGGATACAGCACTGCCTAGACAGTCTTATCAAAAGGATCAAACATCAGTCTGACCCAGGCTCTGGATTCAGCTGTCCGTTTGCTGAAAATACAGAATCAACAAAAATCTGGGCTGTCGGAAATCATGCAGGTCAACTGTCTATCTACAGGTCAAAGGTTATCTTCAATAGATACACTGAAAGGAAAAGAAAGGGATGAAGGGGGAGACCTTTGGATTAAAAGGGACTTAAAAAAAAACATTATAAAATATAAAAAAAAGGAATTTTAAACTATGGTGTACAGGGATGCACAGTTGGGCAATAAAACCATAAACAAACACAAGGAAAATGTTATAAACATTAAGATGGTGGTTACTTTTGGGGGGAGGAAGGCAGGTGTGATAGGGACGGAACACTTGGACAGGCTTCTATGGTGGTTGGCAACATTCTATGATATGGGTGGCGGGCCATATGGGTTTTTGCCTTAAATAATTCAGTAAACTACGCATTTTTTGGGGTGGTTTTCTGTATCTGTATTTTGTTTTACAATACAAAGTTGTAAATAAGCCTAGTCCTTTTCTAGAAAGTTCTCCTTTCCATACTGCAGTCCCCATGCACCCTTTGATATCTCCATTCTGAGCACTAGTGGCCCTTCTGACAGATCAGTGCTCTTTCCCCCACCAGAACTTGGCACGGCTGCTCCTTTTGCTTAGAATACACCTCCCGGATCACTGAACTAATAAATTGCGAAGTTGGCACTGCACCCTGGTTGGCTGATTCTTAGTCCTGGCTCTTTCCACTATTATACACTGCTCTCCTTTCATAATCCAAGTTGATTCAGAAATCTGCCATGTTCTAGCTATTACCACTTCTTAGGTGATAAGCCTTCTGGGCTTGCCCAGTGAGGGGGACTAAGGGTCTTTCATTAATGCTTAATTCTTGGAGGCCCCCATCTTCTTTTTGGGCCCCTGGCTTTGGAACTTAAGACTGTGTTCCTTCTACTGATTTCCTTACGAGATTATGGTTTTGGGCACTGCCCTCCTTCTTCTTGGCAACCTGGGAAATTCTAATCTTCTTAGTTTTAACTTCAGGCAAGGATACACCATATGCAATTTGGCTTCCTTTTCAGTGTTTTAACCGCTCACATTGCAGGTGAGAAGGCTGATGAATCCAAGAGAAGGGGAGTATTTGGCTTTAAGTTCTTGCATTAGAGAGGCAGCCAATGTAGTGAAAGATGAAGAACCAGCACCAGGCTCAGGTGCAAGGTCATGTTTCTTTCTGTTGACCTCATGCCCTGACCTCTGTTCCCCAGATTCAGCACCAGGCCAGAATTTCTGTGTTACAGGGATTTTCTGCTCACAGCCACATGCTGGGCTGGAACCAGCATGCCCAGCATCCCACCCTGGGCCTTTTGTAGTCAATTCGCTTTTGGAGACCTCTGGTACCCTTTTCTGTCAATAGACCCCACCCACTGAGATAACTTCAGTCAGTGAGGGGGAGTGTGTTACTATTTAATCTCAGGAGGGTAAAGGTCAGTGTCTTGATCCCTCTCTTCTTGGCAGTTTTGTTGGACTCTGCATATTTATCTACTTTCACCCCAGGGATCTGCTCTAGCTAGTGGAGATCTTAAATAAACTAGCTTTGTCTAGCCCACATAGAAAAGGTCTGATGATACTGTTTCCCTGGGAGAGTGGGTACCTACCCACCTTGCAACTATACAATTAAAATAACAATTTACTGGTTCCTAACATAATAATGAAAATCTGCTTAGAGATGACCCTCTTCCCTTTAGACATATAAGAGGCTGGTGAAATCTTTTTTTCTTTTTTAAAGAGAGAGTGTGTGCATGCACCAGGGGGAGGGGTAAAGGGAGAGGGAGAGAGAGAATCTTTTTTTTTTTTTTTTTTTTTTT
>NW_022589726.1:16780932-16813245 GCF_004348235.1 Phoca vitulina | reverse complement strand
GAGAGAGAGAGACACAGCGAGAGAGGGAACACAAGCAGGGGGAGTGGGAGAGGGAGAAGCAGGCTTCCCGCGGAGCAGGGAGCCCGATGCGGGGCTCGATCCCAGGACCCTGGGATCACGACCTGAGCCGAAGGCAGACGCTTAACGACTGAGCCACCCAGGCGCCCCGAGAGAGAGAATCTTAAGCAGACTCCACGCCCAATGTGGAGCCCAACTCAGGGTTCGATCTCACGATTCTGAGATCATGACCTGAGCCTAAATCAACAGTTAGGATGCTTAACTGACTGAGCCACCCAGGTGCCCCGAGGCTGGTGAAATCTTTTTTTTTCTTTTAATGTGTTTATTTTCATTTAAATTCAATTAACATATAACGTATTATTGGTTTCAGAGGTAGAGGTCAGTGACTCATCAGTCTTATATAATACCCAGTGCTCATTACATTGCATGCCCTCCTTAATGTCCATCACCCAGTTACCCTATCCCCCCACTCCTTCCTCTCCAGCAACCCTCAGTTTGTTTTCTATGCTTAAGAGTCTCTTACTGTTTGTCTCCCTTTCTGATTTCGTCTTGTTTTATTTTTTCCTCTCTTCCCCTATGATCCTCTGTGTTGTTTCTTAAATTCCACATTATCAGCAAAGATCATATGGTAATTGTCTTTCTCTGATTGACTTATTTCGCTTAGCATAATGCCCTCTACTTCCATCCATGTCATTGCAAATGGCAAGGTTTCATTTTTTTTTTTTGATGGCCGAGTAGTATTTCATTGTATGTAGATACCACATCTTCTTTATTCATTCATCTATTGACGGGACATTTGGGTTCTTTCCATAGTTTGGCTATTGTGGACATTGCTGCTATAAACATTGGGGTGCAGGTGCCCCTTTGGATCACTACATTTGTATATTTGGGGTAAATACCCAGTAGTGAAATTGCTGGATCATATGGTAGCTCTATTTTCAACTTTTTGAGGAGCCTCCATACTGTTTTCCAGAGTGGCTGCACCAGATTGTATTCCCACTGGCTGGTGAAGTCTTAAGTTTTATGTTATTAAGCATCCAAGTACATAAGTAATAATCAATTCCAATATTTGTATTAAATAAGACACTTATAACTTGATTGGCTTAAACTATTTAGGGTTACAACATTGATTTTATATAATTTAAAATAAAAAGAGGGATATTTTATATTTTGTTTTCTATGTATCCTTATTAATCATGTGTAATTATTATTTTTTTTTTTTTAAAGATTTTATTTATTTATTTGAGAGAGAGAGAATGAGAGAGAACACATGAGAGGGGATAGGGTCAGAGGGCAAAGCAGACTCCCTGCCGAGCAGGGAGCCCGATGCGGGACTCGATCCAGGGACTCCAGGATCATGACCTGAGCCGAAGGCAGTCGCTTAACCAACTGAGCCACCCAGGCACCCTAATCATGTGTAATTATTATTGGAGTTGGTGAAAGCCTGCAAATAGTTAGAGGCTCTATGTTACCACCCTGTGGACCATTAGGGATCTAGGTCACCCAAGTAGGGAATCTTCGTTTTACATGAAAAGACCTAGAATATACTCCATCTTAGGTCCTCATAAAAGGATGCCCCACTGGGCCTGAATGGATGCATGTCTTGCTCTGCATGCTTGTTCACATCTCTCATGGGGCTGTGCTGGGCTTTCATATTAGATACACAAACCTCTGTGTGTGTGTGTGTGCGTGTGTGTAGTATATATTTGGCATGAACATCTATGTTTGTGTTGCAAGCCATTCATAGGAAAAATAATAACTGATATCTTGAAAGTAATTCTGAATTTCGAAGTCAACATGCTGTCACAAACATTGCATTATTTAAAGAGGCTCCGAGAACAAAACAGACATCTCTAGACGCTATGCCCATGTGTACCTTACCTGCCTGTGCAACTTGCACGTGAGTCTGTGCGTAGCACACTTAGCAGAGCCCCTCACATTCCTGGGAGAGACTGATGAGGGCGAAAGTACCACCTAGAACCCTCAATCCACAGCAAGAGCTCAAGGAGCATGCTTGCTAACTCACCCGTTTCCCATTTTCTCATTCTCCTCATTCTCTTCTGGGTCAACTTTCTCTTCTGTGTGCTTCCCCCAGCCTCCCTTTCCTTAGAGCCTTTACTTTAGAAAACTTCATAGAAATTGTAAGTTCTTGGGGCGCCTGGGTGGTTCAGTTGTTAGGCGTCTGCCTTCAGCTCAGGTCATGATCCCAGGGTCCTGGGATCGAGCCCCGCATCGGGCTCCCTTCTCCTCGGGAAGGCTGCTTCTCCCTCTCCCATTCCCCCTGCTTGTGTTCCCTCTCTCGCTGTGTCTCTCTCTGTCAAATAAATGAATAAAATCTAAAAAAAAAAAAAAGAAATTGTAAATTCTTTTTCTGCCTCTTCAAGATCTCTTAAAATCTCTAAAAGAGCTTCTTGTAGGTTTTACAACCTGAGGAGTATCTTTCTCAGGGCCTGGGAGCCATCTCTTTGAAATGTAGTCCACAGGGACTGTAGGCCTGCTCTCCCAGGCCCCAGGGAAGGTAGGCGTCATAACGTGCCTGGCTCCAAGCAGCAAAACCACCTCCTCAAGATATGAGAAGTGTATTTTTCCTCTGGATAAAGGCAATTAGCCCAGGCACATGGCCACCCCAATTACCAGGTGAGTTTAGGATGAACTGTGCATGACAAATGGTGCTGTCGAGTCCTCTTGCTTGGGGACTAGGTATCATTAGCTGGAGAACATGTATGTAATGTGACGCACGTACTTGGCTATTGAAGAGGGTGAGATTTTTTTCTATTTTCTGAATCTCTTTAGTGAATTGCCTGTGATGTGCGTCACATTCTGGCTGAATGCTTATTCAATAAGAAAACTGTTTCTTTGTCTTCCACTTTTGTGGTAAGATATTCTGGGTCAGCTGGAGATTTTGTTTTGATAGTATTCCCCAGCTCCTCCTTCTGCAGATTTCTCTTCAGCCTCCTCCTTTGCCCGCTCCTGAAACCACATTATGTTACCAAGAAATACCCAATAAACCTTAAAGGACATTTATCCTCTTCCTCATCTCTCCATAAATGTTCATTTATCTGGATTTTGCTCTAACAATCCTTTGGAAAAAAGTCCTTTAAGGCTGACGGGATATTTCTTTTACGAATTTAATTTTGCTGAGTAGTTTTCTTTTTACAAATAAAAGTATTCACTATTTTTCATTATATTTAATTTTTAAAAGATTTGTAAAATTTTATTTAAAATATTTGAAAATATGGATAAACAAAATGAAGAGAACCAATCCATCTTTAAGAATGTTTATTGAACATGGGGCACCTGGGTGGCTCAGTGGGTTAAGCGGCACACTCTTGATTTCGGCTCAGGTCATGATCTCAGGGTCTTGGGATCAAGCTCCCTGTGGGGCTCCCCGCTCAGAGGGCAGTCTGCTTCAGGATTCTCTTTCCCTCTGCCCGCCCTCCCGCTTTCTCTCTCAAATTAATAAATAAATCTTAAAAAGAAGATTTATTGAACGCTGGAGGGAGCGCAGACTGGAGGGTGGATTGGAGTAATGAATTTGGTTTCTAAAATGTTGTATTGAGCTGGCTGGGTGTTATCCAAGATATTACATAGGCAGTTCAATATATAAGTAGGGAAACCAGGAGAGAATTTGGGGCTGGCTATCCAGTGGTGGCAAAAATAAGAGCGTGAGTGTGTACCAGATACTGTGCCAGGAAGGAGAGCAGGGGGGCCAGGGCCCTAATCCTGTTAACATCTATGTGTTTTTAAAACTTAGGAAATGAAAGCAAGCGCTGTTATGCAATTTGTCCAGGTTAATAAGCAGCATAGATGGCATTTGCCTCCAGGTCACCTGTCTCCCGAGGGCATGCTCTAATCTCTACACTGTATTTCCTCTCTCAGTCTTTCAATTCAATCTCTTATTCCTAATTTGGACATGGGGCGGTTTGGGTTTATTTGTTTTAAGAGATGTTCATATTTTAATGTATTTTCTTCTAGCTCATGCCCAACTATGAAGGGATTAATTCATAATCTTAATATTTGATTTGTTCTCTCCTATTTGGATCCTGTGGTTGGACTTTTTTCTCCTATGGGTTTTCCAAAAGCAAAAATAACAATCTCGATCCCATGTCATTCGAGCAGGAGAGTAGTTCATAGTCTTGACTGAAGGGTCCTTGAATCCTCCAGAATTCTCTGTGTGTCTGGTGAGGGCAATATCCCTCTCCCCTCCTCCTGTTTCCAGAGTGACTGGCTGAAGGGCTTGCCCTAGAGTGAGCCTACAGAGGAGTGGACGCAGACTTGCACTAGCTCTAGGCCCTTAGGTGGTCACAGATGAAAAAAGCAAGCAGGACCTTCCTTAAGAGGAGACGCCAGCTTGTCTGTTGGCTCAACTTCTATACAACCACAGACCTTAATGGGAAACCCTTCGGTCAGCGTCCTCATCCTATATGCCCCTTTAGGCCTGCCAGGAGAGAGATCTATCATGGAAACTGACATATAGAAAGTTGTAGAAACCTTTGCCAGATATTTATAGCATTACTAAATGCCAGGAGAGGGAGGCCTAAAGGTACCTCGATTAAAACAAAGAATTAACAAATATTTGAAGGAAGCGAACAGTTTGAAAAAGAAGAACTAAGACAAATGTACAGAATAACCGATTCACAATGAAAAAAACCTTATTTTCATTTCATACACAACAACAATTATTTAGAAAACATCGACTGGATATGAAATCACAGAACTAGGGTAAATTTCCATGAAGAGCCATTAAACAAGAAAGATTTAAGATTTTATTTTATTTATTTAAAAGATTTTAAAAATTTATTTGAGAGAGAGATAGAGTGAGAGTGCACCCACGAGCAGGGCGGAGGGGCAGAGGGAGAAGGAGAAGCAGGCTACCAGCTGAGCAGGGAGCCCCATGTGGGGCTCGATCCCAGGATCCCAGGATCATGAGCTGAAAGTCAGACACTTAACTGACTGAGCCATCCAGGCACCCCAAGAAAGACTTAAGATTTTAAAGATGATGTAAAAAGAAAGCAATTACTAGGAGGGCTGAGTAACTGAAAATACTTGGCTAAAGATTTGGAAATTAAGTTTTTTTTTTAAAATGTAAAACAAAAAGGCAATAGAAATGATGGGTTGAAAGTTAAGAGATATAGATATGTCCAGAAGAACAAATATTCATTTAAGAGAAACTAAAGAGAAGAAAACAGAAGGGAGACAAAAAAAGCCAAGGAAATAATAGAAGGAAATTTCCCTGAGGGCAACTTACACTAAAGACTTTAGATCCACATAGGGGAAGAGAGGAAAAAATAAAACAAGACGAAGCCAGAGAGGAGGACAAACCATAAGAGACTCTTAAACATAGGAAACAAACTGAGGGTTACTGGAGGGGAGGCGGGTGGAGGGATGGGGTAACTGGGTGATGGGCATTAAGGAGGGCACATGATATAATGAGCACTGGGTATTATATGAGACTGATGAATCACAGGCCTGAACCTCTGAAACCAATAATACATAATTCAATTAATTGAATTTAAATAAAAAATTTAAAAATAAAACTAAGTATGAAGAGACAAAAAACCCCCCAAAAACCCCCCAAAAAACCCTTTAGATCCAAAGTGCCCCCTACGGGTAGGTAGGAATACTGAAAGACACCCCCATCTAAATTTCTGATTTTTATGGGTAAGGAAAAGACTTATTAATTTACAGAGAAATAAGCCACTCACAAAGGAAAGCAAATCAGATGAGCAGTGTCTTTTCTGCAACACAGAAAGCTGAAGGACAATGGAGCAGAGTCTGCAAAGGTTTAAAGCTGCATATCTGTAGTCAGTTAAACATTGAGGCCAAATTAAAGAGCTATCAAAGCATATCACTAAGACTCCCTTTTTGGAATAATTGGTCCACAAACAATACAATTTCAAGAAAGGAGAACATGATATAGAAGAAAGAGTGATAAGCAGAGAAGCCCATAGAATTTATAACTAAATGTAAAAAGTTCTTGTTATTATCATTGTGTTTAATACAATTATAAAGAAGTGATTCCTAAAATAGAAATATAGTCTCCATTATATTGACAATTGTTTACTATCTTATATGTTATATATTATATTGACATGAAAATTAACAATATCTGAAATAAAATATGCTATTTCCTTAAAATTTTGGAAGACTGAATGGAACAGAGGGGTAAATCATACATACTACAGATCTAATTTTGGGGGGAGAAACTCATGGATATTAATTGTTGGTACTGATACAAAAATAGATTTAAATAGGTTTGCTAGATATTTATGTATATTTACTAATAGAATGAGTCCAGTATGTAGATAGCAACAATGTGTTACTTGCTTACTTAGTATCCATCCTTGCTTTCTTCCTTAGTAATAGAATGCTGATTTCATTTAGGGAGGTAACGTGTCTATTTAAAGGACAACGTTTCCCAGCCGCTCCTGCGGTAAGTGGTGGCTGCATTACTAAATGTAAATGGAAGTGTTGTGTGAAATGTCCGGAAAGGCTTCTTAAAAGGAGCTGACCCAGCTGACCTGGGCCCTTTGTGGCCTTCACCCTTCTTTCTTCCTCCTGCTTGGAAATTGGACACAATGGCTAAAGACCTCACAGACGCCTATGGTCTTAAGAAATGAGAGTTGTGTTCTAAGGATGGGAGACCCGAAAGAGAAGAGCTGGCTGGATTTCTGAGGCCAGGGGAGCCTCTCTACCAGTCCTGGATTGACTTTCCTCTAGACTTTTTTTTTTTTTGCTTGGGAAAAAAAACCCACACGCCTTTAAGCTGTTTATTTTGGAGTTTCTATTCCATGTGGCCAAACTGAATCTTAACTGATTTACAGATCTTCCAAACTGATAGAGAAATAGGAACAACAACAAAGACTTGATCAATCCAGCAAAGGTTAAGAAAGAAAAAGAAAAAGAAATAACGAACAACAAGAAAACAAAATAAATAAATGGCAGGTTAGAAAGTATACTGAAATCATAGATTTCTTTTATAAAAAACACACCAAAAAAAAATGATGCACAACAGTTGAAAATAAAGGGTGGTTAAAGACATGTGAGGTGAATGGGGTGGCAATATTCATATCTGGCAGAATAGAATTCAAGGCCCAGATAGTTAAAGGAAGTGTAAAGTGCTATTTCAAATAGCATTGCTAGAAAAAAGGTAAAATGTGCCAGGAAGATATAATAGTTACAAGCTTTTATGCACAGAGCTTGCATGGGAACAGAGCAAAAACTATTATAAAAATGAGGTGTATCTGACAAAACCAAAGTCTCTGTATGAGACATCACTCTGCGAGTCTCGGGAAGTGACGATTCATGTGAACCAGATATAATTCTGTGTATAGACAATTTGAACAACACAATGGACAAGCTTGCTTTGAATGTTATACTCAGTGAAGAGAGAGTAAACATTCTTTTTAACACTCACAGGGCTTTGCAAAATCAATTAAACACTAGGTACCAGAGAAAATCTGAATCAATTCTTCAAGAAGAAATTATAAAGGCCACGCCTTTTTATAACCTTTATAATCTCTTAACACAGGATAATACAAGTTAGAAATTAAAGATGAGAGAATTAATGATAATTAAAAAAAAAAAAACCAAACTAACCACTGGGGAAAAACAACAGTCTTCGTAATAATTGTTGGGTCGAAAAGAAAACTGAACCTTGAATTCGGATTGTTTGGAAATGGGTATTATGTGAACACGATACATCTTCACCTGGGTTGTAGCCAGTGAAGTTCTTAGAGGACCCCTGGTGTTTAGTGCTTTTATGAGAAAAAATACCTAGCAAAAATAAATTCAGTGGCTAGAAAATTGCCAGCCAAAGACCCTGGAAATAAGGAGAGGAGGGGATTAATCGATATAAAACCAGAAATTATTTAACTAAATTTAAAACGAAGCAATCCCAACAGAAAGAAGCACGGCTCTCCCCAAACATCTTCCTTTCCCTCTGAAGTGTGGCTCGCTCATACTCCCACAGCTGAGCCCTCAGGTTGGGCACAAACATGTCGATCACCTTGGACTCCGCTGTAGTGGCCCGACATACCACTAGCAGCCCCTCCTGCAAGGAGTCCTGGGTCCTCTGCCTACCCCTCCTCATTGCTGCATCTACTGAGCTCCCTGACAGCCCCCTTCCTTCAAGGAAGACTGAGTCCTGGATGGTGGTCTTCCCTTTTATTTCAATATTCTGGACAACTGCAAGGATTCGTGAGCTTGACCCACTCAGCAGTCTGTGTTCCCTGTTCCTTGTCCTCATCTTGACTTTCATCCCAACTCCCATGGCCAGTGCCTGGACCTGGTCATTTACTCAGAGCTACTCTACTTCTTAAAAACACTGACCACAATCTCTGATCTTCCAAAGCTCTCATTCTGATACTTCCTTTATACCTATTTTTCAAATTTCACTTCCTTGACCTCTATATTCTCTTTTTATATGTTTGCTGATTCCGGTCTTCACTTGCTTCCCTTTCCAGGTTAAGTTACACGGTCCACCACTTAGACAACTCTTTTACCAATATATGCTACTCCCTGGCGCCATTCTTATGAACTCTGGCAAAACTTCCACCCTTGATGACTCGAGTTATCTGCCTTCTCCGGTCTTATTCCAAGTTTATTGAGCACATCTAGTTAGGAAAATACACAAAATTATAAAGATGATACCTTCACCCTTCTGGTTTACAACCTCAGGCCCTTGACTCTCCAAGCAAACCCAGAATGCTTGCCTAGTTAGCACTGCCTCCCATTCTCCACAGAAGCCAAGGCTGACCTTCTTCTAGCTCCGTAAACCTCCCATCCCAGCACATCCTGCCTCACCCACAGCAGCTAAGCTCATCTGCTTCACAGAGAAAATAGAAGCGCTTGGACATAAATTCCCTTTGTTTCCTGGCAACATTTACAATCTTACATGTACTTACATGCACTTTTTCCCTCTTCCATAATTATGATGTTCAGAGTTGGCCTCTCTTTTGTCTAAGACTTAACCCTTCGTCTAGGCTCTAAATTCCATCTTCTGTCCTCTCAGAACTCTTGCTCTGTGGATTATCTCCACTCCCTCCTGCACTTTAATTTCTCCTGGCATTTTTAAAAACAACAATTAAACAGGGCTTACAAGGTCCTTTGAGCTCCGGCCTCTTCCTGCCACTCCCCAGCATTCTGCTGTTCCATTTCTCACCCTTTAGTCTATGTCCTGGCCATGCAGGTTTTCTGTCAGTACCTTCAGTGGGCCTTGTTCTCACTTATCCTGGGATTTTGCACATGCTGATCCTTATTTCTGGAATGACACCTTCCCCTTCAACTCCCGTCCTTATATTTGAGTAATGCCTTTTACATCTTTCATCTTATGTTCCCTTCTCTAGTGGACTTCACCCACACTCCTCAGTAGCCCTATCATAGCACTTATCATTTTGAAATATACTAAGAGATTTATTTTTCTGGCCTTCCTCATTCTTGTTTTCTCCAGAAAGATGAAGGCTGTCCTATTCAATGTTGAACTCCTGGCATCTGGAACATGTCTGACATACAAGAACCATTAAATATTTTTTGTTGGATTGGGTCAACCCAATGACTGAATCTTTGGCCTTAAAGCATAATGCAGAACTTTAGGAAGCTTAATTGGGTCATATGGGAAGTATATTTTGTGTGGTTGAGAGTCCTAAATGGTGCTATTCATCAAGCCAAAATTGAAATCTTGGGATTTTCCAGTTGGGAGAGATGAAGTCCAAAATCATCAGTGTCCAAAGAAATGAGCCAGAGAGAGGTTTTCACTGTACATGGTCATATTTATCTTGTTCTGTTCCTGACCCCAACTAGAAGACATGGCCAATGAGGGTCTGCCATCTGATCTGGCCTCCTCCTCCAAGCATTTTCTCTCCTTGAAAAGGAGTTAAGAGAAATCTTGACTTTCCCCTAGAGACGAATACAGTGATATATTTCAGCGGAGAAGCTTAATCAATGAAACTGAAAAATAATATTTGAGTTCTATTAATGCAATTCTGCTTGGGCGTCTTACACAGTTTAGGTATTCTTGACAAATATCCCTTATCTGAATAGTTTTTTTTTTTTTTAAGTCAAAGGATTTGATTATTACTTTGGGATTTCGTATTTTCTGTGGTGGAAGCAAAGAGTATAAAATGCTTAGAGTGGGTATTGAGTAGGGTGGCCATATGCCCTGCTTTGCCTGGTGCAGTCTTAGTCTAGACCTATTTTTTCCCAGAGTCTGGTCTGTGTTAGCACGTGACCTGGAATTTTTATATGCTAGCAAAAATTAATATTATTATTAATGGCTACATTAAAATAAACTGAGGTAGTTTGGTAGACCTTCACTTTGCATTTCAGTGATGTTCTCACTGGGTAGTGTGAGAAACCCACACTCTCACTTTAACACATGGTTAAATCTGAAAGACAGCTCATGATAACTTTCTTCTTCTTATCTTTTATAGATGCGATTTGACTAACACCTCCCTTTGAAAGACAGCATGCAGGACACTCTCTGATACAAAATGGTGTGCCTACTTGGGACAGTTAGGGACAGTGATTTCCTTTAGGTCTTGGATGGTGGTGGGAGAAATATTTGACATGGTCCCCCCTGCCGGCCACTTGGGGTGTCAGCCATTTGGGGTCTCACCCTGTGAAGTGGCCTGGGAAGTGCAACAAAAATCAGGGCATAGGCTGACAGGCAGCAGGAAAGTTGGGCAGTTATGGGAGATATTTGTGGGACCAGAGGTCTGTAATAGGCAGACAGTAAATAGCCAGACTTCCCTTGTGACAGTGGTTTTGGTCAGTTGTTTTATGGTACAAATCTCATTTACTTATTTTACTGTTTGGTACGGTTTTAAGAATTTTGAACACTTTTGGCAGCAATGAACTAAAACAAAAAAAACAAACAAAAATTAAGTAGCAGATACTCATTTCCTAGAGAAAGTTGTTGATGAACATGACACTTGTACAAAATGTTTGACATTTACTATCCATTACAGAAACCATAGTGCTATGGTTTGAATGTTGTAGCCCCCTAAAATTCTTAAGTTGAAATCCTCACGCCCAGTGTGATGGTATTAGGAGGTGGGGCCTCTGGGAGGAGCTGAAGTGACGAGGGTGAAGCCCCCATGAATGGGATAAGCGCCCTTGTAAAGAAACTTATAAAGAGATCTCCTGTGCCCCTTCTACCAGGGGAGGAGACAACGAGGAGTTAGCTGTGACCCAGGAAGAAGACCTCACAGAGTTCAACTTGATCTTGGACTTCCCAGCTTGCAAAACTGTGTGAAATAAATTTCTGTTGTTTCTAAGCTCCTCGGCTTATGGTACTTTTGTTATAGCAGCCCAAACAAACCAAGACACAAAGTCCTATCACTGACCACAGGAAAGCCAGAAGACACAAGCCTGCTGAAGAAGCATTACCATATAATTTAAGAAGACTGTGCTCAAAGGCAAAGCTTTACCATCTACAGCTGCAGAAAGCATATTTTTGTATTATTCTATGGGAGCATGGCTTTTCATTTAGATGAAATGGCTGTTCTAAACTAATTTTGTTAATTTTAAATTCCAAGTTTCCTAGAGTGTGTGTGAAAAGCGAACTTTTGGCTGTTAAATTATTGGCTCCATTAACAAAAGACTTGGCAAACATTTAAAAGATGCCCATTTTACATGAACGTCATCAGGTATTTTAAGTAGAAAATCAACTAATTCCGGGGCACCTGGGTGGCTCAGTCGTTAAGCGTCTGCCTTCAGCTCAGGTCATGATGCCAGGGTCCTGGGATTGAGCCCCACATCGGGCTCCCTGCTCAGCAGGAAGCCTGTTTCTCCTTCTCCCACTCCCCCTGTTTGTGTTCCTGCTCTCGCTCGCTCTCTCTCTGTCAAATAAATAAATGAAATCTTTAAAAAAATGTTAAAAAAAAAGAAGAAAATCAACTAATTCCAAAATGGTTCGGTTTTTTTCCCATTCAATTCTTAGAATCAAAATAAAGATTTTGGAAGTCCGCTTCACATTATTGGGAATGATATTGTAAATTTAGTTAAGCAGTTTAAATTTGAAGATAAAAATTATTTGGGGGTGCCTGGGTGGCTCAGTCGGTTAAGCTTCTGCCTTTGGCTTAGGTCATGATCCTGGGGTCCTGGGATGGAGCCCCATGTGGGGCTCCCTGCTCAGCAGGGAGTCTGCTTCTCCCACTCCCTCTGCTCCTCCCCCCACTTGTGCTCTCTCTCAAATGAATAAATAAAATCTTTTAAAAAATTATTTGTTTTTATGGTGATAATATGAATATAAGTTTTAGTGGATCATAATGTCATGGTAAAAGTTTAAAAATTAAAAAAATAGGAATGTGCTTGTGGTGTACATATAATTTATATTTGGGACCAAATAAATGACAATATTCTACCAATCCAAACAGGGCTACAGTTGTCAAAATTTATAAATATACATTAAATTTATAAATATATAAAATGACAAGCTAGCATATAATTAATATATGTATAAGCATACATATATACATAATAAACATGCATACACAAGCATAAATCATAAATTATACGGATATAATTTATAAGGAAGGTGATACTATCAACCTAATTTAAAAAATAAGCAGAGGGACGCCTGGGTGGCTCAGTCGGTTAAGTGTCTGCCTTTGGCTCAGGTCATGATCCCAGGGTCCTCGGATGGAGTCCCGCATCGGACTCCCTGCTCAGCAGGAGCCTGCTTCTCCTTCTGTCTGTCGCTCCCCCTGCTTGTGCTCTCTCTCTCTCTGTCTGACAAATAAATAAATTAAAAAAAACAAAAACAAAATAAGCGAGTAATTATTATTGGTTTATATTCATGGATGTTAATCTGTGAATTCTGAGTACATTTTGTTTAAAATTCACTGGAAGTCTTTAATCAAAGTATTCGTTAAATGAAATGCCAAAAACTTCAACATTTGAAGCTTTTAATAAATTGCAATGATTGAAAAGAAAGCCTGCAACAGAAGGACACTGAAATTTATTTCCATAAAAGCAAGTGAAAAAACAAACAAATCAAATGATCAGCACTCAAACATTTCACAAGGTTTAATTTTGAGATTTTAGAATAGCTCAACCTTGTGGGAAGAATGTTTTGATAGAGCTTCCATATTTAAACAAACAAATTGACATTTTATTCTGGAATTTGATGCAATTAAGCCCTATGATGTTGCAGCAACTCAATCTGGTGAAACATTCAAAGAATCATAAGGAAAGATTACTTGTCAATTCTTTTTGCCTTCTAAAAATATTTGTCAAGTAATGCTACTCTGAACAGGATAGAAGATAGTATCTGTGGAAATTTCTGGGCTGAGATAGTTACACATTTCAATAAGAAAAATTAGAATAAAGTATTTTATTTGGCAGAATTCTCTGTGTTTACCAGATACTTCAGCAATTGCAGAGAGAGTGTTTTTCTCACTTAAAATATTATGATCTGCAGAAAAGAGTTAATTAAAGGTGCCAACAATTTCAAATTTATTACCATAAAGTGCAACTTTGGCAAAGGTTGGCAGAGGTGAAAATAATAAAATCATATTGAAAGAATATTCTTGAGAATAAAACCAGTTGACATGGTGTCAGACAGACATGGCTGAGACACATTGAAGTCTGTGAGTACACACCCTGAATAATTATTCTGCTTACATTATTTTTTAGTGTATGGCTTGAGGCATGATGTGTGTATTACATTCTATGAATTTCAACAATTGTACTATAACTTGCTAAAAAATATTAAGTGATTACTATTCTGTAATTTTCTGTGTTGTTCTCTGGAACTTTAAGAATAAATGATCTTCCAGAAACAGTCCACCTTGAACTCCCTGGGTGAGCGATGTTTAATCACATTACCCACCAATTTCTGGGGACCTCTGGGAAACTGTCAGGTCATCAGAATCAATAGAGCAGAATATTTAATACCTTGAAATGATTTCTTTGTCAGAGATAGGGCACTGAGTTCTCTTGAAAATACAGCACTGGAAGCTGGCCCGGTCACCCTTCCTATCTGACTTATTGTTTAGGCAAAGAGGGGAACATCAGTGAAATTTCCAGTGACAAAGGCGGCCCTTAGTTGTCAGGTCTGACCCCTGTGGAGAGGAAAAAGCCAAAGCAGGATTTTAGGAAAGCTTTATTGCTAGAATCCGTGTCTTAGAGAAAGAAATCCGTGTCTTAGAGTGAGAAATCAAGAGGAATGGAGAATTCAGGAATACAGCTCCATGGCTACATTTCACAAAATGGTAAGCAATAATCTCAACGATCATAATCTCTTATGATTTGGGTCACCTGCACAACAAGTGTTTCTCTACTAGTTGAGAAACTAAATATTGAAAACATGTTAAGGTGCCATGTGAAGACCTCCACCCCCCACCAACCTCCTAGAGAATGAGTCTACAATAATCTGGAAAGGAGGCAAAAGATTGTTCATGGACACTTAAACCATGTGAGATAATCTGGTGTTGTTTATCCACGACGTTTAATAATAATTTAAATAATAATGCAGTTTGCACAAAATTGTTCATACTTTAGCTTAAATGAAAAGAAGTCTGGCATAGAGTCCTTATGCACAATAATGACTAAGGATCCCAAGCCTGCCTACTTGGCACCTTTCTTCACCTGAACATTGTTGGAGAAAATAATAAGCTGGCTAGTCTTGGTTTAAATGCACTGCTATAAACCTACACTGGGCACTTATCACTGCCCATCAG
This sequence comes from Phoca vitulina, assembly GCF_004348235.1. NCBI lineage: Eukaryota > Metazoa > Chordata > Mammalia > Carnivora > Phocidae > Phoca > Phoca vitulina. The sequence continues at coordinate 16,798,543 of NW_022589726.1, read as the reverse complement.
CCCGACCACATTCCTCCAGTAAATATGCTCCCCACCCTCTCCTTGCCTTCCCTCCTCAAACCTTCCGTGAACACTGAGTTACTTTCTGTGCTTAGGGACTTTGCATGACTTTAACCATCTTTTTTACTGATCAATCCCGTCTCTTTCTCTCTATCCCAGGTCGCTCATCAACTTCTAGACTTGTCTGTACAACTTGCTGGCGGACTTCCACGGAATGTTTCACAGGTGTTTCAAACTCAATGTCATCTTTATTATCCTCACCCCCCACAACTGCTCTTCCTTTGGTGTCTCTCATCCCACCTACTGGCATGAATACATTCTTAGATGGCCTAGTGAGAAATCTTGGGGTTGCCCTGGCTTTCTCACTCATCCCCACATCTAATTAGCTATGCAAACCTGTAGAGTCCTCTGGATTCTTCCCCTTTATTTTCAGCGCCAAGCCCTGACTGTTTCTCATGCCAGTGAGTTTATCTGTCCATGATCTGATCCATCCTCTGGTTGTTGCCAGAATGGTTTTAAAATTTAAATATGATCTTGTCATTTCCTTCTTAAAATCTTCCAACTCTCTTAGCTGCACTTCAGAATAAACCTCTGATATTTAGCAGAGCAAACATGGCCTTTCATGATCTGGCCCTGCCACGTTTTTAGTTTTTTCTCTCCTCGATCCTTATTTGACGTTATGCTTTCGACACAGATTTTTTTTTTTTTGAAAGTTTTCCATTAACTTGTAGTTTTCCTCTGTTGTTTCCTAAACCTGAGAGCCCTTGCCTTACTTCAAGCTTGTCTAAATCTACTCATTCTTTCAGGCTCAGATTAAGAATCTCTACTGAAAACTTTTCCTGGAGTTCTCTGAATTTTCCCATTCTTTCAAGTCTGGGTCAGGGATTTTGCCCCTGGGTTTCCATGGCACCCTGTGGAAGTATGGGCCCAGTGAGTTTCCTAGGACAGGCCCTGTGAGAAGTGTTGGAGGGAGGTTAAGGCATGTCTGGTTGGTGGAGAGCAGCCCTGCCCCATCTGAATGGCTGCTTCTTGTAGGGGCTGGCGTACAGGGAGGAAGGTCAGGTATGTTTGCAGGAGGCAGTTGGCTCATTGGGAAATAAATGGAAATATAGTGATCAGGAATTGGAGGGTCTGGGGGCCAGTTGGTTCTCTGATCAAGAGTGTTCAGGAGAGATTCCTGGCAGCGAGGGGTAGAGTGGGGGGGCATAGTGGGAGAATGCGACAGGACAGGCAGGTGTGGGTCCGTGCTTCTCCATCAGATAAACTTTTTGCTGGGCACTAGTTATAGAGAGATAACTATGGCAGATTCCCATCATCAAGGGATTCACAATTGGGTTTGGGATTAAATTTGAGATAGAGAATATTTAATTTGCCTTGCTCCTAACGGGGGATATCCTAGAAGAGATAAAATGAAGTTGTGACGTACTTCAGGGTCAGTGGGTGGAGAAAAAGGGATTTCTGGATATTTAAAGGCCGTATGGACTCGGCAGTTGGTTGGGTAAAGGGATTAAGGGAATGAATAAGGGCTGCTTGTCTGAGGGTTTGAGTCTGGGAGTACACTGGTGAGTGTGTGTGTGTGGAGTGTATGGATCGGTGGTGGGCAAAGGGAAGAACTCTGACTCTAGGACCCAAATGGTCTCCGGCAGCAGAGCATTAGAGCTGAGCACTAAGCCAACCATTGCAAACTTTGCAATTTGTACGTCTTTCCTAAGAGGGGATTGGGTCTCTGACACCAACACCGGAACTGCCACAGGGCAGGGGCTTTATAAACATCACTGCTTACTATTGACCCATTCCTCTAGTTGCCTCACTCCTGACCTCAGGAGTTAATTAGGAAATTATTCACAGAAACGGGGGCTTGAGAAATAGGAGCACATGTTCTGAGTATTTTCCCCCTTTATTTAATAATAAATCCCAGGTTCAATGTTATTAAATGTAAAGGAAGGGAAGGAACTGAACGTGTGTGTTGGGAAGGTACCTGTTTCAAAGAAGATGCCTCCCCTCACATGTGTCCTGTTGAAGGACTTTTCTCCATGAAGTCCTGTTAGAGCTGAGGGACTTCTCTGTATTTGCAAAGTTGTGTATCCTCCACCCACCAGACTTTTCTGAACTTCTTTTCTCATTCTGCCTGCTTGTGCAGATCTTGCCTAGAAGTGGAACTCCAAATAGAGACCCCAAAGGGAGATAGTGACTTTAACTCATTGGAGTTGAGATGTAGATAGAGGTTGCACTTTGAGGGCCATCTTACCCTGACTCCTGCAACCCACGTGACTGGTCTTCTTTGCCAAGCGCCTCTGATGTTGCCGCTTTGCTGCTCTGAGACCTTTGACCCTTCACCTTGGCCTGTGTGGAGGGCAGGGGAGACAAGTGACTGGAAAGCAGTGGAGCTGAATTTTTACTGGATGCCTCAGAAGATCCTTGATTCAGTCCTTGAGAGTCAACACGTGGCAAATCTTGGTCTGTTGTGGGTAAATTTGATTTTTGCAAACAGTTATATCAGTGTTATTTTCTATCAGTGCCTCCACTTTGGCTTTGTTGAATCTTACTTTCCTTTAATGACTCACTGGGCAGATACCATGACTTTCTGGTCATTTGATTATTGAGGGTCCATTCTTGAAAATTTACTTTCAAGCTTTGTATAAACGTCATATCACTTTTTTCTGTGTGCGCAGGCTAAGCATGTGGATGGAGGGAGCGCCAAGGGACAGGTGTGTGGCCTCATGGGAAGCCTCGTGTTCATTGGACAAATGAGGCCCCAGCCTACATTTTCTGTTCAACCCCATCTTATGCTAGTCCCCCTGGGCTTCCCTCCAGCTGACCCCTGGGCACTGGGGTCAGAGAAATTAATTTGACAAGATTCCTCCCTACAAGAAGTTTACAGTCTGGGACTGACATTGAACTTAACACAAAACATTGTGAGATTAATCGAACTTGTAATAAGAAGCCTCTGGAAAAGAAGGGTAGTAGTTCGGGGACAGTGGGAGTAGAGGAAAGGACATGTGTTGGGTAAACCCTGCAGTGTCTGTGAAGACAGGACTTGGCAGTTGACCAGACCTGGGGGAGTGAGGGGGAGGGAGAGTCCAAGTGGGGTGTGTGTGTGCACATGTGAGTGTGCATATGAGTGCTTGGGGTTATAGAGAGGTGGAAATTCCCCTTCTCCTTGAAAGAGCCTTGAAAACCCAACAGGGGTAGATCCTGCTATTTGCACCAGTCTTTTTTTCAGATGTAAATTAGTCCTCAGGGTTCCTGACTCCAAAACCTGCAGCAGGAAATACCTCCTTCCCTCCAGCCCTTCTTGCCTGGCTCCTCATTCAAGGCCCAGGAATTGGAGGTGATATACTCACGGGAGTGGAGGTGGAAGGCAGGGATTTGAGTGGTAAAGATTTTTTTCATTAATTTAAAATAAGTGCCCCAAGTTTAATGTCGTCCTAAATAGGGTCAGAGTGGGAAGGCATAGGACAGGAGAGGTAGGGGCTACTCCAGAAAGGGTTCTTCTTTTTTCCTCCTGAGATGGTTAAAAAACATACCCCTTTGTACCTGGGTGGCTCAAGAGGCTGTCTTCATGGACCTCCTGTGGAAGGTCCTAGTGATTCTATGTCTGATTGCCCTCATGTCGGGCATGTTCTCTCTCTAGTTCTCATACCTGTGTGCAGAACCCTGTCCTAGAGAGCTGGGAAATATAGAATTCAGTGGGGAGGAATGACCCAGTCCCTCTGGGAGCTCCTAGCCTGCTGGAGGAGAGACCTACATACCCAAGACGCAAGCATAAACTGTCTTTATAGGAGCCGTCTCACATTCATCACTTTGACTTCACTCGTCTTTCTGTCAGGCACCTGTTGGCACTGCAGTAACGAGCTGTTGCCCTGAGCAGATGCAAGCTGACTGGTCACCTTGGGTGAGGGCACCAGGTATGGGCAGAAGGCAAAGAGGTTTGCTTTCCCAGGAAAACACCTTAGAATAAATGCCCCAGGCTTTAAATATTCTCATGTGACACATCACAGACTGATGAAGGCTGAGTGGATATTTGGAAACAGTCAAAGGCCATTTAGTTCTAACAGTGAGGAATATGAGGAGAGAGGCTGAAGTTAAAAATGGGGCTTAGAGGGGGGCCTGGGTGGCTCAGTCGTTAAGCGTCTGCCTTCGGCTCCCTGGGATCGAGCTCCGCATCTGGGCTCGCTGCTTAGCGGGGAGCCTGCTTCTCCCTCTCCCACTCCCCTTGCTTGTGTTCTCTCTCTTGCTGTCTCTCTCTCTCTGTCAAATAAATAAATAAATAAATAAATAAATAAATAAATAAATAAATAAAATCTTTAAAAAAAAATGGGGCTTGGACACCCAGGCTTTCCAGTTTGCATTGGTTGCTAAAGAGGTTCTAAAGTTCATTTGAAAAGGGAAGTTTCCACAAATATTTTTGGAGCAAGAGACGCTCTTTTTCTTTTCTTTTTCCTCTTTTTTTTTTTTTTTTACAGCTTTATGGAGACATAATTTGCACATCCCACCATGTTAAGTTTCAGGTGTACAGCGGTGTTGATCTGTTACATTTGTATATGGCAAAATGATCACCACCGTAACCTTAGCTACCACCTCCATCCCGACACATAGTTCCTATTTCTTTTTTGTGGTGAGAGCATTTAAGATCTACTTTGTTAGCTTTAGTCAAGTATGTGATACAGTATTATTAGCTATCATCACCATGATATGCATTAGATCCCCAAATCTGTTAATCTTAGAACAGGAAGTTCATGCCCTTTGCCCAGTCTCGAGCCATTTCCCTCATCCCTCAGCCCCTGGTCACCACCACTCTACTCTCTGTTCCTCTGAGTTTGACTTTTTTAGATTCCATATATAAGTGATAATTGGTCCTCTTTTGGGATAAGTGCTTTGTCTCTCAGAATGACTAGTTGATGAGGATAATGGTCACTTGGAGGTAGAAGTTCTGATTTATTTGTGACAAAGTTGTTCTCACCTTGTCATCACATACTTGGACTTGGTTTTACCAAGGCCACTAACATTTTGAGACAAGTTCCTCTGCCCCAAAGCAATGGAAGCCTGAGGCATCATTTGATCCTGGGAAAGTGTAGGGGAGGTAATATATTTTGGGGGCCTTCCTGAAGGAAGAAGCCTATGAGGTGGAATTAGAAAGGAGGGGAAGTAGAAGTCAGGGCTGCCAAGCTAGAGACTGCTTAGTGGGAGTCCTGGATGTGGAAGGGGAGAGGCAAAACCAGGACAAATCAACTTAGTGGAATTGATTTTGGGGACCCCTGTCAATGAGGGTGACATAAATGTGAGGCAAAGGGAATTGTTTGAAGACTGGGATGGCTTTTATGGGAAGCTGTGATAAGGTGGGATCCTAAATAGGAGGAAAGGGGCTCCCTGTTTAACTCTGTGCCTTTATTTACTTTTGGCAATTAGAGCTGGTTCTAAAGTACTGATGGGACCTGGATTGGGTCCTCGCCAAGTCCATCCACCTGACCCATTCTTTAATACCCGGAGGCACCAGGGAGGCAAGCTGAGATACATGAATTGCCAATTCAATCATGAAAATGACTTGGGTAAATAGGATTTTTATGTTCCTGTAAGTTCACGTGTGAGCTGGCCTTGGGGAAAAAAGAAGCTGCCCAGTGGAGTATGAAGGACACTAGGGTTTCTGTTCTCTGCTGAGATTCCAGGAAGCTCAGGAGGCCGTTGTATCCTGAAATGTCCCAAATGGCCACAATCCTTGGTTCCCTCTGGTTCTCTCTTGGGTAGAATTCCATTCTCTCCCTTTCTTCCTGTTCTGAGTCGGCAACAGAGAAGAGCCAGCTGGAGACATGGAGGGATTTATCTTCCTTAATGGATCAGAGACAGGGGAAGGGGCTTAGGTAGATGTCATTGCATCCATATCTGGTAGCCTGGCAGGGAGGAGGGAAGCAAATATGCCATGTCTTGTGCATAGTGGAGCTTGTGTGGGGGGATAATTTTTTATTCTGACTTTACTTTTTGCTGTCAGTACGCAGTTTTGCTCTATAGATATACGCTACGGTTGTATGTTTACAAAAACATCTTTCTCAAGGCTGCGAGTCTCCTTGTTCCCCAACCTTCTTTAATATTTCCTTTTTATACATGAAAAATACCAGATGGGGGGAGTCCAGTTCATTCACCAAGTATCAGTAATCCCCAGGGGCTTCTATTCTCATGATAATTTCTCCCTATGATTTCCTTTTCTGGCAGAACTACCAATCTATCTTGTTCCCAGGAGCTATTCTATTGGCTTTGAATGTCCCCAGACATAAGACTTGGTGCCCTTTGTCTGAAATCGTCTGAGCACCACCAACATGAAGCTGTTGTGTGAGAGGCTCTTGCTGAAGGTTTGGTTTGACAGCCCAGGATGACCGTTTCTTATTGACCATTGATCACCAACAGTGTATGTTCATCAGCTCTGGCTGACACAGAATTTCTCACTATCCAGCCCCCTCTTTGGGCCTCTCATCCTGCCACAATGCTTCTCTTCCTGGACTTCCACTATCCCCCGGTTGTTGCCCCCTCCTCAGGCCCCCTCTCCTAATTTTTTCACTTTCTTTCCTCACTCATTCACAAAACAAGTGTTTATCGGGGGCTTACCACTCGCAGGGACTCTTCTGCATGCTGGTTTGTTTTGCTGTCCTTGTTTCTTATCACCCACGCAAACCTCACCTTTCCAACAGAAGGCATTCAGAGATCCTCAGGATGTATTTTTAAGCAACAGACAAAACAGAACAAAACAAACAAAACGACCATCTGCTCCTGGATGAAAGTTGTCACTCTTCTTTAAGACAGGAGATCTACAGTCAGTTATTTTTGTCATAGAGTTTTCTTACTCTCTGGGGTCTATAATCAGGGTGAAGCTACAAGGGGCAGTATGTGTGTGCGTGCGTGTGTGTGTGTGTGTCAGGGCTGGGGAGAACAAGGAAGGTCTCACTGCAGGGTGAGGTGGTTCCCTGGCCAGTGGTAGACAGTGTAAGTTCATAGCAACGTTCTGATGCTGAGCCCCAGGGTCTGGTGCTCCCTCTCTCCTAGGCTCCCTGTGAGCTCCGTGTCCTCTAGTCAACTGCTTCACTGGGACACGTGCTTCTTAGCTGATCTTCTGTGTGGAGGCAAGGGGCTCTTGACAGTCGGAGGGGGGTGGGCCGTGTCATTGACAAACTGCGGGGTGGAGGGGTGTAAGAGAGTTCCTGGGCGAGGAGTGGAGCAGGATCAGGGAGATTTCTGCCTGTCCTTTCAGGGAAGTTTGGGAGCAGCGGCCGGGGAGGTGGGGGCCAGCGTGGGACAGTGGAGCTGTGCTGTGAGCTCACCATGGGAAGGCCAGGACCCTGTTTATGAGGCAGTGGGGCACAGGTGTGTGTGTGGTATAGGATCTCTGTGGGAGGTAGGGGGATACTGAGTATCTGTTTTGTCTGTGAACTTGTGCACAAGTTGTATGTTTAATTTACTTTAATTTTAACTTTTCTGGGCCAGTCTTAGGGGAAGAAGTGCCTGGAGGAGCAGGGCAGGTGCTGGGAGCTGGATGGAGAAATTTAACAGCTCCACAGCCCAGGGGGAGCCTTCAGAGGGGGTCAGGGCTGAGTCGGAAGGAGGCCGATTCATGCAGTTTCCCAGCATGCCGCTGCCTTCCCAAGTGTCACAAGTGACATTCCAAGCTTAGAGCTTGGACCTGTGTGGGTAGCTGATTGAGGGGAGGTAGGAGCCCCAGGTAACTTGGAAAAAATCTTCCCTTACAGGGTCCACGTCTCTACCACTGCCCACTCCCCCTCCCCAGTGTGCTTTCACTATGACCTTTGGAGAGTGTAGTGCAGGGCAGCAGCAATGCCAAAGTAAATAGCAAACTGAGGTTGGCATGGAACCCTGGCAAACACCTGCCAAGGAGCAAAGTAAATGCCCTCAGGCAGCAAGAGGTGGCTCGGTGGATTTGGGGCCAAGTGAGAGGGAGAAGGAGAAAGGCAACTGAAGGAGGGCCCTTTTGGCAAAGGAGTCTGAGCCCTGTCTGGGTCCCTGGGAACTGAGGGTACATGCTCAGAGCAGGGCATGTTTGAATGAGTCAAGAGAGGGGGAAGAGCGGGGCCTGGCATGGGTGGGTGGGCAGAGACACACGAAGAGATGGAGACACATGCAAAGAAAGACAGGAAGGGACCAGGAGGGAGAGGGAGAGGTTTTGGAGACAGAAAGTAAAGAGAGATCTGTCTAGAGCGAGAGACTCTGAAAGAGAGGGATAAAGAGACAATACAAAGACTGTCCTGAAAAACTCCCTTCTCTTCATGGTTGAGTTCATGGAGAGAAGACTGGTTTGCCCTGGCCGCGGCTCAGAAAGGCTTCCCAAGATCTGGGGGAATGAGGATGAAATGAGGTATCGGCAGATAACCTACCAAAGGCAGGGGGTTTTACCTGGCTGGAGGTGAGAAGTTGGGGTTGGGATGGGGTGCAGCCCTGTTTCTCTGTCCCCAGGAGGGAATGGTCCGAGGTTTCCGGGAGATGCCCCCCTACTCGATGATAAGGAAGTGTAGGTTGGGTGAGTGAGGAAGGCCATAAGTCATTTGCCCTGGCTGGGGTGGGGGTTGAAATGGAGTCCACTTCCCTTCCTGTTGGGAAGGGCCGGTTGAGCGCTGAGAAATGAGCACCTGTACCTGTGAGGTGTGTCGTGTCTGTGTGGCCTGGAGCTAAGGCTGTGAGTGTAGCCCTTTTAGCAGGACCCCTGCAGACTGGGGAGAGACCTTCCCTGTGGAAGAAGCTAAGCAGCTCTGCTGACGTTCCACGTGGAAACGTGAGGGTGGGTGGCTCTTCCAAGGGCTTTCCATGCAGCTCCCCACCGGCCTGCCTCTCGGTGCCCCAGGGCTGTGGCCTTAGCTGCAAGCTCCTCACTGTCCTCCCTTGGGTGCCAGTCTTCTTCCCCTTTCATGGTTCTGGGCATGGCTTCTCAACCTTCTTTACACCTGTGTAACTATTCCAGACTTTAAATTCCCTCTGTGTTAAATGATCAGATTTAATTGTTTTCCAAGTTGGGCCCTGACTGAGAAAGACTAGTGATCAAAACAGAAAAAAGGTCCTTGTAGTCATGAGCTTATATCTTCCTTGAGGGGGAGGAGGGCACAGAATAAAAACGAATACACATAAGATTCCAGGAGGTGACCGTTCTTGAGATGGAGATAGGTAATAGAGAACTCTACGCTGGGGGTGGGGTGGTCAGAGAAGATCTCTTTGACAAGGGACATTTGAGCTGCAGGAAGTGAGGGTGGCAGATATCCGAGAGAAGAGCATGACAGGCAGAGACCCTGAGGCTGGACCATCCTGGCATCTCAGGGACTGGCAAGAAAACCACGTGGCAGAAGTGGAGGGAGCAAGAAGGGTATTAGTAGGAAATGGATTCCAAGTGTGGGGGTGCAGATCATCTGGGGTCTTGCAGACCCTCGCAAAGACTTCAGTGTTTACTCGGAGTGACTAGGAAAGCCACAAGGAAAGGAAAAATTTGAGCGGAAGAGTGATATTGTCTAACTTACATTTTAAAAAGGATCCTTTTGGCTGCGTGGAGAATAGACTGGGGAAGCAGAGACTACTTTATCAGCTAGGCTACTGCATGTTATAGAAAACCCAAGATAGGTTTATGTTTTCATAGTAAAGAAACACAGAGGTACACAGCTTAGAGCTGGCAAGGTAGCTCCACGTGGTCATCCAGCACTCACTCACACTTCCCTATTTTTGCTTCACTCTTCCTCCTGGCTTCCAGCCTCCAGGGCGCTTCTTGTTCTACCATGAATGCTGAAGTGGCAGCCCCTGGGCACTTGGGAGGCAGCATGGGAGCAAGGGAGAGGAAGGACTAGCTCTAGATCTCTTCTCATAAGGCTTCATGCAGCACACAGCAAGGAGTTTCACGCAGCATGTCTGATTTTATTACACCAGCCAGAACTGAGCCACATGACCACCCAACTGTAAGGGAGGCTGGGAAATGTAGTTTATCTGTTGCACGTATTGTCCAGGTTTTTGTCCCTGAGGGAGAAGGGGAGGATGGATATTGGGTGGCAATTAGCATCCTCTACTGCACAGTTAGGAGGCTATTGCCGTCATCCAGGGGAGAGAGAATGTTGGCTTATACTAGGTGGTAATGGAGGATGGTTGGATTCTACACTATTTTGAAGGTAAATCTGAAGGGATTTGCTGGAAAATTGTTTGTTGGTGAGAGAGAGAGATTGAAAGGGTGGTGGTGGGGGGAGTGGAAGATGATGCCAAGTTTTTGGCCTGAGCAGCTCCAAGAATGACAGTTGCTATGGACTGAGTTGGGAAAGACTTTTGAGGGAACCCAGTTAGTGAGGTTAGTGTTGGAAACCATGAGTGCTATCTTGGTTATTTTGAGAGGCCCATTAGACATCTTGGTGGAGATTTCAAACAGGCAGTTTGATGTATAAGGTTGGAGTTCAAGGAACATTTCCATATTTCTGGGCAGGATAATATTTAAAACCAAGAGACTGGATGAGATTACCTTGAACACAGAGGCAGAGAGAGAAGAGAATGAGGTCAGGAAGATGGAGGGAATCAATAAAGGAGACAGGGCAACAGTGACCAGTAAGGGAGCAGGAGAACCAAGAGTAGGGTCCTAAAAGCCTCGAGCACCTAGTGTTTCAAGGAGGTTGTGATGAACTATGTCATGCGCTGCTGATGGGTCAAGAAAGACAAAGTGAGGATTAATCAATCACAAGGTGATTGATCATCTTGATAAGAGTGTTTTCAGGGTACTCATGGGGGACTAGATTATGCTCAAGGAAGAACAGAGGAGCATATCATGGAGTACGTGTTCTGAACGTTCTTTTCACTACAAAACAAGTGGAACCTGCATAGAACATATTTTTAAAATTGCATTATTGAGCTTGTAAGAAGTCAAAAAATTCTCCAAAGGGCAAAAATCCTGTAAACCATGAACTAAGACCAGAGTGGTAAGCGGCTCCTTCTTGGCAAGGAGATTCAGGGGAGTCTGAAAATTCAGTTCTTGGCTTTAACAATGTCTACCCAAATATCCCTATTTCAAGATCCCCCTTCTTCCTTGCCGGTGCCCTACCTTTAGCATAAGAAACCTAGAGGGGTTGAAATTTTAATTGGTGTTGTGACTTTGAAAGCTTTCCAATGAAACTCTCACTGTGGTCCTCAGCCACATTTTCCCTGTGAGTACAGGAAATGGGAGAACCCTTCAAAGTTGCCATGAAGGCCTCTGGTTCTCCATGTGTGTTTCCAATTGTAGATTCAACACCTCTCTCTCCTCTCCTTACTCTTCTAAGTACACGTTCTAGCACTGTATGAAGAAATCAGGTGACTGTGATTTTTATAAGATACCACTGTTATCATAGCAACTAAGTGCCCAAACCACCTGATCTCTGGATGCCTTCCTTGCTCTCCAGCTGCACTTTCCCCCATATTACTGCTTGTGATAATTTGAGTAAAATGATGCAGTGAGCTAAAAACACGGATTACTAGTGCCTCAATTCCCCGCAGTACGGAAGGCTGTCATGTCTTCTGTTGAGAAAACCACCCTCCTTGAGTGACCTGGCAAGGCCTGATGCACAAAACCTAAAGAGAGTAATAAATGGACAAACTCTAGCTGGAATTCAGTGAGTGAAATAATCACATAACAAATGATTCAACTATAATTGACTTTTCAACTAGGAGAAAATCGTTTCCTACCTCATCTGATGTATAAAGTATATTCCACATGGTCTAAAAACCTAAAAAATAAAAGAAAGCAATAGATGAATATTTAAGAGAATATGAAAATACCTTAGGGGGATGGAAAATACCTTCTCACAAAAGGGAGAAAAACAAGAGAAACTAGAAAAGAAACGAGCATTTGTGATTATGCATAAATTTAGAAGCTGTGTATGTCAAAAGATACTACACATGTGAAAAGATAGGACACAGATCAGAAAATATGTTTTTGTTATACATGTGATATTCAGAGGGCTGCTATCCATCTTATAAAGAGAATTTCTGTAAGATGACAAAAAGTGAAAAATAACACCAATCCTAAAATGGGCCAAGATTATGAAGAGGAAATCTGTTGAAGGGAAATACCAATAAGAATATAGAAATCTTCTCTACCTCCTTAGATAAATGAAAATTAAAGCATTAGCGAGGAACTATTTTCCACCATCTTATTGGCAAAAATTAAAAAATAGATACCATTGTGCACCGTCAAGTATATGAGGAGACAGACCCTCATGTCCTCTCAGTGAGAACATGGCTTGCCATACCCCTTTGGAGATGAATCTGAAAATATCTATTAAAATTAAAAATACATCTATCATTTGTTCCAGCATTCTGAATTATGGGAATAATTCTACAGAAACAAAAGCATTTGTACACAAAATGTATGGACAAGGATATGTATCATAGGCCTGTAGCAAAATACATATATGCATTCAATTAAAGAAAAGGAAAAGTAAGCTGAAACCTCACCAACAGTATACCAATGTGTCTATCAGTAGGGGGATACTTGTATAGAGTATGGTGCAATTTCAGTACAGAATATTATTCAGATGTTAAAAGAATGAAGTGGATCTGGAAGGATGTTTATACCGAATTATTAAGTGGAAAAAAAAAAACCAGTCATAGATGGTACACCGAGTGAGATTTTACATTTGAAACAAAACAGCCCGTATATTTTTTTATATGATCTCAGAGAAAGATGTGGAAGAATACTTATAAAACTACTTACATGTGGGACTAGGACTAGAGAATGTTGGGGGCGGGGGAATGAGGGTTTATGACCTTTTCCTATCTCTGCAGTGTTGACTTATTGCAATGAAGTGAGCTCCACAAGGACAGCAATTTTGATCTTGTTTATTGCTGCCTCTGTAGAACCTAAAAACATGACAGGTATATTGGATCTATTCAATAAAATTTATTGCATAAATAAACATTTATTATTTATTTAATTAAAAAAGGGAAGGCGTATGGGATCAAGTGATGGAAAAAGCAGAGTTGAGTAGAAGTAAGAACAACCCTATAAGAGATGTGGAGGGAGCAGCTGCAGGAAGGAAAGTCCTCTTCCCAGAGGGATCTGGGGGGGATTTTTAATTCAGAATCAGAAAGTCAGGGAGGAGGGATGGGCCACAGGGTGATTCCAGGTGTAATTAAGCAAATAACTCTCCCTGGCACAGCCAGGTCACTTCTCCTTCCCCTTGTTGGTTTATCGAGTGGCTGATTCAAGGGTTTGCTCTTGGAGCCAGTGGGAAAGGATCGGCTGTTGTGTGAGGTCAGAGAGGTGGAGCACGATTGGGTTTCCAAAAGGGTCACAGAAAAAGAAAAAGAAGAACTGCGCTGTAGGCAACAAGATATACCAAAGCCAGTCCCTGAGAGCCAAATTGTTGCCAGGTGGCCTGCTAGCTCTCCATCCGCACACCCTCGGTAATTCCATCATCCCATTGATGCAAGGACTACACTTGGTTAGCTCCAGGGAGAGACAGTCCTCCTTACAAAAGCTGAGGATCCAATGCCGGGTATCTATAAAGTCAACTTAGCACCTCACTTGAAGTAAAGCTAGCAAACATTTGAGGGAAATTAACATCATAAAGAAGAAGGGCCAAGAAGAATAAATGAGATAACCAGTTAGGGATGAAACAAACAAACTTTAAACAATTATAATTATTATCTTCAGAAAATTTTACGTTATAATTCATAAATATTATGAATATTATATTTATAAATCAACGGCCAAACATAGACAAAAAGTTCTTTTTTTAAAAAAAGATTTTTTCTATTTATTTGACTGAGAGAGAGAGCACAAGCGAGGGCGTGGGAGAGGGAGAAGCGGACTCCCTGCTGAGCAGAGAGCCCTACTTGGGGGAAGCTCAATCCCAGGACCTGAGACAAAGGCAGACACTTAACCGACTGAGCCACCCAGGATTCCCCAAAAAGTTTTTATAAATCAAAAAATCACTTATCAAAAGAAAGTTCCAAATAATTGGAAGACATGACTAAAATGAATCACTGACTTGGAAATCATGGTTTGGTAGAGTCCCATAGCATAGACCAAAAAGACAAGGAGCTGGGAATTAGGACGATACAGATAAGAGTCAAGAAGGACAGATCCAGGAGATCAGATAAGCTTAAGAGGAGGTTAGAAGAATAAATCAGAATAAGAAGAAGGAGGAGAAAAATTCCAGAAGTGAAGAATTAATAATTCTGATCAAAACCTCCTACCGAGGGGAAAAGGGAACGGGTAGGTGAAATTGCTGGAATCTGAATTTTAGGGGTAAGGATAATAATTTACAAGTTTCCAGAAAAAAATCACAAGCAAAGGAAAGCCAACTGTAATGGCCCAAGACTCATGGTTAAGATTAGATGCCAGTGGACAAGGAAGCAGAGGCTACTTGGTTTTGAGGAGAAAGAATTGGTAAATGGAACTTCTGTAGGTAGAAAATGTCAGAGAAGAATTAGCTACAAAATAACAGGGCCGCTCATATACCATTGAAAAAATTACTCTCAACAGATTAAAAATTAAAAAAGAAGATGGTGTACATTACTATAATAGTTGGTAAGCACTAATTATAATTTACAGTTAAATTTAATAACAATTATTGTTAATATTATATTTCATACAATTTAAAAATTGATCTCTAATAAAAGAGTATACAGTACAATAATTGATCATAATATGGAACTAATACTTCACTGTTATTTAGGAGGGATGGTTGGGAAAGACAGAAAATTAAAGAAATGATACATATCTTATTTTGAGGAGAGATCATAGTGTTTAGTTGTTGATATTTGTAGAGAAATGCCTGTTTAAATAGCTTTGTTAAAAAATTAAATGTCATAGCTAATAGAATGTCGATTTTTGGCAGAGATCTCAGTTGTCCAATATCCTTTCTTCTTTTCTTCTTCCTGCGTGGAGCTTGGACATGATGGTGGATCCCTAGCAACCGCTGTATGACTCTGAGAATGGAAATTATTCTCTGGGAATGGTGCAGCAAAAGGAGAGCAGGAGCCTGGGTTCCTGAGACCGTGGAGCCTCCACCTCGGCTCTGTATTGCCTTCCTTCAGACTTCTTTTACATGAGAGAATACATATTCTTTTTTTTTTTTGAGCAAAATAATCTTTGTTTGCAGACATTAACCATTTCATCTTTCCCACTGTCTTTTTTTTTTTTTTTTGGTTTGCATGAATTTAATTTTTAAAAAAATTTTTAACATTTAAATTCAATTAATTAGCATATAATGTATTTGGTTTCAGAGGTATAGGCCTGTGATTCATCAGTCTTATATATAACACCCAGTGCTCATTACATCACATGCCCTCCTTAATGTTCATCACCCAGTTAGCCCGTTCCTCCCACCCCCCTCCGCTCCAGCAACCCTCAATTTGTTTCCTATGCTTAAGAGTCTCTTATGGTTTGTTTCCCTCTCTGATTTCATCTTGTTTTATTTTTTCCTCTCTTCCCCTATGATCCTCTGTTTTGTTTCTTAAATTCCACATATCAGTGATATCATATGATAATTGTCTCTCTGATTGACTTATTTCACTTGGCATAACACCCTCTAGCTCATCCACGTTGCTGCAAATGGCATGATTTCATTTTTTTGATGGCTGAGTAGTATTCCATTGTATATATATATTTCCCACATCTTCTTTATCCATTCATCTGTTGATGGACATCTGGGCTCTTTCCACAGTTTGGCTACTGTGGACATTGCTGCTATAAACATTGGGGTGCAGATGCCCCTTCGGATCACTACATTTGTATCTTTGGGGTAAATACCCAGTAGTGCAATTGCTGGGTTGTAGGGTAGCTCTATTTTCAACTTTTTGAGGAGCCTCCATACTGTTTTCTACCAGCTTGCATTCCCACCGACAGTGTAGGAGGGTTCCCCTTCTCCGCATCCTTGCCAACATCTGTTGTTTCCTGACTTGTTACTTTTAGCCAGAGAATACATATTCTTAAGCTTCTCTTATTTTAGTGTTTCTGTTTTAGTCAGTGGAATCAAATACTAACTGATACCTAGATTCTTGAAAACACCAGGAGAAAAATAGAAACAGCAGCCTAAAACTCAATTGATCTTGGAAAGGCCAGCAAGAGCGTAAAAATACAAAAAAGAAGGGAAAATGCCACATGCAAAATAGATGGCGGAGTCACAAAGTAAAATCCAGTTGTATGCTTTTTATGAGAGATGCACCAGAAATAAATGGACACAGCAAGGTTGAACAATAAATGGATAGATCAGTATGCAAGGTAAATGCTAACCAAAAGAAAACAAGGTTAGCCATGTAAGTATCGGACAAAGCAGACTAATGTTAAGATCTTTAAGTGGAAAAAAGAATGCCTTTTATTTGGGAAAAAAAAAAGGTATGATTTGCTAAGAAGTCAGAACAGTCACAAACTTGTATATACAAAACTACTTTGCACTTGACGAATAAAATAAAATCTGTTAAAAATATAAGGAAAGAACAATAATCACAATAGGGGACATTAACCGCCCCCCCAATCTAACATAGAAGATTTGAGTGTTATGATGAAGATTTATGATTTTGCACTCAATAAACAAAGAATAAACATTATTTTCAGTTCCCATGGGGCATTAAATACTAGGCACTAAAGAAAATGTCAATAAATCCCAAAGGTTGAAGATGTACAGGTCACATTTTCCAAAATAATGCAATATAATTGAATTAAAAACAAAATTGTAATCAAAAATTCTTTTAACCACTTGGAAGTATTTTTTTTTTTTTTAAGATTTTATTTATTTTTCAACAGAGAGAGACACAGCGAGAGAGGGAACACAAGCAGGGGGACGGGCAGCAGGAGACGGAGAAGCAGGCTTGCCTCTGAGCAGGCAGCCTGAGGCGCGAGTCCGATGCGGGGCTCCATGCGGGGCTCCATGCGGGGCTCCATGCGGGGCTCCATGCGGGGCTCCATGCGGGGCTCGATCCCAGGACGCTGGGGTCATGACCGGAGGTGAAGGCAGACGCTTAACGACTGAGCCACCCAGGCGCCCTGCTTAGAAGTATTTTTAAAGACAGTTTTCTAGGTATCTCTTGGTCAAAAGGTAAACCAAGCATTCAGTTGCTGGCAATTTGGGAGTTGAAACATGAACACTTTACGTCTTCACCTGTGGGTTGCAGTCAGTGTGGTTCTGAGAATTCTTCATTTTTATTGATTTTTACTACAAAATGAGATATAGCAAAAGTAAAGGAACAAAAACATTTAACTTTAGAGACTAGAATATAGAAGCCAAATAAACCAAAAGAAAGTAGGAAGGCATTAGGAGATATAAAAGCAAAGCTCACTGAAGTAGAAAACTGCAAACGGAGTAGCACATGGTTCTCAGGGGCCCCTCTTCCCCGGGAGGCACCCGAAGGGCAGTCTGCTTGGCCGTGCTGCGCAGCCCGGCTCCCAGGCTCGGGAGGTGGGTCACACAGACAGGCTGGCTCCTCGGTGGGCGATGCAGTTTCCAGACCAGGTGGCTGACTAGCACCCCTGCTTTCCTGAGGTTCCTGTCCTCTGGCTACTCCTCCTCACTGCTTCATCGGCTCACCTCTCAGGGACTCCTCTTCTTTCATTTAAGACTTTGGCTCCTGGATGAGTCTTGCTCCCATGTCCTGCCCACGTCCTAGATAATGTTTT